>NW_027468859.1:31256433-31551433 GCF_046254945.1 Alosa pseudoharengus | reverse complement strand
CTAAAGGGAACCAGTTCGCCAACCAATCCACACAGACAACATACTTCTGTATCCACCAGTAATGTTGGACTTAATTGACTTGTTTGTGAAAATCAGACACCATTTTTAAAGATGGTGGTTGCCACCAACAGGGATGCTAACAGGCTGAATCTAAACGTCTAAACCCTAACCCCAGAGATGCTAACTGGCTGAATCTAACCTTGTAAACCCTAACCCCTGGGATGCTAACTGGCTGAATCTAACCTTCTAAATGCTAACCCCTGGGTTGGGGGCAGCATTGGCATCCCACCCCACAGACAGGCCTATCGACTGGCCTTAGGTCATCTCTCAAACCCAGACCCCATCTCTCTCTCCAAAAACTAATTTCCTGTCTTCTCTCCACGGTCCTGCCAATAAAGGCTAGAAAAACCAGAAAAATACATTTTTAAAAAAATTCAGTCATTTGTGCCAGTGGCATGCTTCATCAGTACCATGAGGTCAGTGGTGAAGATGGATGAATATTGTCTGCTCATCACAGATTCAAAGAATGACTCTTCTTGCCTTTTTATGAGCTGTCACCACACAATACCAGTGAAATAAGTTATAGTTTGTTGAAGATTTCACATCTTTTCTTTTCAGACCGCTTTATTCCGCTGTGGATGATTCTGATACTTCTGATGTCTGCCATCTTGAAGGTATTTCTCCCCCAAATACTTCTCAAATGCCTCCAGTGCCTTATCTCTCTTAGTGAATAGGTCTCTATTAAATGATTCTTTGTGTTATTTCGTTGCGTCCAATCAAAACCTGTTAAGCCACATGGCAGCTGACCTGTCTCGCCCCAATCAGAGTTTGTGGCCCTGTACACATACGAGAGTCCGGAAGTGGGCGACCTGGCGTTCAGCGTGGGGGACACCATCCTGGTGACAGAGAGGGAGGGCGAGTGGTGGAGGGGCTGCATCGGAGACCACACAGGGGTCTTCCCCTCCAACTATGTCAAGCCCCGAGAGTCCAGCGTAAGTCTGAATGCTCAAGCCCAGGCCTCTGCTTTTTTTCCTGCCCCTTAGGCTGAGACTCGGAAATGCTGTCAAAGTAAACAAACATGAACGTTCAGTCATGACAACTTGTAGAGATAAATAACCACTGTAAAAACAACCACTTTGTTTGTAGGCGTCAAAACCTGGAGCTACCAGCAAGAAGCCAGGTGAGGCAGCTTTACACACACACACACACACACACACACACACACACACACACAATCACACACACACCAAAGTATCCAATCCAATCCAAAGTAACTTTACACTTCTGCACCCACCTGAGTAACACACTCTTCCTTATATATGTGTGACTCCATTGTTTGCCAGAGATTGTGCAGGTGACCACACCCTCCGTTGCCACGACAGCAGAGCAGCTGAGTCTGACTGCGGGTCAGCTCATTCTGGTGCTGGCTAAGAACTCTTCCGGCTGGTGGCTCGGGGAACTGCAGGTGAGAAGGCTCTGATGCCTTTATATAAGATATAAGATGATGAGCCTAGAAAGGTGGCATGTGTAAGAATTGAGGTAAAAATATCCAAAAAATGAGATGCACACATCAAAAGAATGAGAAGAAATAAGGGCGATGATGTCATTAAAAAAAATTACAAGGTATAGTGCTGCAGAGATATCAACCTGAATTAGCATGCTAAATTACTAGCCACAGCCCGACAGGTGTCATAATACCAGTTTCGGCCATGGGAGGAGGTATACGGGCAACATAACCGCCAGCCAAACTGCAATACACGTGTCTCGGTTGTTACTCTAGGGTAGACCAACTCACTTTCTGGAGGTATACTGCCCCCATCTTTTATGGAATGTGTAGTATGAATTGATTTTTTGGCGGACATTACGCATGGCACCTTTAATATCTCTTAGGTAGAGAAATTTCTGTTGGGCAATCGAGAGAGTGTGGTTACACAAATAAAACAAAACATACATTAGCACAGAAGGTGAGCTAACACCAATGCACACAGAGACATATAAACATAAATATAGGCTAACTTCACATCCACACACACATAGCCAAATCCCCCACCCTACCCCACCCACACACACACACACACTCACACCCGCCAATACTTATACCCTCGCACATACACACACAGCCAGCCCACCCATACTCCTACAACCCACAGTAAATATTTCACATGATATTGCATAGTCTGCATTACACACAGCCCTATTCTAAACAAACTGCATCATAACACTATTGTCATGGCAGACCCTCTGTCTGTGAATACGCACATGGAGGCTAGGGAGAGGGGCATGGCAACTAGTTCCAGAAAGGGTCTCCTAGAGATCAGACGGCCCTGAGAGAGACACAAGGTCAAGGGTCAGCAGGAAGTGAGAGATATGTCAAGAACAGGTGAGAGGTCAACAAAAGGTCAGAGAGGTCATTCACATCTGGTGTAGGTTTAGGGGAGGTCAACAATCGAATACTTCACAACTTGTATAGTAAAGTGACATTCGATGTAGACTTCATAAGATATTCATGAAATATTTACAAAGGCTGGAGAGATTAAATTAATGGTATTCATGTTACACAAATATGCAGGGTGCGATTTGTGTAAAAACCAGAGGGGGGGATGATTTTGAATAAGTTTGTAAACCCCCCCCCAAAAAAAAAAATGAACGAACGATTCATAGCCTAGTTATGTCATGGCAAATAATACCCTATATTATTTTTGCCACCTTTGTAACATTTTAGTTTTAGTTTACCGTGGTGTATGACTTTAAACAGCGAGTGTGCTTGGTATGATGATCAGCTCCTCTAATGCAGGGTAGGACTACGTTTTGACAAGCATACAAATTCACCTTGTTCTTGCCCCATCTGAAATGACTTCTCTACTTTTGCTGCCTCCATCCTTTCTGTATTTGTTGTGTAAAAAAACGTTGTATATGATGGCACTGAAGTCTTAAATTAGTGAATTGGCTTACAGTGTTAGTTGGTAACCAAATAGCCTACACATTGCGCTACACGCTGCGTAGGCTACGTGCATTCTCTCTCCTGCTGATTTGCGTTCAGTAGCCAAGTGCGTAATATTGCAAAAGTTGAAAAAATAAATGTGTTTATTGTAACCTACAGAAAATAAATAGCCTATCATACTGTCAGTTAATTGCCTACAGTGCAGTGAAGAGTTTTGAAAGTAAAGTTATAGGGCAACTTGAAGTTTTATGAAAATAATTTACGAACCAGAACATAAAGACCATGAAGCTTCTATATCTTGCAGCTGTTAAAACACCCGCTAGATAGTTTAAATACCCACCAACATTCGTTTTTGCAGTACAGATTATTTCTAAAAGTTATTTGTCTACTACTGGCTGATTTATCAAACGAGTGCTTTCTCGTTCGTCCTCCGCAAACTACAGGTGTTTCGGTAGAGAGCCATTGAATAAGCGATGCCAAGCAATTTCTGTAACACTTTTTGTGACATTCAGCAAATATCTCCTCATTTAATGTAAGTTCCTTCGGACAAGGCCTATGTTCTACTCTACGTGCAGTTGTCCTCCATCTCAGTTGCATCAGTTTTCTCATTTTAAAGGTTCTAAAACATTATTATGCTTCACTGAATCCTTCTCGTTTTCTTTCATTCGTCCAGCTAACTTTTCCATTGAACCTAGCCATTTATGATGGATTACACACTCGACATTCTGAAATGTCCTGCACGATCAAGGCCAAATTACGTTATCACGCAGCCACTGTGTCAGCAGCATGAGTGCTGACGGTGACGGTGCGTTTCTGATGTCAGATTATTATGTAGGCTAGCCTAGTAGACTGTTCTCACGTTGCAGCGCTTTACTTATATGAAGTAGCATTAATCAATATGAGGGGCAGAGGCGGATAAATGTTGTCCCCCCCGACGATAAAAATAATTTAGCAGAAGTAGGGATAGGAAAACCAGAGGGGGGGAAATCCTCACCACCCCCCCCCCTAAATCGCACCCTGCAAATATGGGTCAGCTGAAGGTAGGCTAGTTTACCTCCCAGTGTTAAACTCAGGTTTTACATTTGCCTCCAATATTTCATAAAGGATACCATTAATTTGATCTTTCCAGCCTTTATAAATATTTCATGAATATCTTAGAAGTCTACATTGAATGTCACTTTACTATACAAGTTGTGAAGTATTCATAATCACTGAGTTTAACACTGGGAGGTAAACAAGCCTACATTCAGCTGACTCATATTTGTGTATCCTGGAATGGTTGGACATTCCCATTAGCAAAATATGAGAAATCATCTGCAAAGGTTACATCATAAAACAAATACATTTTTATGAAACAAAACTGATTTGCTTGACCATGTTCTGTCTTTTTGGAACTGGACTAGCCCATTGACTCAGATGTTACGTGATCAGGTAAGAGATTTGGAACAAAAATGGCAATGCTGCTTTGCGATTGTTGGGCTTTTATTTTGACAAGTTGTCGTCGTTCTGTCTTCCACATTCATGAAAGGTTTGGTATGAATGTTGAGTCATGTCTCATGAAACAGTCATGAATGCTTTATGTGCAGTTTATGACAGCTGCTATGAATGTGTTATGAACTCACCCGTCAAGTAAAGTGTTACCGATTTTACGTTGAGAAATTTGACCACCCAAGGCTATTCACTTCTACGGAGTGAGTAGAAGATTTGCGCGATGGTCTCCTGTATCGTATATGGAGATATAGCCTATTTTAAAGACGGACTGGCCGTTTACTAGCACAGTATGTCAATACATAATTGTCAATGTTCTTATAAAGTGCTTTCTTTATTTCTACCAAAAACTCAATGCATTATCTGATTATTTACTGTCTAAAATTTTAAAACCAAAACACTTAGGCCTACTGCGGGCCGTATTACAGACACTTCCTAACTTGCCAATACTATCAGAACCAAAGATTCTAGAACAGAGCTCCGCTCTAGAATCTTTGATCAGAACTGTTTGGTAACCATGCTACAGTATGCTTAGAAAGTCAGTACAGAACAGTCACTCTTAATAATTCAAAATCCCAATGTTATTTTCCTATAGGAAAAATTGCAAGACCGGATCTCAAAGATGGCAGCTTTTTTGTAGGCGATCTTCAGAGGTCTATAGGTTAGAGAGGTCAGCTATATGTGAGGGAGGTCAGAAAACATGAGGGCATGTCAAAATACTGGTGATCTGGTAATGACTGGTAATGACTGGTCATCTGCAGGGGAAAGTCAAGTCATCTTAAGTCTCCTGTAAGATGAGTCCTGTAAATATCGCTCACACTCACCCTGTGCAGTGGTTTAACTGGCTCTATGATGACCGACGTGTTTAGTGAATAAGTTTGTCCGAACATCTCTGCTCTCCAGGCTCGGGGCAAGAAGCGTCAGAGGGGCTGGTTTCCCTCGGCCAACATCAAAGTCCTGGGCACCAACAGTGGGAAGTCCACACCAGCGCCACAGCCAAGTAAGTGCAGCAGGGATGCACCCATAGTGACATTCTGGGCCGATACTATACCTTTCATACCCTTTAGTGGCAAGGAAACTAAAATATTTGTCAGGAATATTCATTAGAAAATAACTTTCAGGCCTTCATAGCACTGTCTCTGGATGCCCAAGTCCACATAACATTTTAGCTAGTGCAGACATGATGCAACAGACATGATGCATAGTGTTCAGTGATAGAGGCTGTGTTTGGTTCACAGTGTTCAGTGATAGAGGCTGTGTTTGGATCACAGTGTTCAGTGTTCAGTGATAGAGGCTGTGTTCACATCACAGTGTTCAGTGATAGTGCTGTGTTTGGTTCACAGACCATTGTGATGCTCTAATTTCCCTCATGGGATCAAAAAAAAAAGAGTATATATACTTATTCCACTGCTTGGTTGAATTTCCCTTTGTCCTACGTAATTTAGAACAACCATTAACCGTATGTTATTTGCACACCTATGAAGTAGATCCATTTTTTTGGCCGTATCACACTTGTATATTAATTCGCCAAACTCGTTGTGAAGTTTAAATTAACTGTCACGTTGCATCCGAGCTGTAAAATACAGACGTTCAGAACATGGCAACATTGTAGCATATGACGGAGGTGGCTTTTAGCTAGATGGATGACAGCAGGCTAAGTAAAATAGCGATGTTTCAAAGCTAAAGTTCATCAGAATCTTGGGATACGCCCGCTTGACAACGGGAGAGATAGAATTAACGACTGGCCTTTGGACGTAGCAACCATCCATTTAGAACTAGTAACAGCAGTTTGTCCTGCAAGTTGAGAAATTAGTTGATATGTGTTGGAAGAAAGTAGTTCTACAAACAAGACAAGTTTTAGCGATTAAATTGTAACAGGAAATGAACACAACGCAAGTGGCAACAGTGGAATAAGCGGGATAATGGACTCCACGGTGGTCTGTTCACAGAAGTTAATGCACTTACGAGGTTTAAACGGCCCTCCGCTTCGCGTTGGGGCCGTTTTACAACCTCGACCGTGCATTAACTTCTGTGAACAGACCACCGTGTCGTCCATTATCCCTTACTTAATACCTGCCACTCGTTTTACCACAGCTTTCAAGCTCTTCAGTTTCCTAGAGGAGGTTGAGCTCGGCTTGGTTTCCCGCTTTCATCAAAGCTGTTTGTTCTCGGCAGCATGCCCCAGGATTACTAATGGGAATTCAGAAGCCATTGGCCGTATTTGTCATTAGATAAAAACAGCATGCGGTGTTTTAATTCCTTGTATGCTTAAACATACTCTGGAGTTTAGGTGAAGACACAGTAAAATGCATACACTATGCCTACTTACAAATACTTCTACTATTTGCATTTGCAGTCTGTCTCACAAGATCAAATGTAGCCTGGAGATGAATTATCTGGTTTATAATCACTGCTTCCTCTGAAAACATACCTATGATGTGTTATTTTTTCTCAGATAAAATACTTCCTGTTTTTGCTTTAAGCAGAACATCTCCAGGAGGGTGTGGTTTGACCGAATGACATTCATTTGGCCTTTTTAAGGTCATTTTTAGGTTATTTTGGCCTAATTTTTGGTCTCTTCTGCAACGTCTGCTCTTCCTGCTTCAGTTTGTCAGGTCATCGCCATGTACGACTACAAGGCTGCCAATGAGGACGAGATGAGCTTCTCCAAGGGTCAGCTGATCAGCGTACTCAACCAGGACAACGCTGACTGGTGGAAAGGAGAGGTCAATGGGGCCACGGGGCTCTTTCCGACCAACTATGTCAAAATGACCACAGAGTCTGACCCCAGCCAGCAATGTGAGTTCCACTTCTCTGCTGATGTTGAAGTTCTTTTTTATTTTTTTACAGGGTAGTGTGTTGTCCAGTAAGAGAAAAACAATATGTCAACAACAAAAAAAAAACACAATGGCAATTCATCTTTAACTACAGACAAACTTTATCTAACATGCACACAGACATTCTGTCTTTCAGTTGTTTATTGTGCCACACACACACATAGACACAAAACAACTTTCTTGTTATTATTGTTTTTAATGAGGGACAGTTGCATGGCCTGCACACACACACACAACACACATACACACACACACACACACACACTTTGGGGAGTTAGGCTAACAAGCTGTCTGCGAGCATATTTGTAGGAATGTATATACAGTAAGCTGGATAATGAGGGTACAAGGTCGCCCTGTGACCCCAGAGAGAGTTCGGTTTGGATCTGTGTTTGTGTTTGTGCTAGAAAATGTTTGTCTGCCTGTGTGTGTGTGTGTGTGTGTGTGTGTGGTGCGCAGGAATGCATCATGCATGCTTGTTGGAACCTTTCTGATATGCCAGTAAGGGTTTAAGGTCTGACAGTGTACTCCCCTGGATGCCCTCAGCTCAGTCTGTTTGGTATTCAGCACTCATACTGTGTGAGTGTGTGTGTGCGTGTGTGTGTGTGTGTGTGTGTGAGAGAAAGAGCGAGAGCGGGTGTGTGTGTGTGTGTGAGAGAGAGAGAGAGACTGTGTGTGTGTGTTCAGAATAAACCCGCTGATCCCCTGTGCTGGACTGTGCTCCCTCTCCACACCTCTGGGAACCTGCACCAGCTCTGTTTTCTTTTTGTTTCAGCACATTAGCATTTGTAAAGGATGAATCCACCCGGGTGTGTGGTAGGTGGGGTGGAACTTTCTAGACTTTCTTCTCCAAAATAGGAACGTTCTCAGGGAAGGTCTCTCAGCAGGTTGGCCTACAGAAAGGTCCTTTTGACAGTCCTCTTCCCAATTGTTCCACAGTGCAGAACACACACCAAAAACAGCGAAATAGTAGTCTCTCTCTCTCTCTCTCTCTCTCTCTCTCTCTCTCTCTCTGTCTCTCTCTCTCTGTCTTCCTCTCCCCCTCTCTTTGTGTATGTATGTGTTATCAGCAGGCTTGGAATTTCACCATTTTAGGGGCAAGGCCACTTGGCCTTCAGTTGGGCATATTTGGTGGGGGGCACAAAGGCCACATGTCAGGGCACCAAGGCCAAAGTTAACTATACAGTAGTATGCTTTAAAAATGATCAAAGTTGTATTCACTGCAGTAGACCTGCATCACTGTATGAAACATTACAAAAACATAAAACATGACATATTATATATAACTGTAAATCATCTGATCATCTAATATTTTCAGATATCTAGGCTATATTTAACATTTATTTTATATTTGGCCTGTTATGAAATCATGTACTGAACAATTTAAGCACAGCTCAGCTTTAAGAAACTCAAATAGCCTAGATGCATGGTTAGCATTTTGTGATCATTAAGGCTACTTTCACAAACTCTTATAGTCAGCCTCTGATTTACCGATATCTAGGCGACATTTGTAATATTTATTTTGTATTTGGCCCGTTATGAAATAATGTGGAACAATTTAAACACAGTGTAAAACTTAAATCCCACATTTGGAGACATCCATGTATGTTGAAATTTACTGCAAATTCAAAACGGGATTAGTCTGGAACGGCTAACTGTACAGTGGACTGCTTTACACCTTTCTGTTCGGTAAGGTCTGCTGTTTATTCTGATATATGGTTTGTCATATGTTAAACGAAGGGTTCTTGAAGTATTCCACCGAGATGAATGGGTAGGGAGATGGACGCAAAACCTTCAGTAGAATGTATGATTAAATTGAATGATATTATTTACTTTTCTCACGAACCGTTCACCACAGCAATTACCGCCTAACATCGTTTAAAAGCTGAGAAAAAGCTCTTTCATGTGATACTTGTGATGTCTGTGTGATGAGTAGGCTACTTCGCGAGTAGTTCAACTGAGAAGAATGGGTTAATTTGGACGCACTTTCTTTCTTGCACTGTCACTTTCTCCACTGCGTAATTTGCGCTGTGAATGCTAAGATTATTTTGACAGGCCATAGGCTAAATATATATCGCTATTAGTAGGACGCAAATCAGAATATTTAAAGAAGGGGGCACCAAGGCCACCGTGGCCTGTAAACCTTTGATTTTCAAAGGGGCGTCACGGCCAACGCAAGGGGCTACGACGGCCATGGCCGTCGTGGCCGCCGTGAAATTCCTACCCTGGTTATCAGTATTATGTGAATAAGCAGTAAAGGATAGAACGTGTCAGAAAGAGAAAGCTACTTTGCGTTGTGTAGAGTGTGTGTGTGTGTGTGTGTGTGTGTGTGTGTGTGTGTGTGTGTGTGTACATGCGGCGCTTTTGTCTGTAAACTAGAGCATTGTTTCTCTGGGTGTTGATGTAAACAGGGCTGCCAGAAGCGTGTGTGTTTTTGGGTGGGGATCAGTCCCACTCCTTCCCTTCTCACCCCCCAACTCCGGGCCGCCCGCTGCTGGGACTGGTGCCATTATCTGCCCTCCCTTCAGACAACCGCTGGCTTCTTCTCTGCCTTTGTTCTTTTCCCCAAACTGGGGGATTTCTGCTCAAGGCATGATAGCAGTTTTGGAATATTTGTTTATTCAATGGAAATGTGCGCTATGAGATTAAAAATAAGTCATGTTGTTGTGTCCTCGTTGGATAAATCTGATAGACAGTGGGACTTTCTGACTAGAAGAAACTAGATAGCATCCAGTTATTTTGTCTGTTTATATGAGGCAAATATTGAATTTGCAAATCAATGCGGTAAAAGAACCCAACAATTTGTACTGCCGTACTTTTATTTCTGAGGCCTTGTTTGTTGTCCGAATCTAAAATATTGACTGATAGGCTACTTACTGTTAAGGGTGTTTTCCTTTCAGAGAGTGTAGATGGTATTGGTTAAGTTTCTCACATAGATTTTGTTCTTGGACAGCAAACTAAATAGAGATAGCTCTTTGATTAGATTCTTGAATTTCCCCTTGAGGATCAATAAAGTATCTATCTATCTATCTGATAAAGTTCATGGATCTTGTTCTGTCTTGACCAGTCTGTGGGGATGGAGATACTATATGCTGAAGAAATCATTTGGTTTAGTGTTTTAATTTAGATTTAGCTCTGGCTAAAGCCATGTTTTACCTTACTCTGTATGCAAAGGGGCCTCCATCCAACACACAAGAGCCTCTCCTGATGTTAACATGCACTTTTTTTCTGTTTCAGTTCCACTACCAGTAAAAATGTTTATAGGGGTAGATCTCAAATCTGAAAGATGATTTCAAATGGTTCCTTTTTTTAGGGGTAGAGCTCAAATCTGAAAGGTGCTTTCACAAGGTTCCTTTGTTTAGGGGTAGAACTCAAATCTGAAAGGTGCTTTCACAGGGTTCCTTTGTTGAGGATGTGGTGGCTGGAGCAATGATTGGGTACTGGATGATCTGATTATGTAGAAACACTCCAAAGCAGAAAATCAGTATGGGCCTCTCACATACCCTAGAACATTTTTGTAAGACTTTGTTTTAGTTTAGAAGCTAAAATGGCCAACGAATGTTATGCCTTTGATGCAAGAGTTTCAGTTTGAGCAGTGACATTGATCTCTGTTCTCCTCCTTTACTGACTTCTGTCCTGCATCACTCTCTCCATCCATCTCTCCATCACTCTCTCCATCCATCACTCCATCACTCTCTCCATCTATGGCACACATTTACACCCCTGGTCACTCCTCCGCTCTGCCCTGCCCCTTCGCCTCTTCGCCTCATCTGTGTTTTCTTTTAGGACTGTCCAACTGTCTCCGCCTCCCTCCTCCTCCCTTCCTCCTCTTCCTCCTTTCCTGGGCCAATCAGAACGCTGTGCTTCAGGAAGCTGATGAAGTGACTCCGCCCCTCACTAACTCTTTCCGGAGATGGCTCCTCCCTCCACACGTTTTTTGCGTCCTTCTGTCTTTCTTTGTGATGCGTTTCCTGTCACTGACTCTGACTTTTATCCCAACTAACCAGGGAGGTGGGTGGGATTAACAATGTTGGGTAGTCATAGAAATGGACCTTACCAAGCTAACATCCACAGTTAAACAACAATGTAGCAAAAACTGTTAACAATTTCCAAAATGACCCTTTGCGTCAGTCACTCTCTTAGACATGGAAAACCGTATTTTTTATTAAAGTCAAAACTTTCTAACTAACTATATTATACTTATATCCTAATATCTTCATTTAGCCTTTGCTTAGGAAAACATTTTGCCACGTAACTCACACACACTAACAATGTCACCTGTTAGAAGAGCAGTGTCCGTTCCATACTTGACAACACCTATGCAATGACCTGAGAGTGTTTGTCTTTAGTTTAGTTTAGTTTAGTTAGGTTTAGTTTAGTTTAGGTCTGTGTTTCGATTTGTGTTTGTGTTGTGTTACGATGAGCTTGCTTATTTTTATATGACCTCGTGCCTCCTCCTGTACAGTTACCATGTACATAGAAATGAGAATAAACTCTTTTTACCCGAGAATTTTACTGACTTTTTTTCTGACTTTATTTTTATGTAGCAAAGAACATTAAATTCATGAGTAAAACTGTTGACATAACTATGTTGAGTAAGTCCAACAAGTTATTTTTTGAGCATATTATTATGATTTAAAAAATATTTCAACTCTTAATTTTAATGCCAATGTAATGTTTGTCATTGTTCATCACTTTGGATAAAAGTGTCTGCTAAACATAAATCTAAATCTCTATATACAGTATAAGCTATAATCTATCTTTATGTTAGATGTATATCCTTACATTTATTTTCTTTTTTTCTAATATTACTTGCAAAGTTAATGTTTCAGATGTGTCAGTGTCCTCTCAAAACCATGTTAAGAAGGTTACGTTGTATACTGCAAAGCCCATCAAAAACACTGTTCCTACAGCTGGATATAAACTTCAGACATTGATATTGCAACACATGATTGCAATACACACATAGTGCTTGGACATTGTCTAATTCTGAAGGTAGCAACAGTTGTTAAAGTCTGCTGTTCGGAACAGTCTGGTTTCTAAAGGATCTTTAATTCCAGGTCAAACGTTTTGATCTGCTTGGAGTCTGCCCCGAACCTTGAAACGCAATTTGTCTAAAAGAGTAAATTTTTGTATCGCCTGTCAGAATGGGCCCTCCTGTGTGTGTGTGTGTGTGTGTCTGTGTGTGTGTGTGTGTGTGTGTGTGTGTGTTCTGTATTGATATCTGCAGTAATGGGGGCGTGTTTGGCATGTCCTCACCATCTGCCGCCGTCTGCTGTGTCCGTTTATGTGTGTGTGTGTGTGTGTCTGTGTCGTTGTGCATTTGTCTGTGTGTGTGTGTGTGTGTGTGTGTGTGTGTGTGTGTGTGCATTTATCTGTCTGTGTGTGTGTGTGTGTGTGTCTGTTTGTATTTGTCTGTGTGTGTGTGTCTGTTTGTGTGCATGCGTGTGTGTGTGTGTGTGTGTGTGTGTGTTCCCCAGCCGGGAATAACACAAATAAATGAGCCGGCGGAGCTCTTGTGGCGGGCGTGCTGAGCTGAGACGAGATGAGCGTCTAATTAAAGTGATGAATGCCCAGATGTGCGCGACCAGACAGAACCCAGCAATGGACACACACTCTGACAGATTGCCCGAGGTCTCCTGGACACTGCCAGAGATGCCATAAGTTGGGAGAGAGCAAGCCTGCTTTAGATAGGGCCTCATTCATCATTTATCTTTACCAGAGCTGGAGTTCAGACTGGAATTACATAAAGTGTGTGCTGCTGTTTTTATAAGACACACACATACACACATTTTAATGGTTTTATTTGGACCTTAACACAGGGGAATAATTTATAGGTCCAAACATTGATATATTAAACTTTTAGACAGGTCTGATAAAACACTGAATGCTTTGTGCTATTCATACTTTTTGCACTTATGGATAGCATTGTTTTCTCCAAATGGATAAACAACCTATTATTGCAGAAATAGAGCAGTACTTTGCTAGTCTTTTGCATTTGGCTTGCATAGTCCACACAGTTGCAGTCCGTATAAAACAAGTTTGTGCACATGTCCAAGACCAAAACACAAGAATGATTAGTTTGCATTGAAATCCCAGCTTTGTCAGCAAGTGGCTGATATTTAACTTACACATACACATGCACAAACAATGTAGGCAAGTACATAGGAAAGCAAATCAACACACTGACTTCCTGCCACACTCCAGTACAAACTAATCTGTACTCTACTACAATCTACACTACTACTGTTACATGCCCCCAGGCCCCTACATTCAGACTTACACACACACACACTCACTCACTCTCTCTCTCACACACACACACACACACACACACACACACACACAGATTCTCTATCTGACGTGTGCATACATACTCCCTGCAGGGTGTGCAGACCTGATGAGTCTGGACACCATGAGCCCCCAGGAGAGGAAGAGGCAGGGCTACATCCACGAGCTCATCCAGACCGAGGAACGCTATCTGGAGGACCTGGAGCTGGTGCTGGAGGTACCTCACCTGGGCCTTACCCCTACCACCTCACCTAACACCTGACCTCACCCAAACCTCTAACCTGAACACCTGAGATCCTAACACCTCACCTGGGCTTCTAACACCTCACCTGGGCTTCTAACACCTCACCTGGGCTTCTAACACCTCACCTTGGCTTCTAACACCTCACCTGGGCTTCTAACACCTCACCTGGGCTTCTAACACCTCACCTGAGATCCTAACACCTCTCCTGAACCCATAACACCTCACCTGAGATCCTAACATCTCACCTAAACCCATAACACCTCACCTGAGATCCTAACATCTCACCTAAACCCATAACACCTCACCTGAGATCCTAACACCTCACCTGAACCCATAACACCTCACCTGAGATCCTAACATCTCACCTGGGCTTCTAACACCCCTTTAGGATTGTGGTTACAAATGAACCTAAACCCAAAAGCCAAAACCCAGATGACTGTTGTTCAGAGTACGTATTCTAGGGTGTGCTATTGTCGTGACTCGTGCATGAGTGTAACTGTGGTCATCGTTCCTGTGTTGTGTGTAGGTGTTCTATAAGCCCATGGCTGAGTCTGGCCGCCTCACTGAGGCAGAGATGGCTACGATCTTCATTAACTGGAGAGAGCTCATCATGTGCAACACCAAGCTGCTCAAGTGAGTGTGTACGTGTGAGTTTTTGTGTGAAATCAAGAGTGTGTGTGTGTGTTTGTTATGGCCGCTATTACCTTCATATGTTATGGTTCTATTATGGCGCTGAGCTGCTGTCTGCCATCACTGATCGCAGAATCGTGTGAGAGTTTTACCATGTCTTAACACTGACACTGTGTGACCCCTGGGTGGCGCTAGAGCGTTGCGCGTGCGCAAGAAGATGGGTGGCGAGCGCATGCCCGTGCAGCTGGTGGGGGACATCCTGGCGTCGGAGCTGGCCCACATGCAGGCCTACATCCGCTTCTGCAGCTGCCAGCTCAACAGCGCCGCCCTGCTGCAGAGCAAGACCGACAACGCGGCTGACTTCAAGGACTTCCTCAAGGTGAGAGGGATGGACACACACTTTTTGACTAGGATGGAAAAACATGGGTTGAAGGTAGACCAAAAAACTTACATCCCTAGTAAAAGACAGGTCTTTATGAGTAAAAATTAGTTGTTGATTTTGTCTGAATTTTCCCATTTCACCACCACTACTTTCAAATAGAGGCACTTTGTATATTTCCTGGTCTTGTGGATGTGGAGTGTATACTGTTTCATAGTGAAAAAGACCAAGACCAAGAAGGGCTTGACCTACTCTGGTGTGTGTGTGTGTGCGTGTGTGCGTGTGTGTGTGTGTGTGTGTAAGAATTAAAGAGATGATGAAGGGTTTTATACACACTCGTTTGGCCTCCGCTTGCAGCTGTGTGTTTGAGTGTGTTTGAGTGTGAGACTTCTTCAAGGTGATTGAGGGAGACAAGAGTTTGAGATTAAACACTTATAGTGGGCGTCTCTGAGAGAATTTATGAGCCGGTGGGGCCCCCTGCTTGCCTAGATGAATTAAAGAGCCTGAGGGCTCTCAATGACTTCAAGGTGAGGGGAAGTCAATGGCAGTGGAAGTTTATGAGAAAGGCTCCCGAGATGTCTTTTATTTCAGTTTTTTTTTTTTGCTTCATTTCGTCTCACGTTTTTGAGTGCGTCACTCTTCAGCAAATGGAATCTATTTTGTGATTAGATCTAACCATCGTGAATGTCTGCTGTCATTGTAAAGTTTATTTTTGTCTCTCCATCTTTGTGATGACCCCCCCCACCACCACCACCACCATTCCGTTGTCTACTCCCTCCACCTTATTCTCACTCTCATTTTGTCAATCTCTCTGTCCCTCTCTCTCTTCCTCTCTCACTTTGTCTCTTCCTCTCTCTGTCCCTCTCTCACTTTGTGTATCTCTCTCGTTTCCTCTCTCACTTTGTCAATCTCTCTCTCTTCCTCTCTCACTTTATCAATCTCTCTCTCTTCCTCTCTCACTTTATCAATCTCTCTCACTTCCTCCCTCACTTTGTCAATCTCTCCCTCTCTCTCTCACTCTCTCTCTCTCTCTCTCTCTCTCTCTCTCTCTCTCTCTCTCTCTCTCTCTCTCTCTCTCTCTCTGTGTCCCTCTCTCACTCCTTCCTCTGTGTATGTCCTGATGGTAGAAAATAGCCACTAACTACCGCTGCCGAGGGATGCCCCTGTCCAGCTTCCTGTTGAAGCCGATGCAGAGGATCACCCGTTACCCACTGATCATCAAAAACGTGCGTCACACACATGCTTTTTTCACTCTGATACACACACACACTCACACACACACACACACACAAACACACAAGCACAAATATGCACACACATATACACACACACACACACACACACACACACACACACACACAAGCACAAATAAGCACACACACACACACACACACACACACACACACACACACACACACACACACACACACACACACACAAATACACAGAGGTCTGTTGGTTGCTTGAAACGTATGTTGTTGTGGCCCAGATCCTGGAGAACACGCCGGAAGGCCAGGCTGACCACGGTCCCCTGCGTGAGGCCCTGGAGCGGGCGGAGGAGCTGTGCCTGCAGGTCAACGAGGGCGTCCGCGAGAAGGAGAACTCTGACCGCCTGGAGTGGACCCAGAGCCACGTGCAGTGTGACGGCATCATCGAGGTGAGGAACTGGGTTAGGCTCAAAGACCGGTACGCTTATGTGTGTGTGTATGTGTGTGTGGAAGTGTGTGCTGTTCTACATTAAGTTCTACAATTGAGTGTTGTAAGTTGTAAGATTGATTGTGGCAAAGTTGTTTTGCATGTGTTTGTGTGTCTGTATGTCCATGAATTTGTTCACATTTCCTCTAAATTTGACGAGGCGGCTCAAGAGCTGAAGAGTTGAGGAGCTCAGAAAGCTCATTCACTCCCTGACAAAGTGCACCCAGTGTCCAGTGATTTGTCAGTGATCTAACAACCCCCCCCCCCCCCTTTCCCCCCCCCCCCCCCCCCCCCGTCCAGCATCTGGTCTTCAACTCCTTGACCAACTGCCTGGGCCCGCGCAAGCTCCTCCACAGCGGCCGACTCCACAAGACCAAGAGCAACAAGGAGCTGTGGGCCTTCCTCTTCAACGACTTCCTGCTGCTCACCCACACCTCCAAGCCCTTCTCCTCGTCTTCCTCCTCCGCCGCTGACAAGCTCTTCAGCACCAAGTCCAACGCGCAGTACAAGATGTACAAGACGGTGAGAGGCGGTTCAGAATGACTTGCCGTAAGACTCCATCAGGCCATATATGTGTATTGCTGGATATATGGGTAGGTTTTAAGTCATGTTTTTTGTCCCAAAGATGTGTGAGATGGAACTTTTGCTTAGTTATTTCGGATTCATTAATAGAATTCATTGGATTAGCACAACTTTTGTATCATCGCCATAAGTCGCAAATGAGAACACAGCTTCTCTGAAATTGCATCTAATTTTCACTTCAATTCAAGAGGCCACAAGGGCTCACATTTACAGAGAATACAGTAATTTAGAAACCTTCAGCTGCAGCCCCCCCCCCCAATAATAATAATGTTGGTCATTATGTTGTCTATGAGAGCCCCTGTCAGTGCAGGCTCATGGAGTTGTCCCCTGAGTCTCTGTATTAGAACTGGCCTTTGCCATGAGACAGAGGTCACGGTGACAGGGAGGCTACACCGGCACCTAACTGAAGCGTTAGGATCGCGCAGCATCTGCTGCAACAATGGGCTTCCACTATAATCAATGGAAATGGCCACAGCAGACGTGATAGCAGTGCGTACATTAAAAAACAACGAGATCGGTCTTCTAAAACTTTTTTTTTACGCTACGCACACTAACCCAAACAAGCTTCAGTTGCAGACCTGGTGTAAGAGGAGAGGAGAGATTCTGGTTCAGCTCTGAGGCAGAACCACTGTGCCTGGTGACCAGAGCTTTAAAGAGCTGTAATATCCTGTTCTCTTTCTTGAATTTCCCCTTGGGGATCAATAAAGTATCTATCTATCTATCTATCTATCTATCTATCTATCCTTGCAGCCGGTCTTCTTGAACGAGGTCCTGGTGAAGATGCCCTCTGACCCCTCCAGCGACGAGCCAGTCTTTCACATCTCGCACATTGACCGCGTCTACACACTCAGGGCGGACAGCATCAATGAGAGGTCACACACACACACACACACACACACACTGATGTGCAATCTGCAAACAGACTTGCAGATGCACATAACTATCAATAAAAACTGTCAATAAAAAGACTTGCTAAAGATATATTATTGACTCTTATCGGAACAATGACTATAAAGCCCAAAGCTACTCATGATGATATGTAGAGATATAAAAGGAGTTTTCTTTTTCCTCCATTAATTCTATTTTGCTCTGCAAGGATAGCTATGCTAATCCTATGCTGTAACCTGCTGTATGCTTTATTTTATTATTACATATTATATTATAATTATATAAATACAGAATACTGTTTATTATTGACTTATATTATTATAATTATATTACACACTGAAACTACTGTTCTAAGCATGTGAGTGTGTGTGTAGCTGTCAGAAATCCCTTAGAGCTGGATTAGGGGAAGTGTTAGTCTGAGTAACAGCCCTGATGTATGGAGATTTAATGAGGATGGTGTCAGAGTGATGTGTTGCCGCGGTTGCGTGAATCGATGTGCTCTTGCATCAGGACCGCGTGGGTGCAGAGGATCAAAGCGGCGTCGGAGCACTTCATTGACACAGAGAAGAAGAAAAGAGAGAAGGCCTACCAAGGTGAGTCAATAGCACTCTCTCTCTCTATCTCTCTTTCTCTATATATCTCTTTCTCTCTCTCTCTTTGTTGAATACCGCTCCCTTAGTTATCTTAGTCTCAGTGAACTCTCACTCTCTCTGTTTGTGTCATGTGCCTGTCTGATCCAAGGTTGAACTTATGAACTTAAGTTAATTGTTTCTGTGTGTGTGTGTGTGTTTGTGTGTGTGTGTGTGGTCATATCTCTCTGCTTGCAGCTCGCTCTCTCAAGTCCAGTGGTATTGGTCGCTTGCTGGTGACGGTCCAGGAGGCCGCCGAGCTCAAGTCCTGCAAACCCAACGGTACACATACACAAACAAACACATACATGCACACACACACACACTCCACCTGCCCAATCACTGGCCTGCTGAGGCTCGCTCTTCTCCTTAGGGATCCACTGTTTATTCCAGATTCACACACACACACACACACACATACACTCACACACACACACACAATACCAGATGCACATTGGTATTGCTCGTCATCCATGAACATCACAAAACCCTCCTTTCTTGTCTGTGTGTGTTTATGTGTGTGTGTGTGTGTGTGCAGGTAAGAGTAACCCCTACTGTGAGCTGACGATGGGGGCCCAGTGTTACACCTCCAAGTCCCTCAGTGACACGCTGAACCCCAAGTGGAACTTTAACTGCCAGTTCTTCATCAAGGACCTGTACCAGGACGTGCTCTGCATCACAGTCTTCGAGAGGGATCAGTTCTCCCCTGATGGTACGTTGGGGTGTGAATGTGAATTTTTACACATCCATACTTGGCTGTGGCCAGTGGTTAAAGTCGGATTTGGCAGGTGGGGGAACCCTAAAATCCAGTGTCAGTGCAACAGGGAAAAATGACTCAGCGTTGGACAACATATTGAGTATCGTGTGTTGGACAAGAATTGCTAGCTTCTTGGTCACCTGTACACGCGAAAAATTAACTCACTATTTATTTTAACAATATCATCGCGCTATTGTTGGTATGAAAGAATATATTTATTATCAATTTATCTGAGGTGGCGGAACTGTGTTCCTCCCCGTTCCCCCCCACTTTAACCCCTGGCTGTGGCGATATAGCACAGTTCACACACGACAATACACACTGAGTTGTGAGCCCAGCCCACCCGCCCCATACACACAGCATATCCCGGTGTTCTGAGACAGATCTGTTTGTCACCAGATTTCCTCGGCCGCACCGAGGTTCCCGTGGCAACCATCAAGAAGGAGCAGGAGATTAAGGGCCCGGCCAACCGAAGGCTGCTACTGCACGAGGTGCCCACTGGCGAGGTCTGGGTCCGCCTCGACCTCCAGCTGTACGACTCCGGGACTACCACTCACAAGTGACGACGCTAATATTTCACACTGATCCCGGATCAGAGTGGCATGCATTCGGAGTAGCTTTTGAGTCTCTCCAGATGGCTTCAGTGCAGCAAGGTTATATTGTCACAAAAAGAGCCATCGATGTTTGGAATGGGATATTGTTGTTTTATTTGTTTGCTATTCGTGGGGCCTCTCATAACTTATGAACCCACTCCTGCAAGGATGAAAGCCACTCCCACTAAAACAACCCCAACCAATTAGGACAGAAGGGCTTGGAGCTGGATGCCCAATCAGAGACTTTGGAATGCTTGTGTTGTGTTCCTAGAGCCCTGCTGACTCAGGTCCTGCTGGCAGATGGAAATCTGCTCCTAATGTGCGACAGAATCTGTTCCCGAGTCAGCTGATTCTACTGATAGCATTCTTATCAGCTTTGACACTAACCTCCAGCGGTGCTAAAGAGGCCCAGCGGTGATGAAGTGCCTCACATTACCACAGCGGCTCTGCCAGCTTTGTTTTACTCCCACCAGGCCACTGTTGCTTTCAATTTCCTGTTTAGCTTTTATGTGCGCGTCGTCAGCTTAGTAAATTTCCTGGGGCAGTTTTATGTGACTTGCCAAAGGAAAATAAGAAGAAAATAGACGCAGGCAGTTCTAACACGGTTTAAGGGGCCAAATTATCCTAATTTGACAGGGCTTTTTAGAGCTAATTTGAATTTGCACAGAACAAAAATAACATTCTGTCAATACGCTTTTTTAGCATTGCTGGAGGACCTGAATCACAAAACTAAAATAACGAACAGATGTAGCTTCAACGTTTCTCCAATGTGATGAAAATATATCTTTTCATTTTATTTGCATGTTTTAAATACATGAGGTTGCATTCATGCATTTTCCTGTAACTCACACTCACAGCCTCCAATAGGATGGATCACCTCGGCAAAACAAGCAAAATAAATCCACCTTTCCAAAGTCTCTGACGTCTTTTGATATTTCCAGATGACATTTCTGGGCTTTGACATTTCAAGGTAATCTGGTGAAAGGTTAGATAGCTGTCAGCATCTGAAGTCCTTATCCTGCTTTACTCCAATGGAGGTGACCTGAAGTCATGCCAGTGATGCTGTCACAGTAACAATGTTGGATGAGGTGACCGTGTCAAGCATGTCAATCACATCTTTTAGGCTGGAGGATAAAAGCACACAACTGTAACAGGATGGTGTATAGAATGTAAATATTTATAGTACTTTATATTCGCCATCATTTTATATAAAAATGATGGCGAATATATTCTTTTTATTTCCCACTATTCCCATCTAATGGTTACTGTGGAGCTATAGATTATTTATTTCGGTTAATTCAAAGTCTCCCTCCATTGGTGTCTTAGGCTTTTATTCTGTCATAGAGTTGTGAGAAAAAACAAAACAAAAAACACTTCCAAAACATAATCAAACAGCACTCAAAAGACAACAACTTGAGGGATTACAGTGACTGAATGACATGTGATGTGTGTGTTTATATCTCACTGCTCATCTACTATTGAACTTGTCCCTCCCCTGTTCCCCCACTCAATAAGAACAACCTCAGGCACTCCAAAGACTCGGACACCCGGGCTACACCAGGGGGGTATTCCAAGTACATGGTTTAGTGATAAACATCTTAAGCCTAAGAGCGTCGTAAAGTCCCTCTTACGAACGTCTTAAGAATTGCCGACTGTTTCCCGAAACCATCGTAGCTTAAGAACGTTGTGAAAACGCTCGTAGATCTACGAGTGCTCGAGAGTTCTTCTTACCGGCTAAGAGCATCTTAACAGTACTTCTCACTGAGGTCACCAACAGGACACGAGGAATTACAACTTAGAATTCATAATCCAACTTACGTTCCCATTCTTTATTGTGTTTACCTGATGAATCAAATTTTAGCGTGCAAAATAGTATAGCCTACATTTAATGGTCATAATAATGTGATGAAAAGCGGACAAAAATGCAATCCAGTTATGAAACGAGACGTTGCCAGAATAGTTTGCCATTATCTTTGCTAAGTGAAGGCTATATTTTATTAGGCCTATGAGGTAAAAGCAGAGAAAGGAACATGTGGTTTAGTCTATACTGCATCAAAATCTAAGCCTACACATTTCCTCACTTTGTTTTGTTAGGAGAATGAAGCCATACAGCTCTTCTATTAGGAGGTTTACCACCTACTCTGAGTTAACTAACCCAGGTTTGTCACTAAACCACGTACTTGGAATACCCCCCAGGTCCACAACTGAAGCACTTCATTCACGAAGCGTAAAAATAATTTTGGAAAACTGGTCTATTTTTTTTTTTTTCCGAATGTACTCGTCTGGTGTAGCCAGTTTCATTGATTACAGTGGAAGCTAATTGTTGCAGCAGACGCAACGCAAACGAAGCGCTTTAGTTATGTGACCGGTGTAGCCCCATGGGTTAAAGAGGATGCACTATGACATGCTCAGATGCGGCTCAGCATCCTGACTGCAGGAGGTGCAGTCATGTCGTCATGTGAACCTTACAACAGCACCAAGAAGTGAACGAATATGAGGTCATGCGTTCCAGAGGGCAGGTTTTTAATTGTGCTGGTCAGTGTCTTGTAGTGGACCAGCACTGTCGCTCGTAACATCTCGCGTCCTCTGAGGTGCCGTACAGGAGGTTCTTGCCCCTGGTGAGGGAACGTGAGCACTGGTCAGGGAAATCTACACTTGACAATTCACATGTTGTCACACACATGATGACGTATATGAAAATTGCTGATTTTGGGCAAACCTGCACAATTGTTGTTGTTAATGACAACAACAGGTTAGTTCATGCCAAACAGCAGATTGAACATGGCATTTTACTCTACAGTAGACCAGTGACACCCGGAGGTCATTTCTGCACGATTCACCTGTTTGGCCTCCAGGGGGAGACGTCTCTCTCCGGTGGCATGCCCAGGGGCGGGGCCTGGAGCCTGGGGTCATGAGAGCGGCACCGCGGGCTAGGGTGGAGGCTCCGCCTCAGGATCTCCTCCACCTGCTTCCTTGTGTACACCTGGCCTGCCGAGGTAAAGATAAGCACAGGTGAGGGCTTTGATCCTGCTAAAGCAGTGTGTGTGTGTGTGTGAAGACTGTGTGTGTGTGTGTGTGTGTGAGAGAGAGATGAGTGTGTGTGTGTGTATGTGTTTTTTTTGTGTCTCTGTGTGTGTGTGTGTTAATGTGTGTGTGTGTGTGAGTGTAAAGGTCAGCACAGGTGTGAGCTTTTATCTTGCTAAAGCAATATTTGCATGTGTGTGTGTGTGTGTGTGTGTGTGTGAAGAGTGTGCATGAGGAGTGTTCAGGAGGACGCCTGTCTCTGTAAGTAACCTGTTTGGCAGCGAAGGACCACCCTCTTTTCCTTAATCCTGTCTCGTGATTGTATGAACAGGGGATCCTTCAAGGCTGGGGTTGTGACCTGGTGGAGTTAGGAAGTAGTAAAAAATGTAATATTTGTTTTCGTGGTAAGTACAAAATACAAGATATCTGATTTTTTCTTGGATTCATGCATCAGAGTGGTTAGGACAGTACAAAGGTTTGATGTTTTGCTCAGGAAATAGGTTTTCTAAGCTAAAATGGGAGAAGAACAGAAAAAGACATTGTTACCTTGGAGGTATAGGGATAAATGGTGTTTAACAGGAAGGGGTTGTACTCTTGGGGGTCGTAGGTGTCCAAGAACACATACCCCTGAGGGAAGACAGAGCAGATCATCAGCTATGAATGACAGCTGCTGTTAAGTGAGTCAGTCTAACAGTGCCACCTAGTGGTGAACCGGAAAACAACTCATATCTTCACACAGTGTACAGGAGTGTTTTTGTTTTTAAACAGTATAATAGCTAGTTATGCGTACACTTGTCTTTTTGTCCCATGACATTTTTTGTCACATTCAGTGAACGTCTCCTCACTATCCGCTAGCTGCCCCTCCCGTTAGACAAAAGTGTATGCTAAGAAATTTAAATACAAACATAAACATAAACAAACCCGACGTCACAAGCAATCGCTGACCTCACTTTTAAAGCTGGTTGCCCTATTGTCATAGCAGTACTGGGGGGTATTCCAAGTACGTGGTTTAGTGATAAACCTGGTTAAGTTAACTCAGGGTAAGTGGTAAACCTCCTACAACAACAGCCCTATGGTATTATTTTGTAAGATGAATGAAGCCATGCAGCTCTTCTATTAGGAGGTTTACCCCTTACTCTGAGTTAACTTACCCAGGTTTGTCACTAAACCACGTATATTTGGAATACGCCCCTGATCTATTGAGAACCAGGGATCGCGTTAATGCCCTCCGGCGTGTTCACTAGCGCGTTTAGTGGGCGCACCTTGGCGTTGCAGTGGTGGATGTAGTGGCGCAGCATGCTCCTCAGCCTCTGGGTCTCCTGGCCAGCTACCTGGGCCATGTGCTGCTCCACGCCATGCTGGATGGGGGTCCACACCTCCTCCGACCAGCACTTGTACAGCAGCTCCCGCCGACGCTGGTCCTGCGTCTGCTGACGACACAACATCTGCTCCACGTCCCGCTGAAACGACGGGAATGACCCCATTATAGTGACCAACACTCACTATCCCACTAGGGACATTCAACTCTACCTGGTCTGGACTTATGGGACTCGTCCTGCTATGGTGGGAATGCCTTGTGAGCATTGGTCTATGATACAACAATAATGGCAGTTTCTTGTTTCCAATTCCAATTGATATAACTAAAGTACTACCTGTATCTATTATCAATATGTTACTAACAGTGTTTCCACTGATATTGTCCAATTGTGTTAGATTATACAAGCATTGCATACCAACACATTCATGAAACAGTGTATATACTGTAACATGAGATAATTAAACATCGACTTTTTCTTTTGGCACCTTCACAAATGTGTTTTCTGTGTCCAGTAAGGGCTGGGCGATGGCCTTCAGATCCTGCTGCTCCACCTCAAGCTGTTTCTGTTGGAGAATCACAAACATATCAGAATAAAATGAACTTATGAATAAACAAACTGCAGTACGGAACATGAACATGTACAGTACTATAGTGCAGTATTAGATCTGTGTGAACAATGTGTGTGATAGATGTTAATATTATTAATTGCTGCTGTAAAAGCATGATTATCCTTTGGGGATCAATAAGGTAATCTGTCTGTATGTCTGTCTGTCCGTCTGTCCAAGAACTGTCTGTGTCCTGCTATGATGGCTGTGAGATGATCAATATCAATATTTATCATGTGGATTGACCGCACGTGGTAGTGGTAGTGTGTGGTCCTGTTAGATAGTTGAGTGTGTACGTGTCCTGCCATGTCTGTCTGCTGTGGTACCCTGAGTGAGTTGTAGGAGATCCAGGTGGTCTGGCCAGTCTTACAGCTCTTGTCTGTGGCTTTGTTCAGGGGCTTCCCTTTAAGGTACGGCACCGGCCTCCCATCTGATGCTGAGGGCAGAGGCTCCCTGTTGATACTCACTGGTGACTGAGGAGGCAGAAAAAACATTCCATAACACAATGGCTGACCTATATTCCCAAGCCAGCAGACATCTAGTACACACCAGACTTACTGCTGGCCCCATAGACATATATTATATGTCTATAAGTATTTTAGGAGACAACGACTTTCAGCTCACCCAACATCCCAAGATATTCCAGAATGAATCATTTCACTTTTCAATTATTCAAATGCAATATTATTCTTATGAAATATTAAATATTCTGAATTGAAGGAATTATGTTACCACTTAAACACGTAAGATAGTGCAGTGACTGAACGGAGAGAGGGAGCTGTGTGATCTAATACCCCCCGCCCGATCGCCAGATCTTTCAGCACCCCACCCTGATACAACACTATACAGGGCCCCAGACAAAACCAAGGTAGCGATGCATGCAGGCTACAGGTGTCCGCTGCAAACGGATCCATCCTGGGTGGGGACCGTGCGAACATGCCCTTGGGCTCATGTGAGGACGCGGCCGCTGAATTATTACTGAGCACAGGCGCACTCACGCGGCTCTTCACATGGGCAAACGGAGTTGGGGTGGATACGGTGGTAGTGGGGGTAAGGGGGGGGGGGTAATCGTCCCCAGTTAAGAAAAACACATGCACACAGCAAACATGTAGGCTGTTGACAATGTGCACAAGCGACGTCTGACGCGCGTCAACAGACGCCAAAGTTTAGAATGTCAGTATTTTTTAACCTGAATACCCAGAAGCTCGCACGCAGAACGAAGTATTTTTAGGAGCAGCGCCCACCGGTAAAATAAGACCACACAGGCTTAATGTTGCTGCTTAGAATGTAAGCCTGTTAGTAGCCTAAACCTTTTTTCAAACATTCCAAAAAGTGCAGCAAAGTTGGAAGCCTTACCTTTGATCTGATGAGGCATGCAGGAGTCACTTTTTTGTGGACGGTGATGACACCCATGTTCTCTTTCAGTGGCATGGCTTCAGAAACGCACAGTAGATAGATCTTCAACAGTGCATATTATTGTATTCCTGTTTGTACTGAAATGTTGTTTAAAGAAAACAATGAATGTAAAATCACTTGGTGGATTCTGTGATTCTGACCTGCAGTTTCATTCAGTTGGCGGATGATGAAACAAAAACCATTCCACGAGCAGGTGTCGCGTTCCACTCAGCTAGGCTTTGTTCTAAGTGTCTCCAGGCTGGAAAACAAGTAGCATTGTGTTAGACAGTCTGTGAGACAGTTCGAGAAATCATTTTGAAGTGAACCATTTCGGATATGCCTTGGCCGCTGTTATACGCGTAGCAGAACATGAATGTTTGCAATTTGAAAACTAGTCTATTAGAGGGATGATAAACACAACTTTGACCAAATATATATAGGCCTAGGCCTGCTATATTTCCAAGGGTTTAGGGCAGGCCAACTATATTTTTCTATTGAGCGTATGAGCGTCATAAATGTCTTATTGTCTCCCTCGCCAGGGTGCCAAGTCTCCAACAGCGCTCCACTACGCGTAGGCTACAGGTGGCAAAGAGCAGCTGGCTTTTACCCGACTCTTTGCGGAGCTCGCCGGTGCCCCGACTCTCTCTCTCCGATGTTGATCCACCTCGAACGCTTCTCCTTGCGTGCCCTTGGTTGCTATAGTGATGTCACACGTGGACAAGTGGAATTTTAAGTGCATTCGTTGCTGGTTTATGGGCGTGTTGACCTCTCTTCAGTTTGTGTTTAGGTTGATCCCTTAACCACAAGCATGTCATGTGGCTAAGTAAAGAAATTGAATGGGGTTTGAATAGTTTCTGACATTATCATACGCAAAAAGATATTACCATGCAGTTTGTAAGAGATAGCCTAATATTAAAATGTAATTAGTCAGGCTATATTGCACAGTCCAAAACTAGGCCTACTCAAAATAGCACACATTTATCTTATTCCAATTTCCAAAGGCGTTTGGTAAATGTTGAAAAGGTCGCGTAATATTAAAAAAGTAGGCTAGGCTAGCCAGGGGTTCCCAAACTTTTCCACAAGGCCCCCCAAATACCACTATAGGTTCTGGCCAAGGACCCCCTTTATGTGTTCCATCGACAATACTACGGCAAATGTAAAAATACGTTAAGCTAATCCTACTAATGATTTATTAAGCAGATCGCGATGGAGCATAGTGTGTAAAAATTGCATTTGGGGCTTTCTGCTATATGAGAGCTATCACTCTACTATTATTCCCAGTTATTATCATGGAAAATATAATGTTCAGATATGTGACAAATTATTATAATGGCATTGTATTTTTCAAATGTATTTATTTGTTGCTTTTATTTTACCATCCAACTTGCTAAGGCCCCCCTGGCACCCCGGTCCCCACTTTGAAAACCACTGGGCTACGCTATCCAGAGCAAAAATCTAACAGGAAACTTATTTTGGGGGGAATGAAAAAAGAATATAGTCAAAACCTGCAACATAAACAGGTAGCTATCATCAGTTTCACCCATGGTTCTTACTGGCACTTTCAGGTGGGAGACCTGAGGACTACGCTAGCGGCGTGATACATTTCAGATGCAGACATTCTGTATTCTGTAATTTGATCACATACACATTCAAACAGCTGGAATAATAATAGAACAACCACACAAAATAACATTAGTGCAAATACTTTATTGTTACACAATTTAAAGGCAGACACTATAATTCACAGTGTTTTAACTACTTTTTGTTTTGTTGTTGTTTACAGAACATACTGATGAGGTCACTTAAGATTAGGCCACCTGGGAATGCCCCTTAAAATCACAACAGAGACTTTTATATAAAATTAAGTATTAATACTTGTATTAGGAGCTACATGTTAGTGCAGATCTCATCTACTAAGAAATAGGCTAGTGTTATGTAATGATTGGCAGTGGTTGAGGCTGAAGTCTTTCTGTGTGATGTTAGTCTTTGCAGAATATTAGAAAAGTCTGTATTACAATGGATCAACTGACAATTAGAAAATAATGACATTACAGTTCTCTCTTTCACACACACACTTCCACCTTCACCTCTCTCTCTCTCTGTGAGTGTTTGAGTGTGAGTGTGTGTGTGTGTGTGTGTGTGTGTGTGTGTGTGTGTGTGTGAGCGCGTGTGTGTGTGTGTGTGAGCGCGTGTGTGTATGCTATCTCCAGTTTAAAAGTTGACAGACTGAAATACTGTTTGGCAGACGGAGGCACAAAGTGGCCCAGCGCCGCTTATCTGACGGTGGAGGTAGTTTGTGATGGAGCCAGACCCTTGTTTGTTCATACTGGAAGTGCATACATGCGTCCAGGTACATGCACTTCCACTATCTCACAGTCTGGAGAAGGCTGCTGACTGGGCAGGTCTCCTCCCCGCTGTGGAGATAAGGCAACATATCACACAGTTAGACTATTCGACAGCTAGGCTATTACAACCATAGCAGGACAATTACCCAGGTCCTGCTCCAGCATATTGTAGGTCCTACACTCTTAAAACAAATGTTGTCCTTATCGTGTTGTTTGTGTGAATCGTGTTGTCCCTAATGTGTTATTTTCAACACACATTGTATAACAAATAAAAAAAAAGAAACAACACAAATTGTGTTGTCCCTATCTGGACACAGAGATGTGTTAAAAACAATGCAGATAGATAGATAGATAGATAGATAGATAGATAGATAGATAGAAATGTATTCTGCATTATTACAATATCAATAGGTTATAACAGCACAGTAACTTTAGTGTAAAGTTACACTGTAACATCAGTGTGAACGGTTCAGTTGTACACGATGGTAAAGATTAGAAAAGTGATACAGCAGTATGTTATTAAATACATTATATAATGCATTTACAAACACATTTATTACAATGCATTTGAATCATGATGGATGTGTCAGTCGCGCTGGCACACACACATTTATTACAATGCATATGATACAGGACAGCGAGATACGATAAAAGAATGGAAAATACAGGCCTCATACCCAAAATGTCTCCAATTCTCTGGATGTCAGCTTTGTTCACTCTAAACTTACTCTGGTCACCTCTGAAACAGTAAGACAAGAACAGCATCTTAATATCACATCTCATCCCACTGTCGATGCACTGGCTGGAGTACCTTACAGAACATCATAGTCATGATGGTGTGAGAGAAGGAATGTAGCGTTTTACATTACGTTTTCATTTTTGTTACAGCTTCCATCCTCAACAGTGTGTAGAGAACGTTCTTCTGTGTGTCAGATGACAGAGCCTCATAGGTGTGGAGTTCACCTGCGGGAAGAGATTTCATGCTACGTTTACAGGTGGCCGGCTATTTTCATAAACGGAAATTTTTACCCTCTCCGTTTTCAAAAATAACATCGTGCACACCTGTCAGTTTTCAGAAAAGTTTTCCTTTACACTAACCCGGGTATATGCCTTCAAGAGCATGCCAAACCTGTACGTTGCAGTGTAACGAGAAGCTCAAGCCCATGTTAGCCAATCAGAATCCCGAAAATAGCAACAACAGCAACAAATCACTTCCTCTTTCGAACTGGCTAAAAATCTCTGCCTCGTCACATAAATCTCCGTTTGTACCTGTTTAGACGCAAACGAACAAACAGAGTTTTCCCAAAAAAACGATCAGCCCGGAGTTTTTAAAAACTCTGTTTGCGGGGGGATAAAACCTTCGTCTGCATCTAAATGACAGGGTCAAACGCAGAAAAACATCACCGGTTGCATCGTTTTTGTTGTCGTCTAAACCACCTCAAAGTGTTGTGACATCACTAAGGATACCCCATGTAACCAGCCTACTATGGCTGGCCAAACTACGAGCTTTTAAAGCCCAACAGTCTCACCTGCTAGGATGAGTTTCAGAACGTAGGAGCGGAGCACCGGTATGTACTGCCTCTCGGTGAACACCTGACTGCCGTCCACAGTCAGATGCTGGAACACCACCTGTCCAGAGGTGTGCAGTCTCACTTAAACAGCATCCCAGATAGGCTAGATACAGTAGATAAGAACCACTGCTACAGAGTACCAGATGGTTAGATAGATAAGAACCACTGCTACAGAGTACCAGATGGTTAGATAGATAAGAACCACTGCTACAGAGTACCAGATGGTGACAAATAAAAACCACTGTGTGGGCTCCAAAAATATACTTCATTTATCTCTAAAAAAAGCAACATTTCGATTACACAGGATCTTCATAAGGCCAACAAAGACACATTTCCACTCCACCGGACAACAAAGATATCTGTTCAAATCTACTATATTGTAAATTAGATTTGCTTAGTTATGGCCAGCTTTTCAGCTGCAGTTTGAGATGCACCGTCCGTTACCTGATAGGTTTGTATGAAGGGTTGGAGGATGGCTCTGAGGAAAGATGCTATTTCTGGCTCATCTTCTGTCACAGTTAGCTCTTGACCAGATATCTGCAATGCCCCACACCTCAACAATAGCGAACACCCCTCCTCAAAGTCCTAGAGCAGAGAGAATGGTTAGGATAATGGATGGATGAACTTCCCAGATGTTTCTTGGTATTTTATGCCCCCAACGTTGTCTTCAAGGCAGTGCTGCCTGGAAGGCACTAGGGTTAGGCATGGGTTAAGGTTAGGGTAAGGGTAAGGTTTAGGATTAGGTGCCTTTAAGTCAGCGGTGGCAGCGCTGCCTGGAAGACGACGTTGGGGGCATAAAACACGATCGAGCTTCACAGATCAGAGCTATATTGGTCATATAACGGGATTTAAATATTGAGACTCTGGTTGGAGTGACCATCTCTGAAAATAAGAATGTAGTTAACCTGAAGCCATGGCTTACCTGTATAGCCATTCCAGGGACGAAAACAAACTCATTGGAAAAAAGCTCCTGCAGAAATTTGAACTGTGTGAAGACATCCTCTGTGAAGTAAGTAACACCAGCATATGCATCAGCTTTGGAGTATTTTGTTCAGTATTTCTGTCTGTTTATCTGTAAACAAATAAGGCTGGGCTGTTCGATGTAAAAAATACACAGTGAACGGCTCCATTTAGAGCATGTGATTCACTGCACTTCATGCTATGATGTGCATGATCACGTACAAATGTACTGCATTATGTTTTGTGGCTAAGGTATTTGTAGTCCCCTGTTTAAATTTTACATCCCCCTCAGACCACAGAATAGCCAGGTAGTATGCATACCTTCTACTTGCACCAAACAGGGTGAAGCTGCTTTAAGCTACCATGCAGTCCAGATATGGAACAAACTCCCTGATCACATTAAGACTTCTCCAACTATTGCCAGTTTTAAAACCCAACTGAAGACCACCCTCTTCTCTATGGCTTTTTCCTGTTTTTAATTTATTACAGTGCATGAAAATGCACTGTACTGTTCTTCCTAGGCTTCTTCTTCTTCTTCTTCTAATGCAGTTAATGCAGCTTCAACCGTTTAAGTTGGAGATACTTCATTCAAACTATGTTACGTAGGTCTTACTTAGGACATCTGGGCTTTGTAATATTTCATCTTAACTGTTCATTCATTCCAAATATATTAAACCTTATCTACCTCGCAAATAATTTAACCATTTAAACTATTCACCGATTTAACTGTTCAGTCATTCCAAATATATTAAACCTCATCTACCTAGCAAATAATTTAACCATTTAAACTATCAACCTATTTAACTGTTCAGTTATTCTAACTAGATTAAACCTCATCTACCTAGCAACCAATATAGTTTGTTTTTACTCTGATATTTTACATCATATTTTTTGCATTTTCATGCACTGTATTTCCTTCAGGAAATGCTTTTCTAGTTTGTATTGTTTTTTACTTATACTATTACTGTAATATGTTTTATACTTGTAATATGTTTCATACCAGTTTACTTTTATTTGAGGTAATGCCTTAGCTGTGTAAAGCACATTGTGTCTACCTGGAGTATGAAATGCGCTATATAAATTGCCTTGCCTTGCCTTGCCTGTGAGGTCATATCTCTCTGTAAAACTACTCTGCTATTTGTTTGCTTGTCTGTCGCTCACACTCACCCTTTCTGCTGCTGGGAGCGGTTGGCATAGCAACGGCGACCAGCGCAGGCCGCACAAACACATGCAGCGCCTGGTTCCTGTAGGAGGCGCACATGAGCACAACGGCGGCACGCTTGAGCACGGCCTCCTCCGGAGAGACGGACGACACCAGCGGCGCCGCCACGCTGGACCCCTGCTCGTCCAGCAGGAACACTCGCCCCTCCTCACAGCACACCAGCGACCCATGGAGGGACACGCTGGACAACATCACTTCCTCATCAGGGACCTGCGCTGAGAGGGGGGAACAGAGAGAGAGAGAGAGAGAGTAAGAGCGAGAGAGAGAGTGAAAGAGGAGAGTAGAGGTTAAGAAGCTGGGGTAGCGTGCAGTAGCCGTTGTGCTCTTTAGCAAGGCGCTTAGACCCAAGTTGCTCCGGGGACAATGTAATCCCTTGTAATATAGTTCACAAATGTAAGTCACTTTAGACAAAAGTGTCTGCTAAATTTCATTTAATTTAAATTGAATGTAATGTAAAATAAAGAATAACAGACATGTTTATGACTAATCAAAAAACAACAATAAAATCACAGTAACCTTCTCTACTCTCCCTTATTGCACAACACTTTCATTTCATGGCAAAATCTCTCTGGGAAAAGGAGCCACTTAACAAGCTTAACAACGCTGCTTTCGTTAAAGTTTCTTTTCTAAAGGATCCAGACTTGCACCATCACATGTTCTCATGTGGTGGGATTACCTCCACTAAACCCTCCTCTCTTAGTCTCCCACTTTCTCCCTTCCTCTCTACCCTTCTCTCCTCCCTCTCTCACCCCCCCCCCCCCCTCCTTTGGGACTTTTATGTGTGAATGTATTTATGTATGTTTGTATGGTTTTTGGTTTTGTATGAGGCGTGTCATGATTTTGTGGGTTGATAAATTATCTATTGGCTATTGACCCCCCCTCTCTATCCCTCTTTCTCTCTCTCTCTCTCCCTCTCCTTTTCTTCCCCACTCCCTCTACCTCTCTCTTTTTCTCCCGCCCTCTCGCTCTTTCTCTCCCCTTCTCTCTGAAAAACTGTGTGATGACAAAGACTACACCATGGCAACACTGTATCAGAACAGAACCAAATGCCATGCTCATGTTGTGATTCTGTGTTCTGTGATTGGTTCCTTCGTTGAGGTGAAAATCGGGTCCATGGAATCCAGGCTGCCTAGCAGCGCGAATAAAATCGTGCGCGTAAGGCAGCATGGGGAAACCCAGGCTAATGCTCATGAAACATTTCACAATTTCACTGAGCCTGCCTGTGCAATAGCATAGTGCTCACTCTCAAGCTAATACCACAAATGCGGCTGTGATCTTAGTGCTGTGTGAAGTGTACATTAAGTTGTCATATTCTTTCTTTTGTTAACTTTGTCTATACAACACATAATTATGCGTCATAAACAAATGGAGAAGAAGCTCCTCGAAACCTTCTAAAACTTGATGTGATTTTATATTTACTTCTCTTCAGCTCTTACCAGGCCAGTCCAGAAGGGCCCCAAACTTCAGCGCGAGGCCCCGTAGCCATGCGGTGCGCTGGGCGAGGCTGTCCAAGGCCAGTCCCCCGTAGTTCTGGAGCAGGACCAGGGCCATGAGGCTCCAGGGGCCGAGGACCACGCCTCTCTCCTGCAGACGCACCACTCCATGGGCCACCACGCTCACAAACGCCTGGGTCTCCTCGCTGGGCTTCTGGGGCAAGTCTCTGGACGAAGCACCGGTTATGAGAAGGGGGAAGTGGGTTTTAGAGAGACAGACAAGGAGAAAGAGAACAAAGGACACACATTTTAACATTCTGTATAGTTCATTAGAGTTTCAGTTTTCAAATCAGGGTTTGTCCAGATCACTGGGGCTTTTAGAAAGTTAAATGAACTCTTCCTGCTACTGAAGGAAGGCCAGATTTGTCACTTTACAGTACCAAACTGTAATACCAGGCAAGCACACTTGTGTCTAAGTTCCAATGTCAGTTCATGCACAGTGAACCTAAATATGCACTACTGGAGTAAAGTAAATAAAAAATGATATAAAATAAACAAACAAATTGTGCTACTGAAAAAGTCATGTTGAGAGACTGGTGGGATTCTTTTCTTTAAACAGGTAAGAGAGTTTACGAGCAAGTGTAGCAGTTCACACCTGGGCACTAAGTTATACTGTGATCGGCTGATCCTCCCCTTGGAAAGCTCTCTCACAGAGAGAGGCTGGCCAAAACACAGGTGCATGGAGCCGTAATCATCCTCCAGAACTTTGCGAGCTTTTAGGAGACCCTGACCAAGACAAAACAGAGATTTACAGGACCGGAATTGCATTAGTTTAACCCAGTGTTTCTCAAACTTTTCTCAAAGGAAGGACCACATAACTAACCAATAAAAAAGAAACACACGGACCACCTAGCTAAAAAAAAAAAAAAGAAAAGATTAGGCCTACATGTACTTCAACATTATATTAGCCTACACAATAGGTCTACTCACTGAACCACCTTGCTCATTGTCTTTGCACTTTGGTTATTGTGTCAGTGGATTCATGATTTAAACTGGCATATCTCAGTGTTGCAGAACTGTTCGGATTAATATACAAGTTGGTTCAATATTGCAAACGACTCATCTATATTATATTTTACCATGTCTGCTCGTGGACCACTTGGGATAGCTTGCGGACCACCAGTGGTCCCCGAACCACACTTTGAGAAACACTGTTTTAACCCAATTCTGACTGACAGCGGTAATCTGATTGATGAATCAAATACTCCCCAACAATAATTAACGAATGAGTGAAGCATAAATGAAATGCATTTATTAAAGGCGGATGCCTTTACAGAAGGCCACCAGGCTGTGAGGTTTGGAGCTGAAGGGCTGTAAGGTCCTATAAGGTGGTTTTAAGAATCCGAGCGTACCGTAGTGGACTCTTTTGGTTTAGGGACTCCCAGCAGCTCATGGGCCAGAAGAGACTCCTCAAGGACCCGATCATAACTGATGCTGATGGGGACCAGGCAGATGTCGTACACCTCACCCTTAAAGAAGGGCTCCAGGACCATGTGCATCATGCCTGCACAGTGCACGCACACACACACACACACACATACATGTACACACACACACACACACATGTACACACACACACACACACACATACATGTACACACACACACACACATGTACACACACACACACACACACACACACACACACACACACACACAGTTACCACTGTTCTCACTCCGGTCACTCCCTGTATGACCATGGATAGACTATGATTATCTTGCTCAACATTTTAACTTGTGACATTTCTGATTTTAGACATATCATTACCATTTGTACGAACATCCTTGCACTCCTGAAAAAACACAGCCCTGAGGTATTTGTCCTCATCATAAATCTATGATCCATGCCGCGCCTCACCTAGCTTGGGATTCAGAGACTTCAGTGTCCGGCTGCGCAGTCCTTCCACGTAGAACTCCAGAGGGGCAGAGCCGGTCTGTCAAGAACACATTCAGGTTCTTTTTACTAGGCATATTCATTCCAGTACAAAATAATCATCATAAATTCCTGGCATATCTATTAAACAGCAAATCAATACAGAGGCGGAATTCTACCAATATGTGTGTGTGTGTGTGTGTGGGGGGGGGGGGGGGGGGGTTTGGTCATTTGTCTATTTTGTCTCATCTGCAAGTGAAATTGTTGATAATAATACCTTTTTGGAACCAGTTTAACTCATATGGAGGAAGAGGATTATTACAGGCTTTGGGCAATAAGCCCTGGTGTGAAAGTACTTTATTGTAATTTATGATGTGAAGTCAGAGAGCAAACCTGAAGAAGCTGAAGGCAAAACTCAATGTTCGCTCCTAATAAACAATTCATGATATTAAACCAGTGTTCAATGATAATCTCTCTGTTTTTGAAGTCTGATATTCCTATGCATTACCAGCACCAGAGATGCGAAAAACAGCTAGTGCACATTTTGTCTTATTACTTCATAATCAACCTTAATTGGGCGATGACATAGATTGTCCAACAGACATACCCCAACAACAAGCCCTAATGTGAAAGTAATTTATTATCGACCTTAAATGGGTTATGATATAGACTGTCTAACACACATACCCTCACAATGGTCTTGACGTACTCGGACAGCACGGCCCAGTAGAGCTTATCTGACCCGATCGCCCGGCGGATAAAGAAAGCTCCGGAACGCCGTAGGATCTCCCCAATCAGCTTCATCCCCATGAGAGCTGGAGGCAAGGAGAGAGAGGGAGATAGAGAGAGAGACGGACAATTGGACAGAGAGGCACAGAGAACAGTCAATTACAAAACATATACAACCAAATCAATGGGTTGGCTTGTAAAGGTTATATAAGCTAATATGACCTATAGCAGTGGTTCCCAAACTTTTAACAGGCATGTACCCCCTGAGACATTATGATCTTCCGGAGTACCCCCAACACCACCAATGCATATACATATATGATAGGCCTACAAATGTGCTGAATATAATGATTTTAAATAGATCTGCACCTAATCTCACACACAATCGTCTTGTTGAATGGTGCTTGTCTTTGCCTTGTAACTGAAGATTTAACTCATTGAGCTTTCCAAATATATCGCTAAGATAGGCCAGCTTCATCAAGAAATGTTCATTAGTCAGCGTTTCTCAAACTGTGGGTCGCGCCAGGTGGGGCGCGAACTGACGTGAAAAACAAGAGTTTTTTTTATTATTTTTTATCTGTAGCCTAGGCCCAGGTATCACCCGATGCGCAATGGACGCACTGTGTTATTCATAGAGCGCTCGTGTCAAGGCAGCTTAGTTAGTCCCGACCTGAATGAGATTTTGAACGAGGTTGTGAGAGTTGTGGTGAATTTCATCAAGACCCGGCCCTTAAAAGCGCGTCTATTCTCCGCAGTTTGCGAGGGGATGGGAGCTGACCAAAAGGCTGTACTGTTTCACAGCGAGGCAAGGTGGCTTTCCCGAGGTAAAGTGCTGTCGCGTGTTTGAGCTCCGAGTCGCCTCTTCTTGGAGGAAGAGCGCATGTTTGAATCTGCAAGCACGTTCACTAATTTACCCTCTCTGTCTCCACTCTCGAATATTTTGTTAATGCGGAGAAAATATGTTTTTAATGTGCAGTGCAAATGCGGAAGTTAAGTTACCAACGTGGGATATAGAAAACGTTTGAAAATGCATATGACTTGGATCTTTTTTCGCGTACCCCCTGAAATCAGTCCACGTACCCCTGGGGGTACGCGTACCCCAGTTTGACAACCGTGGACCTATAGAATAGAACACCTGTCAGTTGTTGATTTTTGTGTTTTATGTCTTATGTCTAAAGCACCGTTCAGATTGAAAGTGATTAACAACATGAGACCATGTACTGTTGATGTAGTTCAGCAATTACAGGTGATGAAATAATAAGTTATGAGTGAATCGCCTTATATGTGAATGAGGCTTAGGTTCCTCTTGATGACAGTTAGGCTTATCTCTGCATACTGTAGGCTCAATAGTGGCTCAAGTCTGAGTCAGAGATAAGGTTCTCATTCGGTTTTTGTAACACCATCATGCTGAGACAGGCTATCTCAAGGGGCAGCCGTGGCCTACTGGTTAGCACTCTGGACTTGAGCAAGGCACCTAACCCCTCACTGCTCCCCGAGCGCCGCCGTTGAAGCAGGCAGCTCACTGCGCCGGGATTAGTGTGTGCTTTACCTCACTGTATGTTCACTGTGTGCTGTGTGTGTTTCACTAATTCACGGATTGGGATAAATGCAGCGACCAAATTTCCCTCACGGGATCAAAAGAGTATATATACTTATCTTACTTATACAACTGGGGAAGAAGAATTTGTGATACTTTCTTCACTATTCTGAATGTGTTTTATGATATACTGGAATGATATAAATGTATTTATAGAGTCAAAATTGGTTTGGACATTTCTTTGAGGTGAAGCCAGTTTGGCTGTCAACAACTGTTTGATGTCAACAATTTGGCTGTAGTGGGTCAACAATACTTATGCCCATATTAGGCTCAGGTGTGCATGAGAACCTAAAGGATGACTTTTAATTTGCAATAGATACTTGCGAATTCCTGCAGCAATGACGGGGATGGAGAGGTCATAGGTGAACAGGACATAGGAGAGAACCAGGAAGTCCACGTAGCTCCTGTGATTGGGCATCAGGATGACTGGGTACTCCTGAATGGCCTGCTGAAGCTGATGGACGGCACAGTACAAACACATGATGCACATTGTATATGTGTGTGTGTGTGTGTGTGTGTGTGTGTGTGTGTGTGTGTGTGTGTGTGTGTATGTGTGTGTAAAAGGAGGACACTGTTCATCTCAGCACAGAGACTTTTCAATATGCTCAATTCCATGCTATAGGTTATATTTGCATTTTACCACATAGTTTTATTTAAAGCACCCTGGTATCAACAGGATGCAGATTATATCAGTAATATTGCTTATTAATAAAGTCTTGATGTTTCAGCATTTTCTACTACTACAACCATCTTCTGGTTGGTTCTACAAGTTGAGCTACTGACACACATAGCAGGTTATTTTACACTGCTCATGATTGTAGCATAACCAGTGTCCACTGGCCCTATAATCGGTCAACCTCCATATAATTACAGCATAGTCGAGGGTCAGGTCATCCTCCACACCCGAGACCTTCCACGCTCCCCTCCTACATCTCACCCTGGTCCAGAGGCTATGGGAGGTACTGGATCTCCTCCACCCAACAAAGCTGCTGAGAGGAGCCTCCGCTGTCCTCTTCCCGACCTCAGAACTACACAATGAAGGTAAGTGACTGCAGTGAAGCACTCACCTTGTTCAGACCCTCCTCGTTTACCAGGATCCTGCGGAAGACTCTCTTGAACACCTTGCTGAGGGTGTAGCCCAGCAGCCGGATGAAGCTGAGCTGCAAGTTGTGCGACATCTCCTCTAGTATCCCAGCAGCCTCTTCTCTGATGACATCCACAGGTTCCCCACTCTCTGTGGCGACCTACACACGACATGAGGTTACTTACGCGCAAACATGGTGGAATATGTACGTAGAAAAAGTGTAACGTGTTGTGTACAACACACACACACACAAACACAAACAAACTCATATACACAAACAAACATACACACACACATTCACACTCTTTCTTACAACCCACTGCTTTCTCCCATTGGCGTCTCACCTCCTGTGTGACATAGCGTAGGTAGTGTGAGTCCAGCACTGCTTGGTGTAGAGCGCTAGCTGAGGTAGGTGGATGTCCTTTGTAGGGCTGGGGGGAAAATGTCCTTAGGGCATAGCTCAGGTCACTGTTCCTTCTCCGCTCCTCCAGAATGTCCGTAAACTCACCTGGCTCAGGTGTTTTTTCTGTACACTAAGGAAGTATCCATTATCATCAACAAGGGCCTAAACTTTCAACAAATCCACAAATGTTTTATTAAATCAACAAATAGTAGTTATTAATTATGTGTATCATTGAAGGTAGAATTTGATATTGGAGGGATAATAATAATTTGTCCATGTTTTTAAACACTGTCTTTTGCTTGCTCCTTAGTTACTACTTTGATCCCACAAATTAGCTTATTATTATGACATGGAGTGGATGATGGCAGTTATTAAAATAACCATGGTTTGATCAGTAGGCTAGCATAGCGGTCAGAAGAAGTATTACATATTGCGTCCAAGCTTTCTTAAGGCTACCCTAGCCTAGTAACCATGTCTTTAACTTTACCAAAGATCCTTTCATTCATCATGTCTCTGCCTTCACCATGTTGCAGAGACCGTGGTAAAGTTGGTTTTATATTGGACGTTGGATATTCGAAACATTCGAAAAATCTATTTAGCACTGACTACGAGGGTCGAGTTTGTGTCAAACCAACTTTAATGTGTTTAAACAAGGCCTGCCTATATTACACAAAGCTTCTTTTGTCCAAAAAACCCTTGTTTTGATTTTATGAATTTTTTATGCTGATAAAAGATTTCAATCTATTATGCGGCTTCACCTTTTGACTTACCCATACTAAAACACATCTCCTGAACTCGCCTTACTGCCCTTTCTAGTACAGAAAGCTTCTTTTTCCCTAAAACCTACTCTTTGATTTTATACAATTTTTAATGTTAAATGTTTCAAATCTATTATGCGGCTTGCCCTTTTGACCTACCCATGTCAAAACACATCTGGTGAACTCGGTTTACTGCTCTATATAGTACACAAAGCTTCTTTTTCCCAAAAACCCATTCTTTGATTTAATAAATATTTTTTAATGTAAAAAAAATGCTATAAATGCTTTAAATCTATTATGCGGCTTGACCTTTTGACCTACCCATGTCAAAACACATCTGTTGCACTCAGCTAACTGCCCTACATAGTACACAAAGCTTCTTTTTTTCAAAAACGCACTCTTTGATTTTATATTATTTTTTTTCTATTCAAAAATGCTATAAATCTATTATGTGCCTTCACCTTTTGACCTACCCATGTCAAAACACATCTGTTGCACTCAGCTAACAATGCTTCTTTTTTCCAGAAACTCACTCTTTGATTTTATATAAATGTTTTACTTTAAAATAATTCTATAAATCTATTATGTGAATTGACCTTTTGACCTACCCATGTCAAAACACATCTGATGCACTCAGCTAACTTCCCTACATAGTACACAAAGCTTCTTTTTTTCAAAAACGCACTCTTTGATTTTACATTAATTTTTTACTATTAAAAATGCTATAAATCTATTATGCGACTTCCCCTTTCGACCTACTCATGTCAAAAAACATCTGCTGCACTCAGCTAAATGCAAATATATTTTGTCCATAGCATTTTTGAATAGTAAAAAAATAATATAAAATCAAAGAGTGCGTTTTTGAAAAAAAGAAGCTTTGTGTACTATGTAGGGCAGTTAGCTGAGTGCATCAGATGTGTTTTGACATGTGTAGGTCAAAAGGTCAATTCGCATAATAGATTTATAGCATTTTTTTAAAGTAAAAAAATAATATAAAATCAAAGAGTGAGTTTCTGGAAAAAAGAAGTGTTGTGCACTATGAAGGGCAGTTAGCTGAGTGCAACAGATGTGTTTTGACATGGGTAGGTCAAAAGGTCAAGCCGCATAATAGATTTAAAGCATTTATAGCATTTTTTTTTACATTAAAAAATATTTATAAAATCAAAGAATGGGTTTTTGGGAAAAAGAAGCTTTGTGTACTATATAGAGCAGTAATCTGAGTTCACCAGATGTGTTTTGACATGGGTAGGTCAAAAGGGCAAGCCGCATAATAGATTTGAAACATTTAACATTAAAAATTGTATAAAATCAAAGAGTAGGTTTTAGGGAAAAAGAAGCTTTGTGTACTAGAAAGGGCAGTAAGGTGAGTTCAGGAGATGTATTTTAGTATGGGTAAGTCAAAAGGTGAAGCCGCATAATAGATTGAAATCTTTTATCAGCATAAAAAATTCATAAAATCAAAACATGGGTTTTTGGACAAAAGAAGCTTTGTGTAATATAGGCAGACCTTGTTTAAACACATTAAAGTTGGTTTGACACAAACTCGACCATCGTAGTCAGTGCTAAATAGATTTTTCGAATGTGTCGAATATCCAACGTCCAATATAAAACCAACTTTACCACGGTGTTGCAGAGAAGCGCCGAATACAGCAGACACAGTAGAAACGCATTTTTGAACGAGTGATGAATATCGTAGGCCTATATGACTTAATGCACTCATTACCGGTGACCGTCCTTAATGTAGGCTATAGCCTATCTAAATGATATATATCCTAACACCACATTTGCTTTATTGAATTCCGTTGTAGCCTACTGTATTAAACGCACAACACTAGGTCGGCTAGCACGACAGCCACTACACGACGACTCAGGGAAACTTTGTGGACGAACTTTATTGCCTGTCATGACATTCACTTGTCGGAGTGATCGAAGTGAAATTTAGCCCGGACGTCACTTTAATTCAACGGCCTAACGTTATGTTGTTTCGTGTCCCTAAGCGCGAAGACAAGTTCATTGAGAAAAATGAAAGCTAGAAGATTTCTGCTGTGTCGGCGTTTAGGCAATAAACGCAATCGACATAGTAAAACAGAAAGTAATATAACTACACCATACCAGAGTCTCCATTGTAGAAGGACGATGCGGGACGATAACAGGTGCGTTTGTTTGTTATTATTATTCAGAAGGGACTCGGCCAGCGAGATCCAGTCCTTCGTTCATGGAGCTACGACTGTAGGCTGCTTGCTTGTGCTGCACTTGCTGTTTGAAGCCAATGGGTAAACAGCCCGGTGGAAACTCCTCCTGGCACGGTCACGCTACAAGTGCCCCCCAAATAATCCATTTTAAAACGAAATGACCTTAAGTTACCCCATACATACTCTGTTGCCTCTGGAAGCAGCTGACTACTCGCACGATAGAAAGAAAACATTAGGCTACTGCACCATACCAATGATGCCTAAATCAAAGTATTTTAAACGCGTTTTCTTACGCACACCGTGTAAAAACGTTGTGCTTCTTTGTTTGATAGGCCCTAACACACTTAACCTTATGTCATAACCAAATGACAAATGGGTAGATAACAAATAGCAGAATTCAGACTGTCCATGTGTCACACACTTATAAAAAATGGCAATTTTTAAGAATTTATATGGAAATGTTGTAGGTCTGGTAGGTTCAAGTTCTGTCATATTAAAGTTTGTATTTAACTTTTGACTTAAAATAATCATCCAAACATAAAAAATGTCATATGGTGTGACTGTCCACCATGTGTGCGAACTTCCTAAAAAGCGCGTATATCCATAAAAAGTATAATTACTTTAAAGTTTTACCATGCATATAAAATATTTGGATGTTTTTTACAACCACAGAAAGTTTTGATGTTTATGCATGCTGTCCAACTAAGTTATAATCAAATATATTTTGTCCATAAAATGGTTGTCATATGGCGTGACACTATATTGTATATTTTGACCGGGCATTCATTTGGACATTATTATTGTGAAGAGGACCCTGCTTAACCAGGAAGTAACAATAGAATGTCAGGAGTAATTGGCATGGTCAAGAGGAGAGTTCTGCTTTTTAGATTTTTATATAAAAAGCTTTGAATTGGACATCATCAATCGTGGCCAAATTTTAGTGTCTTATGGTGTGACATCATTTGCCTAAAAAGTAGCTATTTTTCACAAATATTCTTCATGAATTCTTAAAAAGCACTGCTGCCATGTGGTCAGTTGCATGCTAAATAATAGTTAGCTGTATTTAACTGTCTAGAAAATTAGCTTAACTGTCAAAATGTCATATAGTGTGACAGCTTTTTTTTACACAAAAAAAGTCACACTATATGACATTTCTGTCACACCCTATGACCAAATTGCATTTTTACATAAAAGTTCTTGTAAAAACATGTTTTAAATTCAGATATTATATGTTTTTTTGTTAAATCTGTGATAATTGGGAAAAAATGTATCTGTACAATTCATATTTCTCATACTTTTTTCTTTTATGTTACCATGCGATGTAAGTTTAAAAAATAAATACTAAACTTTCATCTATTTTGCTGTTACACGCATACACCATTCATACAGTGACTTCAAAATTCATTGTTAATGATTTTATAGTCATTAAAAACCCTGTTTTGCTCTGACACATGGTGGAGTGGTGCAGTTCATCGTATGGCGTGACACCATGTCATTTGGTGTGACATTAAATAATGTCACAAAAAAAGACTTTATAATTGAAAAATCATTAAAACATCAATAGCACACAAAGGAAATGGTATCTGCAAGAACCTCAAGAATTTTGAGTGAGTTCTTACAAGAAATATCAGAATTAAGCTAAAATATCTGGTTACACTTAGGAGCATTCTCCACCTTGACAAAATAACTTTTTAAATGTTAGGTTTTTCTTCTAAATATTCACAAGGAAATGTTGCATATCAAAGCAAACATAATTAAAATGTACAGTGACATAAATTAAAGTAGAAAAAAGTATCTAATTTTCACTTTATTTCAAATTATTTTCACGTCACACCATATGACAATTTTAGGCACTAACATGACAAATTCACATATAAATATATATTTCACTTTTTTTTGTTGAAAAAAAAGTATATTAGTCAGGTTTAGAGATACAGCAACACATATAAACACTTTTTAGGGATGATATTTTAAGTTTTTTAAAATTCCTTTTCTCAGGCTTATTTGTCATCCACACAAATGCGTTTTACTTGCTCATCTTAAAACCAAGAGTAGGCTAGCCTAGGCCTATTTTTTGTCCCATTATTTGAAAGCAGTGTAGGCCTATTAGGCTACAAATTATGTTGCAGGGATTAACTCAGACCATATTGCTGAGCAATAGCCTACTAATTATAGTGTTATTGTCTGTTGTTAAGACAGAATAATGTGGGCTTTCAAAACATTTATGCAGTTTGCAGTAGGCCTGTTTGGTGGTGGTGAGCCACAACCTTGAAAAGGGAGCAAAGGTTGTGGTTGCTGATATCAGCTGGTTATTCCCAGATAGCAAAATCAGATTGGCAGAGGACCGCTGGTGGTATGACACTAAAAATGAGGACACTGTGCCCAAAGGTTACGACAAAGGTCCAAAAGTGAGGACACATGGCATCGGAGTAACATTAGAAAATAAACCATTGCTATAGAATGCATTAACATAATGTATTATAGTAACATTTGTTGTTGTTTTTTTTCACATTAGTCAGCTATTTCCAACATTCTCATACTTATTATAATAACATAGTATCTGTGTGTGTGTGTGTGTGTGTGTGTGTGTGTGTTTTCCACATTAGTCAACAAACCCACCTTTTTAACCGAATAACTTTTTAGTCACTTAAATAACTGGGCTCTGCAGCAGGTGGTTGCTGGAGCTAAAACGATGCCAAAGATGATTTCCCGGCAGATCTGGCTTTCTCTTCGTGCCTGCCTGTGAGAGTGTGCCTCTCTCTTACCCCTGGAGCTGACATTATCTGTTTCACAGTTTAAAATGCATGGTATGCATCTGTCCCGCTTTTGGTAGAAAAGTGGTGTTCAGAATACCACGCAGAGTTGAAAGACGTCTTTCGTTTCGACATATGCAACTTGGCTCAGCAACGGTGTTCATTAATTCAATCACGAGGGGAGTTGTCGCATTGACTGCTTCGCGAAAAGGAAATCGGTGGAGTTTTGTGATGTCCCGTGCTACGGTGGTGGTGGTGGAGGGTCAGAAATGATGACACGTAACAAAGATGTACAGAGGCCTTGAAATGAGGCGTAGCCTAGCCTATGTGCTCATGAAATGCGGGCAGATGGCCACTCATGACAAAAATCCGGACAAATTTCTAAAAAGGACACACTCTCTGTGTCCGGACAGAGAGCTCAAAAACTGGACTGTCCGGGCGGATGGCCACCCTACTTGTGGTCCACCGTTGGAAATTTGTCATGAATATTAATAAAATTGATTAAAATGATGTATGGAGTATAACTGAACAAATGAAAAAGATTTTAGACAAATAGTGGCAAAATATAATCTGCAACCCGCCAGTGGGCCGACACAGTGGTCCGCCAGCCTCTTGCTATCTGGGTCATTACAACCACAGTTGCACCTCAGGGCGTATTCATCCACAAAGTATGAAATGTGAAAGGATCAGATGCCCAATAAAAGGAAAACAGCCATCAAGTAAAAACTATTATTGTGTAGCCCTATTGTTTTTCCTGTAATCTTGGGATGCGTGGACACACATCAGTAGTAGTCCATCAGTAGTGTTTTGGGTCTCACAGCAGACACCCTCATCCAGGTATGGAGTGTTGTCTCAAAATGATTTAAATATATATAAAAGGATATATATACATATACATACATTTATAAATATCCAATTTTGACGCAATTTTGAGACATTCCTACTGCACACCAAGATCCACAAATAAATACCACTAGATTTGAATGCGAAGACACCCTCCACTGAACAACCAGCAGATGGCAGTGTTGTACAACATGTCTGTTATCAACTGATAGCAACTGAATATTTCCGACGCTGTTTTCCCACTTATTTATACAGTCTATGAAATTAAAAAAGGCACTACACATCGAAACCGATAATAAATCGTTCTGGCTAGTTGTTATTACTTACCTATCCATTTAATCCAGTGTCTTCCATGTCGTTAATCCTGCTAGTCATAGACCACTTGACTGAACTGAACTAGGGAAAACAGCGTCGGAAAGATTCAGTTGCTATCAGTTGATAACAGACATGTTGTGCGACACTGCCATCTGCTGGTTGTTCAGTGGAGGGTGTCTTCGCATTCAAATCTAGTGGTATTTATTTGTGGATCTTGGTGTGCAGTAGCAGAGAATGTCTAGGAATGTCTCAAAATTACGTCATCGACATAAAAGCAAAAAGGAGATTCACAAATGCAGATTACACATACAAAGTCAAGCATATTTATTTTCAAATCTCGAAAATATATTTACAAAGACACGTTTATTTATATAAATTTGTTTATTTATTTGTATGTCACATTTTTATATTTGTATTTTGTATTTGGATATTTATAAATGTATGTATATATATATATATATATCCTTTTATATATATTTAAATCATTTTGAGACAATCCTCACTCCATATCCAGATGACTTGACCAGTTCAATGAAGGCCAAGGGATGTAGCACTGACCCCTCTGTCACTCTTATCAGCCGGAGCTATCTGGACATTCCCTGCCTACACACTGGTAATGGCCCTCGTCCTGCATGCTTCTGTAATGCCCAGGAATGATGCCCCGCAACCCTCAGTTAGTCACACCCACCACCAGCACTTCCTCTCCTCCCAAGCACTGTTAGTTCAAGTGATGTCTCAAGAGACCGAGATGATTTCTGGTCTCAATATGGACTGGATTCTCAGCAGCATGTCGTGGAGAACAATCTGAAAGCTTTCCCTTCAGGTTGTCTTTGACAGCTCTAACCTTTTCGTTTTGCTACATTCCCTATTCACACAGCCATGTCATGTACATAATATGTTCATAGAAAACATAAGGAAATGTCTTAGTGACCCCAAACAAAGGTGAAACGTGGTCCGTCAGAGTGACTGAATCTTTATGTATCCATTTTATTTCTTAGGATAGACTGAAAATCTCTCTCCGTCCAGTAAGAAACTGGATTAGTATAACAGATTTGATTAAATTAAAAGAAATTGAGGAGGATAAAATTGTTCTACCTTCATCAGATGACCTAAGAATATGTTCTTTTGCCAAACCTGGTAGCAGTTTCAATTGGCCATTTTGTTCCATCAAGCGTGACTACTAGCTAATTTTCAGTATGTGCTATGCTGCAAAGAACAAAGCTGATATCAGTATTGCATGTTTTTTATTGGAGCCACTGCGAGGAAATTCCCTCTTGTTGTAAACTTTAAACTTTGAAATCATTCGCTGAAAAAGGGGACAGGAAACAGATTCAAAGAAGCTGTTGAATCAATTCTGATATTAAAGCACACAATATGATTTATTTTTTTGTAATTAGCTGATGCACAACCAATATTACCTGTATTAGCCTAAAGTCCGGCAGCCATGGGGTCAGACCTTGTCTGGTTTTGTTTGTTTGTTTTGTTTTTTTGCAGAATCTTGTAGATGGGTAGCTCTTTAAGATTTGAGAGGGGGCCCAGTGATATCCCTAGGGCAATTTCGTATATTAACCCTTTCTTGGTCAATGTGCTTAAAATAAGTTAAAAAATTAACTAGCAGATATCACTATGAAACTTCCCCAATTGATTACTTACATCAGTATGAAAACAAAATGTTACACGTTTTCTGTAATTTAATGTTTAAATATGAAAAATCCCAGTGTCCCAAAATCATGAAAAAAAATATTGAGGTCAGTTACCCATGCCTTGTCTATTGAGATACAGTATGCTTAACCATAACTGTCAGCTTTGCACTATTGACATTCTAAAATGCACATTGTGCAAATAACTAAATGTGAACCGATCTGACAAAATTCGTCACAAGTCGCACATTCTAATTTTGAGATACAGGCCGATTACTACAAAAAACTTTGAAAATATTGATTTTTTTCTTTTTCGATGTTATATGAAAGAAGAGGCATTCAAAACTAATTTCATTAAGTTTCATAGTCAAGACAAGAATGTAAAGTTCCAAAAAGATGCTTTGACAGATATTGGCATCTCTACAGTTGACCCACTGCATTCACTTGTTGGCTATGTAAGCCCTATATAAAGACTGACCAAAGGTAGACTCTTCCATGGCCCTGCCTGCCATAGCTGTGATCGGAGACCAGAGCTCAGGGAAGAGCTCCGTGTTGGAGGCGCTGTCTGGAGTAGCTCTCCTATATTGAGGCAGCGGTGAGAATATGTATTCATTTAGCAGGCACTTTTATCGTGAGTGACTTACTGTATACATTACAGTATACACTACACATCATCAGAAAGAAAATGTGCGCTCAACTGAGTAAATTATGCACTATTTTTTACTAAATTGTGGTCTCTTTTTACTAGATTGTGCGCACAATTTAGTATATTGTTCTCGTTTTCCTATATAGTGCTGTGCTCTCATTTTACTAAATTGGTCTCATTTTATAGATTGTATGCTAAATTTAGTTAATTGTGTGCAGAATTGACTAAATCGTGCACACATTTACTAAATATTTTACAAAAATTCAAATGAGAGCACAAATTAGTAAAATGTGTGGTCAAAAATGAGTGCACTATATAAAACATGCCCCCGATTTAGTAAAATGAGCACACAATTTAGTAAATTGAGTGCACGTTTTCTGGATATACACCAAAGAAATATCTTGCAATGACCCCTCCAGTGTTCCATAATATCCCTATATAGTGGCCAGAATAAAATTTAAACCTTGGCCTATAGGACACTTACTGGATCTGCTCATGCTATTTCAATTATTTGAACCAGCTTTACATCCCCAACAGCCCACCTTCTGATGAGCGTCTGTTGCGTCGACCAGCCATAAAAGTTAGGTCAAATTCAAGACGCTTTTCTTCAGTGGTCCCTCGTTGTTGGAATTTCCCATGTTTCCCGATGCTCTCCGTTCCTGTGATATTTTTGGGTCTTTCAAGAGGGGTCTAAAAAATATCGGTTCTGCATACACTTAATTAAGAGGTTCTTAAGAGAAATGGTTTGTATATTATGATATTTCTTTATTTTAATTAGGCTATTGATAACTGATATATACTGACGTTATTGTTTATTATTGAATTTTCCTTAATGTAATCTTACTAAAATTTTAAAACGGTTCACTATACATTTTTAACTATTGCATTGTTTTTTATTTGTTAGTCGCTTTGGACAAAAACATCTGCTAAATCATAAAACCATAACCATATATTATGACTGTGTTTTATAATATTATTCATAACTAAACTCAGCATCATGGCTGTTTCTCCTTCAGGTATCGTGACGCGTTGCCCACTGGAACTGAAGCTGAGAAAGCTGAAGCCCGGAGAGAGATGGGGGGCCTCCATCGCCTACATGGACACAAAGATAGATTTTACTGACCCCTCTTTGGTGGAGAGATATGTTGTGGATGGTAAGATAAAACAGAGAGTTCATTTGGGATTCACAATGGGACACTGTCATGTTTTTAGAACCTTACAGGAAAGTATACTAAATGTAGTGTAGTTAATGATATTCAAAGCTATCTTTGTCCCAACTCCCAAGCCTCTCTGAAGTACAATATTCCATTGTACAGAAATGCATTTTGAAGACTATTTTGCATCTAACTTTCACTCCTTAATCTTTTTCAAAGCCCAGGATGAGTTGGCAGGAGAGGGCGTTGGGATCGGCAGCTCTCTGATCCATCTGGAGATCATGTCTCCTGATGTGTGTGATCTCACTCTCATTGACTTGCTGGGGATCACCAGAGTTCCAGTGCCTGGACAACCAGATGACATCTCAGACCAGAGGCCTGTACTACGAAGGGAGCTTAACCAACCCAGATGTAACCCAAGGTTACTTTGTTAAACCGGGGTTGACAAAACCTGGTTATCTTTAGTGGTGTTAATCGGTACTACGACGCTGATTATGAAGTTGATTTGTTGAGCCGGGGTTAACCTCATTGGAGTTTGTGCGCGTTCACATAAAAGGGGCGGGTTGCAGCGCAAATCACCACTTTCAGTGATGACGCGTTCACCTTATTTTACGGATGAGGAATGCCAATTATTATGACAAATACGTCGGCAAGGCTGTTGGCAACGTATTGCAGATCCTAAATGCCTAAAAGTAAAGTTTTATTTCCACATGTTCTTCAAATACGGAGGAGTAATAGCTTGCGGAATGTATTTAATGAGTTGAAATAATTAAATTACTTATTTTAAGTTCATAGAAATGCCTACAGATGCAACACAATTTAGAAGTGGGCATATAGATTACAGTAATAAGGATAATTGAATGTTTAAGTAGCCCCATTGACTGATTTAGTGTATGCCTAATCCTGTGAACATTTCAGATGCAACACCATTGCCAAACGCACATGGCAGCAGGTGAAAATGAAACACAAACACATTATTCAGAACAGTGGTTTATATAGTCATAGCTTGCATTAATATTTCTTAATTATGAAAACATGTAGGCCTATGCTTATAGCCTTCACTTGGCCTCTGTTTTACAGCTAACAAGAAAAAGGTGTCTTTGAACACTACTGTAAGGCACCAGAGTGTTTTACAGTAGCAGAGGAGTTGGCCATCGCTAATAATAGTGGAAGGCCGATTATGGAGGGGGTTGAGGGAGGCATTCGGTCGGATTCTGGTGCTGTGGAAATGTGTAGCCTTTATGTGCAGGGTACAGTAATATGACATTCAATTCAACAAGTTTGTTAAAATTGTGATTTTTATTTATTAGGCCTACTGTAGGCTATGTCCGATTTATTTTAGGCTATTCTTGCTCAGATGTTCAGCATACTGTAGGCCTATGTCCGATTTATTTTAGGACATACAGTATTCTTGCATCACCGATTGAATACATGAATGTCCACGTACGGGCATTGCTATGAGACGTCTTCCTAGATCATCTGACAAAGACAACGAATTCCCTCGGCTGACAATCTATATCTTCATAGAGAATATCGTCCGGGTAGGCTATATATATTTTCTGGCGGTCTCTAAAACCCCTCGCCCTGCGAAGAGAGTCCCTCACGATTTGTCGTATGGATCATCCAGGTACGCCGACATGTCTCGGGAGAAATTGTTAGTGGAGGGGTGGTACTTATAAAGGGTGTGGTTAACGGAAACCTCGGGTTAACCAAGAACATAACCTGGTCGGAGCAGGTTTGAGATGCAGCGTAAATTGCCATGGCAGCATACCTCGGTTAAAACCTATCCACCTTTCATAGTACGGGTTAATCGGGAAGTTACGCCACACGTGATCAAGTTACTCTCGAAGTTACCCAGATAAGCCAGAAACCCTGCTTCGTAGTACAGGCCCCAGGTGAGGAATTTGGGAAATTTTATAAACAACTTTTAAATGTTGTTTAACAATGACAAGAGGCCATAGTGGCAGATAGAATCCGTGAGCAGTTTAAGATGGAGAAGCTGGTCTACACACAAGACAGCATCCTCAATGAGAGAATGGGTGTTGCTGAGGAGGACTATGGTGATTTGGAGCAGGAATAACTACCCCAAGATACTTAAAGAGTATTACGAAGTAATCACACAAAGATTAACGTTTTTAAAATGTTAATCTTCTCTCTCTCTCTCTCTCTCTCTCTCCCTGTTTATTTGTTTTTTGTGTTTGTTTGTTTCCTCGGGATTGATGTATTGTATTGTATCAGGATTTGGTTTAAAGCTGTGCTTAACAATGTTAACTCATTGAAGACTTAAAGTTTGTCAGATTGTGGTCCAGCGGCTGGCGGACCAGGTCCCCATGCTGATCCAACACTTCCTGCTGCAGGAGTCCAAGTGCATGCTCTGCCTCAAGGTGCAGGAACTCATGGAAGTGACCAACAACTGGACAATTATCTGAAGAAGAGCACAGAGAGCAGTCGCCGCCGCAAGAAGCTGCAAAACCGCCAGCATCACCTCGCCATCGCTTACGAGGAGCTCAGCTCCTTCTACTGGGGCAGCCGTGGCCTACTGGTTAGCGCATTGGACTTGTTACCGGAGGGTTGCCGGTTCGAACCCCGACCAGTAAGACCGGCTGAAATGCCCTTGAGCAAGGCACCTAACCCCTCACTGCTCCCCTTGAGCAAGGCACCTAACCCCTCACTGCTCCCCTTGAGCAAGGCACCTAACCCCTCACTGCTCCCCTTGAGCAAAGCACCTAACCCCTCACTGCTCCCCTTGAGCAAGGCACCTACTGTAACCCCTCACTGCTCCCCTTGAGCAAGGCACCTAACCCCTCACTGCTCCCCTTGAGCAAGGCACCTAACCCCTCACTGCTCCCCTTGAGCAAAGCACCTAACCCCCTACTGTAACCCCTCACTGCTCCCCTTGAGCAAGGCACCTACTGTAACCCCTCACTGCTCCCCTTGAGCAAGGCACCTAACCCCTCACTGCTCCCCTTGAGCAAGGCACCTAACCCCTCACTGCTCCCCTTGAGCAAGGCACCTACTGTAACCCCCTTACTGCTCCCCTTGAGCAAGGCACCTAACCCCTCACTGCTGCCCTTGAGCAAGGCACCTAACCCCTCACTGCTCCCCTTGAGCAAGGCACCTAACCTCTCACTGCTCCCCTTGAGCAAGGCACCTAACCCCTCACTGCTCCCCTTAAGCAAGGCACCTAACCCCTCACTGCTCCCCTTGAGCAAAGCACCTAACCCCTCACTGCTCCCCTTGAGCAAGGCACCTACTGTAACCCCTCACTGCTCCCCTTGAGCAAGGCACCTACTGTAACCCCTCACTGCTCCCCTTGAGCAAGGCACCTACTGTAACCCCTCACTGCTCCCCTTGAGCAAAGCACCTAACCCCTCACTGCTCCCCTTGAGCAAGGCACCTACTGTAACCCCTCACTGCTCCCTTTGAGCAAGGCACCTACTGTAACCCCTCACTGCTCCCCTTGAGCAAGGCACCTAACCCCTCACTGCTCCCCTTGAGCAAGGCACCTAACCCCTCACTGCTCCCCTTGAGCAAGGCACCTAACCCCTCACTGCTCCCCTTGAGCAAAGCACCCAATCCCTCACTGCTCCCCTTGAGCAAAGCACCTAACCCCTCACTGCTCCCCTTGAGCAAGGCACCTACTGTAACCCCTCACTGCTCCCCTTGAGCAAGGCACCTACTGTAACCCCTCACTGCTCCCCTTGAGCAAGGCACCTAACCCCTCACTGCTCCCCTTGAGCAAGGCACCTAACCTCTCACTGCTCCCCTTGAGCAAGGCACCTAACCCCTCACTGCTCCCCGAGCGCCGCTATTGCAGGCAGCTCACTGCGCCGGGATTAGTGTGTGCTTCACCTCACTGTGTGCTGAGTGTGTTTCACTAATTCACGGATTGGGATAAATGCAGAGACCAAATTTCCTCTTTACGGGATCAAAAGAGTATACTTACTGAGGGCATATAGGCCAATTTATTTACATTTCTGTGATACAATTTAGAATAACTTCATTGGTTTAGTTTCATGTGGCATGATTATATTATGGATGGCATCAGTCACAACAATTTGTAAACAGTTGCTGTTACTAAGAGAAATGGAGGAGGAATTCCAACAGAGGCACAGATCAGTGGCGCCGGCAGGCGCAATCCTGTACGCACTGTGCGTACAATTTTTTCACGGCTTTATTTGTGAAATCATTCAATATTAGCCTACAACAATAATAAATAAAAACTTTTGTGACAACTAGCCTATATTTATTAACTCATTTGCAATCTAAATATTGGCATTATTCCGAATAAAATCGGAATATGGTGTGCATGGAAACCATAGACTATAAAATATGAAAACGTAGCATTGTCATGACATGATAACGATTGACCTGTGGCGGTTTTCGGGCTTGGGATGGGTCAATTCTGGCGCTTAAAAACACAACGTTCCATTCATTCATATGATAATAGCCTAAATCATTCAGTAATTAAAAGAAAACAGCAGCAGCTTAATATTTTTCAGGCGTTTAACCGTAACGTTAAAAGACTTTGGCCTAGGCCTACTGTTCTAACAGTGATACTGACACTGAGAGATTGTCCTCTACGGTCACGGTCTACACATGTTTAAAATGTTGAAATGTTTGCTTACCTCTGTAGGCTTATTTAAAAAAATTTTTTTTAAAAAACACTGTTTGGAACAGGGATTCAGTTAATGCGTAGAGCAGAGGTTCTCAACCTTTTTGAGGCTAAGGCATGTCATGACAAGTCGGGTTGGTGCGAGTGTTAAAAGTCCTTGACTGCGTGGGCCTATGCCTATCTAAAAGTTTGGGACAACCAAAACAGCAGTGCAATGTATTTAAAGTGTTATGAGCAAATTCTTATTGTTAGTAAGTTACCATCAGGGACGGAGCCAGAGGGGTGGCTCCGGGTGGCACAGGCCACCCTTGAGATTCGATTGGCCACCCCAGGTGCCACCCCCAAATCCTAGTCTACGATTGGCCATTAACATGGTCTAAGGCGGGACCTTTCTTGATGCACATGCAGCAGTTTGAAGTGTCAGACAATAGAAATTTAAGAGGCAAACACACTTCCCTTTATTGGCCTACAGGCTACTGCTTGTGCTAACACGCAAAGATATCTATTTACCTATTGCATCTGCCAGTGCCCATTTATCTAATCACACACTTAAGTCGCCGACATTTGCTAGGTCATTAAGTGTTAACTGTAACTGCTTTTGTCGTCACTCTTCCGAACGTTTACAATGTCAAAATGCAGCAACAGCATATTACATGCAAGGATGATACTTTTTGGGGTCCTTTCAATCTGCACTATGCAGCAGATCTAATTTGAACGTTATTGTTATGATACTCCATTTAAAGGGACACCAGGCAACGTTTTAGTGTTACTCATCTTCGTAAGTCGGTATATGGTTAAATGACTCATTACAGGGCGAATGAAGACTCTCTCGCCCGCCCCTACTGCCTGTAGGAAGAATATCCCGCTTGCAAGTTCAGTGTATCGTACCCGGCGACCGAAGCAGTTTCAGTTTCCATCCTGCATTCACAGCTGCGTTTTGACGGGTGCAATCTGAGGCTACTGTGCAAGACGGCGGGCCAGTCTTTCCAGACTTTCTGCCAACTATCTTTCAAAATGCAGTAAGCTATTTAACTGTCGTGGGTGCAGTGAGGACCTAACAAACTCAACCATGCATGTAGCCTAATGAGTGTCCAAGGTAAACTATTGTGTTTTTTTATTGTGCAAAAATGTTTTGCTCGTTATAAGCTATTATGGTTGGTTTTTGTTGACACTACAGCAGGTTAGAATGTCAAGAACAGACAAGCATAGCCGTGAAAGCAGAAAATATTTCAGCTGTGCCAGACCAACGATTGGACGAACGACAGGCACACCCAATTCACTTTTAGTTGCAAATAGAAAATGTCTAGCTCGCATCATGTAATTACATGATTCCATTTCCAAAGCAATGGAGGCTGTTTATACCTGTTTATGCTACAAATGTAGCACAAACAATGCTAGAGTTTGTGGATTAGCCACAGTCTAAATGTGAGAGTTATGTAGACTCAACGTGACTTAATATAACCAGTAATAAAGTGACAGTGCACCATTTATAAATAAGGTAAAATACAGAAACGTATTGCTGCCACACTAAAATAAATAAAAAGGCTCAGTATTATGTAATTAAACATCAAACTACTACTTTATTTTTTCTGCTTAGGGCACCCAAATGGCCAGCAGCGGCCCTGATACCAGCCTAAAGTTTCTTGAGAACTTTAATCATCCAATATAAAAGGGATTATATTGTAATGTCCCCATGATGGAATTTGTTTTAGCACAGTATAGCCCTATTAGAACCGACTCGGGGATTGAACCCGGGCCGCTGGCTTGGCAGGCAGGAGTGCTAACCACTGTGCTATGGTTCAGGTAGAGATCAGACTCAAATGCAGAGGTTCAAATCAAAAAATGTTGTCTTGTTTATTCCACAAAAAGCTCAGAAACAGAGTCCATAAATCAGCAAAAAAAAGGGAAAAAACAGAAAATCCAAAATTAGAAGTATTGCTTGGCAACAAAAGGCACTTCCGAAAGCAGAGATCAACAAATAAGAGCAGCAAAGTCCATGAACACAAAAGGTTTTAGTCTTAGCTAGTCAAAGAATTCAAAAGAACTCACCAGGGACGTGTGGAATTGACAAAGTCTCAGTGGCCAACAAACAGAAAAACCGGAACTTAAATACAAGTATTAATTGGTCACATGACAATAACTCATTAACAACAGGTGGTGAAAAACAAAAATGGAGGGAAACACAAAGGAAAGGCGTGGCCCGGAGCACATGGCAAACCAAAACACAAGATCAAGCACCTGTCACATAAAGACAGCCGAAACCAAAACAAACAAGACAGGTAAGTGTTCAACAGTGACCCCTGGAAGCCAAAAGAGACAGAGCACCCTAACAAGCCCAGTGACAGACAACTTTAATAATTAACTTTAATATGTTTGTGTTACATTTTATTTCAGTACAAAGAATTTTTATGTGAGAGTAAGGTATTTGTGTTTTTGTGTCCTTCAATTTATGAGTATGGTGTTTGCATCTGGTTTCCCTAATGTAATTGTGCTAATTTCACATCTTGAGCCTGTTTCTGTTTATCTGGATGTTTTGCCTAATGCCACCCTTGAATTAATCAGTGCCTCACTAGTGCCACCCCCCCCCCCCCAAATATCGTACAGTCCCTAAATAGCAATTCTGTTGTCTTTGAAAGGTTCTCTTATTGACGCATTGAACTGCAATTTGTATTAACACCTGCTTTTACAAGACGTAAGTATTTAGGCGCAGAATAGACGTGCGCTTTCAGGAGCAGTCTTTGTACATATCGCGGAATACATAATTAGGCGCTCTTTACTCTTCCCCTCCCATCTTTTTACGCTAAACTCCCACTTACCCCTGGATCCTCCCATGAATGCATATGCATGACATGACAAACGCAATCTGCCACTTTCAGCTCCTGCGACAGGCAGTTTGCGCTTTTACATCATTGCGGCCTGTTTGTACATACCTTGCAATGATTTTACACGCACATTGTGAACAAATACGCCTGAAGTGGGCGCAAAAGCGTTAGTACATCTGGCCCTCAGAATGCTATAGCCTACGTTCACTTTATAGAGTGCGCATTCATTAGGCCTACGTGAAAGATGCTTCATACCAAAACAACGATCAAACATTATCAAATGTATCATGACATGTTGTCACAAGACTTACTCAAAATCATGTAAGCAAAGATTAGTTTAAGTGCTGTTCTCTCATTGACGCCTGTGGGCCTAGGCCTATATTGCAAAATTAATTTTAAGCCCTGGATTAAATTTAGCTTCATGTGTTCCACTGAACATTATAATCAGTTGGTTTACAATGTGTGGGGCTGTGCTAAACCTGACCATAAGGCTACTTTGGCCAGAGTTCAAAGTCGCAAAACGTGGCAAAAACTATTATGATACTGTTTGCACAATTTTGCACATGATACTATTATGATACTGTTTGCACAATTTTGCACATGATACTATTATGATACTGTTTGCACAATTTAAATACACATACTGCCATTAAAATAACTATTATTAGAAATATATGCATTTGACAGCTAAAAATGTATTGAGACAAGGTAGCATCCCATCAGGATTCTCTCAGCATAGTATAGCCTACTAGCCTATATAATATACAAACCATAACTCGTAAGAGACTAAGTGCATGCTGATCAAATATGTTATAGACCCCTCTTGAAAGACCCAAAACTATTATAAACATTTATAAAGTCTAAATGTGTCCATTAGTTTACACAGAATCCACTAGAAGTCATATGGGGTTATTTTTGTGTGACACTGGGCTAGCTCCGCCCCTGGTAGCCTATAGGGAAATTCCCATCCATCAAAAACACATAAGGCTTAAACGCTGTTCCGTCTGACATCTTTTGTTTTGTGTGTCATTTTTAAAAAATCATTTATTCATTTGTTTGTTTAAGTCTTGGTGTCACGGGAATGCTGGTGAGTAGGCTACGCCGCTCCGTCCAGCATCTATTTGTTGTGTGTATCAATGTCTTGTGTGTGGAATGCTTTGAGTTGCACTTTGTCATTTCATCTGGCGAGAGAGGGGTTAATTTAGTTAAAAAATAACAGCTTTTATGTGAAGTCACTGTGTGAGTCAACACTGAAAGTTCCTCCAAGAGCTCTTTCAGTTTCAGTATTACACAATGGGATATAAATATGAGTTAGCAAAACTGCCTCTCTGCACTCATTGTTGCACACAGAGCTGGGAGGGTCAGTAGGGTAAGTTTCATCAGTTTTGCTAAAATAATAAGTTGATTGGGCCAGTTCATAAAATCCAAACATGGATAAATTAATCCAAGAGTGAAAGATCAAAAATCACCGCACACTGATCACTGTAAACTTCATATTTATTTAAGGACGAACAACGCGTTTCGCCTAGCGCTTCATCAGGTTCGCTCTGTACCATCCCCCCTTCCTTTCCACAGGTGAATAAATCAGGTAATGTCACATGACCTTGTTGGGAGATGTTTAGGCTACATATCAATTAGTTCATAATTTCATTAACATCAATATACTTCTTAAACAACACAGAATTAATAAGTTCACATACAACATCAGTAGTTAATAAATTCTTAAAACACCTAGAAATTAGTTCATATGTTTAGGTGACACCAGTAATTCATAAACACCTAATCATTTAGTACATAAGTTCATTATCAGCATCAATCAAATAACATCAGTAATTCAGTGATCAGTAATCCATCAATTTATAAAATCCACCTAATAATTTTGTTCATAAATTCAACAGTTCATCATCAACATCAACAGTTCATCAGTTTATCAACACCTCTAACATTTAATTAATTCCAAAATATCAAGATGTGCATAAGACAATACCTTATTAGTTTGAATATACAAAATAATTTTTACAAGCCAGTTATTCTGTTCACAAAAAAACACTCAAGTCTTGTTTTTCATTAAGTCCATATGGTTCGACTGTATTCAATTTGTGAATCCAGTAAGCCTCCCTTTTAAGCAATTGTTTTATCAAATCACCACCTCTTACATTAGGTTCAACCCTCTCAATGCCAATGAATCTCAATGTAGTGGCTGAACCATGATTTCTGTCCTTGTAATGTCTGGCGATAGCGTAATCCATATTGTTGTTTCTAATAGAGGCTTTGTGTTCAGCAATTCTTAACTTCACATTTCTTTTTGTTTGGCCTATATACATCAAGCCACAAGGGCATTTTAACATGTACACTACATGTGTAGAGAGACAATTGATAAACTGTTTGATGCCATACTTTTCACCCGAGTGTGGATGGGTGAATGTTTTGATGTCAACAGTATTTGAGCAGTGTGCACACTGGCCACACCTATAATTACCATAAACTTGTTTAGTCAGCCAATTTGTAACTGGAGGTTCTTGGTACATAGAACTGACTACTAAATCTTTGATATTCTTGCCCCGTTTGAAGCAATATCGTGGTTTAGTTGGTAAGTGGCTCAGACTCGGGTCACATTCAAGGAGTTTCCAATGTTTGTTGATTATTCTTTTCACCTGTGTGGAATTTGTGGAGTATTCGGTTACAAAAGTTACTCTACTCTCTGATTTCTTAGGAGTAGGATTCAACAGCTCATTCCTATTTTTCTGGCCTGCCTTTTCACTTGCCTGATTAATCACTGCCTGGTTATATCCTCGTTCTATGAATCTTTGAGACATTTCCTTGGCTTTAACCTTAAAATCTTCATCATCGCTACAGATTCTTCTTAGCCTTACAAACTGACCATAAGGAATATTCTTGATTAGATGGTCAGGGTGAAAACTTGATGAATGAAGTATAGTATTCCTATCTGTTTCTTTCCTATAAATAGAGGTCTCTAATTTATGGTTATTGACTGTAATTTCTAGATCTAGGAAATGGACACTTTTAGAGCTATACTCCATAGTGAACCTCAAAGTAGGATATGTCCCATTTATGTATTCATTAAAATGGCTCAATTCATCTTCAGAACCAGTTAAAATCAAAAGGATGTCATCAATGAACCGCTTAAAGAACAGGATGTTTTGTCTAAAAGGATTGCTGTTGAATATATGTCTATCCTCCCATAGGCCCATAAATAGATTTGCATAGTTGGGTGCAAATGGGGATCCCATACTCGTCCCTTGAATTTGTAAGTAGTACTTGTTGTTAAAAATGAAATAATTCGATTTGAGAATAAACTTAGTCATCATAATTGAAGGGAATATTTTGTATTCATATTTTATGTGAATGGTTTAATGATTCAAGTCTTTATGACTTGAAGACTGTATAGTTCTTATGGTCATTTGTGATTGTGTACCCATGTGTACCCTGTGTGTGTGTCTTTGGTTTGTATGCAGTGTATCCATTGTTTATGCCTTTTGCCCATCACCAAGGTGTGAATGTTTGTAGAACAGCATGTGTCCAAGCCTCTGAAGGACTTCCCAGGAAAGGGGGTAGTTTTAATTAAAAGATAATAGAAGCTGACCAGACCTGATGAAGGCCTAATCCTCATCCTCCCTTTCTATTGCATATTCAAACTGGGTTGGACCTAGAGGTCACTCCTTCTTTGTGTGTAACTTTAAATATGGTCTCTGTTAGTCAGAGAAGTTAGAAGAGAATATTGAGAATCTGGTGAAACCCATGATGGGGTGACACAAACATGTACTTTTCTCCCTTGAGGGGCACTAGGCCCCTCATTGAAAAGAATAAAGCCTGGATTCTGACCTGCATCGTCCTGATTAAGTCTCAAGAGAAATATGGTAGTAAAAAATATACCATCATTACTAACAGTTCCTTTTGAAATAAATCATTTTGAGTTGTAAGGTAGAAGCTCATGGCCTCCAAGCCATCTTCATGAGGGATATTCGTATAAAGACTCTCCACATCAAATGTTACAAGATAAGCATTATCTGGGATGGAAATATCAGCCAACAGTTTAAGAACATCTCTAGTGTCAGCAATATAACTTGGGAGTGTTTTTACAATATCTTTTATCACTATGTCTATAAACTGACTCAAGGGTTCTGTCAAGGAATTTTTGCTGGCAACAATTGGTCTGCCTGGAGGATTTTGTAGCCGTTTATGGATCTTTGGGAGCAAGTAAAATACTGGGGTGACAGGATGATCTATTTTCAAAAATTCATATTGGTTCTTCGATAACCACTTATTTTCCATTGCATTGTTTAACAATTCATCTCTTTCTTTAATGTAGTCATCCATTGGATTTTTTGACAACAGTTTATAAAATTCAACATTGCTCAGTTGTCTCAGCGCTTCAGCTACATAGTCAATAGTATTTTGTACAACAATGGCACCACCCTTATCAGCAGATTTCACAATTAAACCAGTGTTCTCCCTTAATTCATCCAAAGCTTTCCTTTCCAGTTTAGTGATGTTACAGTTGTTCTTTCTTTTTTCAGACTTAATCAAAGCATTAATATCCTTTTCCACCAATTTACCAATAGTGACCAGAGTAGGATTCTGGATACCTGGCGGCATAAAGGTCGACTTTTTCTTTAATTTGTTCAAAGAACCTAAGACGTCATTCCCCATTATCAGTGGTAGCAGTCTTATTGTGGAAAAAATGTTTTAAATGCAATTGTCTTAAGAACTTGAATTGGTCCACCTGTATTTTGAAGGCATTTAATTTGTTAGTTGGAACAAACGAGAGTCCTCGACTCAGCACTCTTAACGGTGTGGGCGTTAAAGATTGATCTGAAATGTTTATCACCGTTTGTTCCGATGCAGGCTTCGTGTCACTCGATTTGGATCTCGGCTTTCGTTGCCCCCTCCGTGTCTTTTTCTTTGTCGGCCTCTTGTCCCCCTTCCTAAAAAATGATCATCAGTGGAGGATGCGCTGGTATGGCCTTGGTCAGACGTTTCTGCTTCGCTTGTGAGGAGTAGATCCCGAGTAGGCCTACGTTCTGGTTGTCTCCAATTCCGATGTTGCCGGCCCGTTGGTCTCGGGGGTCTCGGATTCCTGGTGCCGCCATCGCTCCTAGTCCAATTGTACACTGTGCCTCTTCTATAATCCTCAGCATCCCTTTCAAATTTCTTGATTTTGAAGTCCTTTAGTTCTTCTTCAAATACTGTCAATTCTGCTTTTAATTCGGTTTCCAACCTGGAGAGCTGTGATGTATCAATGGCTTTCAGTGCGGTCTTCAATTCACTTATCTCGGTTTTTACTTTTTCCGCGTCTCGCTTCGTTTGCTCAATGATTAACAACGTCAGATCCATTGAACACTTATTAAGGATTTGTTCCCACTTCTTCACAAATTCGGGATCCTGGTTACCGAGAGTGGGTCTCTTATTCATTCTTAATCCTCGGGGAATCTGTTTATTCCTCCAATATTCCGACAGTGCTACGCCATGCCATTTCAGGCGGACACTTTTTTTCTCCAGATATGTCAACTTCAATTTCTGGTCATCGATGTCAGTCATTGCCCTGTTTTGGCAATTTTCAAAGAGAGAATCTTGAGAAAGTATATTCTGTGCTTCTGTCTCATCAAAGGAGAGGCATACCGCTTGGTGATCATTTTGTATGTCGGTAGGGTTACTCATCGTGGCGTGCAACAAAGGGAAAGACAAAACTCACTGCCAAGTTTCCAATTAGTAATCAAAGTCCATAGATGTCCCTGTGCACAAACCTTCACTTGACTCTGGTCACTTTTGGTAAATTGGTGGAAAAGGATATTAATGCTTTGATTAAGTCTGAAAAAAGAAAGAACAACTGTAACATCACTAAACTGGAAAGGAAAGCTTTGGATGAATTAAGGGAGAACACTGGTTTAATTGTGAAATCTGCTGATAAGGGTGGTGCCATTGTTGTACAAAATACTATTGACTATGTAGCTGAAGCGCTGAGACAACTGAGCAATGTTGAATTTTATAAACTGTTGTCAAAAAATCCAATGGATGACTATGTCACGGGGTAGAAGAGTAAGGGGAAAAAGGGGGGAGGGAACCAAAACAGGGAAACCTGGGTTTACACGGGGACTAAGTCTGGATGCACTCTTTGTTTACAAAGTGGGTTCAGGTGTGTAGCGGGAGAAAAACGGGTTGGTGATTGGTGCACGGGGTGTATGCTTGGACTTTTAAGCCTCCAGTTGCAGCCGAGAGGAAGTCGTTGGGGGAACGCAGAGGCACAGGATAGCCGAGCCCCACAGAAGCGTGGCTGGACTGCAGACGGGCCTGTTCGTGAGTGGAGTCGGCAAGAGTCTGCACCGGTGTCTGCGAAGTCGGCTGGAATCCGCTCTTGTGAGCACTGCTACATTGGATTTCAGGGGGGTGAAAACGTTCACCCCTCGCAGAGTTAAGCTGCTGTTTTCTTCTGCTATGTGTGTGGTCATCACGTAAAGGAATTATCATTGTCAAGTAATCAGCTTGTGACGAAGCGTTGCCTCTGGTGCCGTAACTAAACATCCCCGTGACTGTAACAACTTTTCTGGCTATTAAGAACTTTGATCGTCCAGGACTGAAACTAAAATACCCTCTGGTTGGACTACTGTAACCCCCCTCTCTACGACGGCGAAATTGTTTTGTGCCTTGACTGGAACTGCTCTCCTCTGAAACCTAACTAAACTCCAGTGCCTAACTCCTCCCTCCGGCCTCCACCGGGTTTGCTGCTCTGTCCTCGTTTAGGATGAACTGTGGTCCAGCGTCTGGCTGTCATGTTGAACTAGCTAGTAGCCTAGCCCTCCTACGTAGTAGCCTCCTTTGTGGTGACTGTGATGTATATTGTGCAGTGATTATTATATAGAGGGGAGATTGGGTGTGCAACTGTTTGTGGTGGCTGTGAGCTATATATTGTGCAGTGATTAATATACATGGGAGAGGTGTTGTGTGCAATTACTTGTGGTTACTGTGTGCTGTGCTGTGACTTACTACATGGACTGTTAGGCTGGGCAAGCCAACCACCACCTAGCAGCTAATTATCTGCCCTTTTACAGCAGCGACCACTAGGAGGGGCACCGGCTCATGGGCCAACTACACCTCTGGCCAGTTGGGGAGGATCTGAGGCACGACAGCGGCCGTGGCGGGTCCACTGGTACTCTTTACCTGCTAGCGACGGAACAGAGTTCAGCCTGAATTTACTGCAGACCTCTTGTGGCCACACAGAGGAATTCTACTCAAGGACCACGTCACTCTTGTGACCATAGGACTTGTGTTATTAAAAATACCTTTTCTAATAAACAAACTTTTTATGGAACATTTGAGTGTCCTGACATATTTGGAGGTTTGTGGTTGCTCCTCAGAGTAGTTTATGAAAGAGGTGGCCGCACAGGCGCCCCCACCTGGTGAAAATTGGCGTAGTCGGCAGGATTTCTGCCTGAGTTGAGCAACCGTAGTCCTCCAATATGTCTGAGGACGAGCCCCCTGCAGCCCGGCCCCAGGTAATGCCTATATTCATGGGAGCCCCTTGGGCACAGCGTTTTGGAGGGCCAGGATCTGAGCTGAGTCTGGTGGAATGGAAGTCTCAAACCAACTATTTGGCTAGCTTACAAGGGCTTAGCGAGCAACAAAAACTGCAGTTCGTCCTGGGGTCTCTTGAGGGTGAAGCTAAGAGGGAGGTCCAGGCAGCACCTGAAGAGCGTCGTGCAAGTCCCCAAGCCATCTTTGACTTTTTAACAGAACTTTATGGCGACCACATTTCCATAGCTGCTTTGAGGGCCCAGTTCTTTAACTGTAGGCAAGGGCAAAAACAATCTACTCGCTCTTTCTCATTGCAGATAACGAGAGGGGTTCACCAGACTGAAGAACCGGGACGACCGTGGCCTAGGAGATGGCGACACGCTAATGCGGGACCAGTTCATCATGGGCCTTGGTGATGGGCCTATCCGCCGTAGTCTGAGAATCCACCTTCGCCGCAATCCTGAGGCAACCTTCGAAGACATCAGAAAAGAGGCCCTAGCTCTGGAAATGGACCATTTGGAGACTGTGGAACAGCCGGTGTGCATGGCTACGAGTAGTGCTGCGGCGACTGTCCCTGGCCCTGTGTCTGATTGGAAGCGTGAGTTCCATGCTGAAATCATGAAGGAGGTGAAGGAACAAATGGCCGAGCTCTCCAAGACCCTTTTGGGAGAACTACGCAAGGGTCTGCCTGGTCCAACACCACTGGGCCGCGAGCGGTCTCACTCTGCAGATACATGGGAGCAAGAACGTCGTACAGCCCGACCCCCCAGCTCAAGGTTCCAGTGGGACCCTCACGGTAGGCCAATCTGTAACCGGTGTGGGGAAGCAGGGCATATTAGCCGCCAGTGTGGCCCTCGACGTGCCTCACAGGGGGATTTTTAGCTTCTCCAGCCACTGTGGGTCAGGTGGCTGGGACCCCTTTATGCGACCCCTCTCCTTCTCCTAGAGATGTTTTGATTGGACAGTGTCCTATTGTAGATATACATGTTAATGGCAAGGAAGTACGGTGCCTAGTTGATACCGGTTCCCAGGTCACTCTGTTTTCTGAGAGTTTGTGTGCTCAACTGTTTGATGTACAACAATTACAGGGGACTGGAGGACCGTGGCTGACGTTGCGGGGCGCAAATGGACTGGATATCCCGTACGTTGGCTATGTGGTAGCCGACTTCCAAGTGCGTGGCGTCATGGTGCCTGGAAAAGGAGTTGTTGTTGTCAGGGACCATTGCCTGGGTGCCCATCGAGCCCTGCTGGGCATGAACGTCCTCTCTGCCTGCTGGGAGGACCTGTTCCAAAGCCAACGGGTTGGATCGGCGTCGCCACCTGGCCCAACAGAATGTAAGGAGTGGGAGCACATATTCACGGACTGCCGCCGGATCAGTGCTGCCATGGCACATTGGGAGCGGGAAGACACAGCACGGGTAGCCTGTCGATATGCCCTGGCAATCCCTGCCCAGAGTGAGGCCCTAGTCTGGGCTAAGCTACCAGGCCGAGCCTATGGCCCAGACGGCTGGGTGGTAGTGGAACCCCACAGAGACTGCCAAGAGGTAGACGTAGCCCGAGCCCTAGCGACAGTACGTCACGGTCGTGTCCCTGTGCGAGTGCGTAACACTAAGCCCTATCCAGTCCACCTTCATTGTCATCAAGGTCTGGCTCGCGTTACTGTCGCGAGGCCATCACAGGTGAGAGAGGGAAGGGATGTTCGTTTCACTAGGGTAAGCTCAGGGGTGGTGGAAGTCGGCATTGTTCAGGCCGGGCAAGGGACAGATGCCTCGATTGGGGAAAAACCTGACCATATGTCTTGTGAGTCTCTGCAGGGGGATGGCCTAAATGAGGACCAACAACACCAGCTCCAGTGTTTCCTGTCCAAGTGGCGGCACATGTTCTCTACACACGACGAGGACTATGGGTGCACAGACATTGTTAAACACCAGATCCCCACAGGGGATGCTGCGCCCAGCCGTGAGCGGTACCGACCCGTGCCTCCCACACTCTATCATGAGGTCCGTACCCTACTGCAAGGTATGTTGGAGGGGGGTATCATCCGGGAGAGTAGCAGCCCCTGGGCAGCCCCAATAGTATTGGTGCAAAAGAAGGGGGGAGCCTGGAGATTCTGTGTGGATTATCGTAAGTTGAACAGTGTGACTAAGAAGGATGCTTTTCCCCTCCCCCGCATAGAAGACTCTCTATCCAGCTTAACCCAGGCCGCCTGGTACTCCACCCTGGATTTGGCCAGTGGATACTAGCAGGTCCGGGTGGAAGACAGAGACAGAGAGAAGACAGCCTTCACCACCCCATTCGGGCTCTTTGAGTGGGACAGGATGCCCTTTGGTCTCTGTAATGCCCCAGCCACCTTCCAGAGGCTGATGCAGAGGTGTCTGGGGGGGCAGTTAGTCGATTCTACCCTTGTTTATCTTGACGATGTCATTGTGTTTTCCCCAGATTTCCCTTCTCATCTGCACCACCTTGAGGAAGTGTTCCGGGCGATGGAGAGATATGGCTTGAAGTTACGCCCAGCCAAATGCCATCTGTTCCGGAAAAGGGTCAAGTTCCTGGGCCACTGCGTCAGCCACCAGGGGGTTGCCCCCGACCCAGAAAAAGTGTCTGCAGTACAGGACTGGCAAACCCCAAAGACTGTCAGGCAAGTGCGATCTTTTTTGGGTTTTGTGGGGTATTACAGACGTTTTATTAAGGACTTTTCAAAGGTTGCGAAACCCCTGAACGAACTCCTGGTGGGAACTGGACGTCCCCGTGGCCGGGGATCCCCCTCCGTTGTGTGGAGCTCCGAATGTGACTCTGCCTTCCAAAGACTTAAGATGCAGCTTCTGTAGGCACCCATCCTGGCCTATGCGGACTTTTCCCAGCCCTTTAAACTATACACGGATGCCAGCAATTCTGGCCTAGGTGCAGTACTGGCCCAGCAACAACAAGGGGTAGAGAGGGTTATTGCTTATGCAAGCCGGAGTCTTCACCCGGCAGAGAGGAACGATTCCAACTACAGCCAACTACTAGTTCCTTTAAACTCGAACTCTTGGCCATGAAATGGGCCCTGAGTGAAAAGTTTAAAGACTACCTGTGGGGTGCTAAGGTAACTGTAATAACTGACAACAACCCTCTGGTCCATTTACATACAGCCAAGTTGGGGGCCGTAGAACAGCGTTGGGTAGCCCAACTGGCCAATTATGACTATGAGATCCAGTACCGTCCTGGTAAAGACCATACTAATGCGGATGTGCTGTCCAGACTCCCTGTTGCAGACACAGCTGATCCAGCGCCAACTCCATCCATTGAACCTGAGGACGGACTCCTGGTGGGAGTAGTGGAGGCCCCAGGAGCAAGTGCACATACTGCCCCCATCAGTTGGGGCTGGGACCCAATTCGATGGGAAGAGCTACAAGGGAGGGACGACGACCTGGTGGCAGTCCGTGCCTATCTGAAGCGCCACACATTACCCCCACCAGCTGAGAGGAAGACCAAGACACGAGTGGTGAGGCAACTGCTAAGCCATTGGGGAAGACTGAGTCTACGGGAAGGGGTGATCTGCCGTTCCGTCCAAGATGCTCAGACTCATGAAGAGGTGTTCCAGGTCATTGTGCCACAGGCACGGATCCAAGGTCTTTTAAGGGCCTATCATGACCAGATGGGCCACCAGGGTAAAGAGAGGACCCTGTCTCTGCTAAGGAGGAACTTTTATTGGCCCAATATGGAAGCGTCAGTGTGTACTTTCATCCAGGGCTGTCCACGCTGTACTCAAGGGGAAACCAGACTGCAAAGCCCCTTTGGTACCCATGCAGCCCAAAGCCCCCTTCCACATCGTTGCTATGGACTTCCTGACATTAAGCCGGCCAACCGACCGTTACCAGAATATCTTGGTGGTCACCGACTTGTTCACCAAGTATGCGTGGGCTATCCCCACCACAGACCAGACGGCGTCCACCACCGCTAGGGCCCTTTGGAACGCAGTGGTACAGCCTTTTGGGTGCCCAGAAGTCCTTCACTCAGATCAGGGTCCGAACTTCGAGTCCAAGCTGATACAGGAGCTGTGCCAGCTCTATGGATGTCGCAAGACTCACACCACGCCGTATCACCCCCAAGGGAACGGAGGATGCGAGTGGTTGAACCAGACCCTATTGAGCCTACTTGGGACGCTGGAAGAAGAACAACACAATAGGTGGGTAGACCATCTCCCCTACATGATTCAAGCCTACAACAATAGCGTCCACAGCACCACTGGCTATGCACCCTCCTATTTGATGTTTGGGAGACATGTACGGTTGCCCATAGATCTACTCCTGGGCACTGCACCACCGGATGGAGCCCAGAGCACGACGGAGTGGGTCCAGCAACACCATCAACGACTCCACTATGCCTATGGAAGGGTTACCAAACACCTGGGCGCTGCCGCAGAGAAGAACAAACGCCTGTACGACAGGACTGCCCGAGAGTCCCCACTGTTGCCTGGCGAACGGGTTCTGGTCTGGGACAACCGGAGGCAGGGAAAGGGGAAACTGAGTGGCCGCTGGGAGCGGCAACCCTATGTCATCCTAGAACAACGTCAACCCAATCTACCTGTCTACATTGTGAGACCTGAAGGGAAGCCGGGCCCAGAGCGGGTGCTACACCGGAACCTGCTGCGCCCATGCCCTCACTACCCTGTAGCTAATGGGGAAGCAACAGAAGTGTCCGAAACACCACCCAGGCCACCGATGGGGTGGGCTTGGACTCCTGTGGGCCCAGGGCACCCTTTGGGAGATGGGGACCCTGGACTAGATCCTGGACCAGATCTTCGGCGCTCTCAGAGATACACCCAGGGTAGGCCTCCTGCAAGGTATGGGGATTGGGGGCCCTAGTCACTGGTTCTCGGGGCTAGAACCAATTAAGTGGGGGAGGGTGTCACGGGGTAGAATAGTAAGGGGAAAAAGGGGGGAGGGAACCAAAACAGGGAAACCTCGGTTTACACGGGGACTAAGTCTGGATGCACTCTTTGATTACAAAGTGGGTTCAGGTGTGTAGCGGGAGAAAAACGGGTTGGTGATTGGTGCACGGGGTGTATGCTTGGACTTTTAAGCCTCCAGTTGCAGCCGAGAGGAAGTCGTTGGGGGAACGCAGAGGCACAGGATAGCCGAGCCCCACAGAAGCGTGGCTGGACTGCAGACGGCCTGTTCGTGAGTGGAGTCGGCAAGAGTCTGCACCGGTGTCTGCGAAGTCGGCTGGAATCCGCTCTTGTGAGCACTGCTACATTGGATTTCAGGGGGGTGAAAACGTTCACCCCTCGCAGAGTTAAGTTGCTGTTTTCTTCTGCTATGTGTGTGGTCATCACGTAAAGGAATTATCATTGTCAAGTAATCAGCTTGTGACGAAGCGTTGCCTCTGGTGCCGTAACTAAACATCCCCGTGACTGTAACAACTTTTCCGGCTATTAAGAACTTTGATCGTCCAGGACTGAAACTAAAATACCCTCTGGTTGGACTACTGTAACCCCCCTCTCTACGACGGCGAAATTGTTTTGTGCCTTGACTGGAACTGCTCTCCTCTGAAACCTAACTAAACTCCAGTGCCTAACTCCTCCCTCCGGCCTCCACCGGGTTTGCTGCTCTGTCCTCGTTTAGGATGAACTGTGGTCCAGCGTCTGGCTGTCATGTTGAACTAGCTAGTAGCCTAGCCCTCCTACGTAGTAGCCTCCTTTGTGGTGACTGTGATGTAATTGTGCAGTGATTATTATATAGAGGGGAGATTGGGTGTGCAACTGTTTGTGGTGGCTGTGAGCTATATATTGTGCAGTGATTAATATACATGGGAGAGGTGTTGTGTGCAATTACTTGTGGTTACTGTGTGCTGTGCTGTGACTTACTACATGGACTGTTAGGCTGGGCAAGCCAACCACCACCTAGCAGCTAATTATCTGCCCTTTTACAGCAGCGACCACTAGGAGGGGCACCGGCTCATGGGCCAACTACACCTCTGGCCAGTTGGGGAGGATCTGAGGCACGACAGCGGCCGTGGCGGGTCCACTGGTACTCTTTACCTGCTAGCGACGGAACAGAGTTCAGCCTGAATTTACTGCAGACCTCTTGTGGCCACACAGAGGAATTCTACTCAAGGACCACGTCACTCTTGTGACCATAGGACTTGTGTTATTAAAAATACCTTTTCTAATAAACAAACTTTTTATGGAACATTTGAGTGTCCTGACATATTTGGAGGTTTGTGGTTGCTCCTCAGAGTAGTTTATGAAAGAGGTGGCCGCACAGGCGCCCCCACCTGGTGACAACTACATTAAAGAAAGAGATGAATTGTTAAACAATGCAATGGAAAATAAGTGGTTATCGAAGAACCAATATGAATTTTTGAAAATAGCTCATCCTGTCACCCCAGTATTTTACTTGCTCCCAAAGATCCATAAACGGCTACAAAATCCTCCAGGCAGACCAATTTTTGCCAGCAAAAATTCCTTGACAGAACCCTTGAGTCAGTTTGTAGACATAGTGATAAAAGATATTGTAAAAACACTCCCAAGTTATATTGCTGACACTAGAGATGTTCTTAAACTGTTGGCTGATATTTCCATCCCAGATAATGCTTATCTTGTAACATTTGATGTGGAGAGTCTTTATACGAATATCCCTCATGAAGATGGCTTGGAGGCCATGAGCTTCTACCTTACAACTCAAAATGATTTATTTCAAAAGGAACTGTTAGTAATGATGACTAAGTTTATTCTCAAATCGAATTATTTCATTTTTAACAACAAGTACTACTTACAAATTCAAGGGACGAGTATGGGATCCCCATTTGCACCCAACTACGCAAATCTATTTATGGGCCTATGGGAGGATAGACATATATTCAACAGCAATCCTTTTAGACAAAACATCCTGTTCTTTAAGCGGTTCATTGATGACATCCTTTTGATTTTCACTGGTTCTGAAGATGAATTGAGCCATTTTAATGAACACATAAATGGGACATATCCTACTTTGAGGTTCACTATGGAGTATAGCTCTAAAAGTGTCCATTTCCTAGATCTAGAAATTACAGTCAATAACCATAAATTAGAGACCTCTATTTATAGGAAAGAAACAGATAGGAATACTATACTTCATTCATCAAGTTTTCACCCTGACCATCTAATCAAGAATATTCCTTATGGTCAGTTTGTAAGGCTAAGAAGAATCTGTAGCGATGATGAAGATTTTAAGGTTAAAGCCAAGGAAATGTCTCAAAGATTCATAGAACGAGGATATAACCAGGCAGTGATTAATCAGGCAAGTGAAAAGGCAGGCCAGAAAAATAGGAATGAGCTGTTGAATCCTACTCCTAAGAAATCAGAGAGTAGAGTAACTTTTGTAACCGAATACTCCACAAATTCCACACAGGTGAAAAGAATAATCAACAAACATTGGAAACTCCTTGAATGCGACCCGAGTCTGAGCCACTTACCAACTAAACCACGATATTGCTTCAAACGAGGCAAGAATATCAAAGATTTAGTAGTCAGTTCTATGTACCAAGAACCTCCAGTTACAAATTGGCTGACTAAACAAGTTTATGGTAATTATAGGTGTGGCCAGTGTGCACACTGCTCAAATACTGTTGACATCAAAACATTCACCCATCCACACTCGGGTGAAAAGTATGGCATCAAACAGTTTATCAATTGTCTCTCTACACATGTAGTGTACATGTTAAAATGCCCTTGTGGCTTGATGTATATAGGCCAAACAAAAAGAAATGTGAAGTTAAGAATTGCTGAACACAAAGCCTCTATTAGAAACAACAATATGGATTACGCTATCGCCAGACATTACAAGGACAGAAATCATGGTTCAGCCACTACATTGAGATTCATTGGCATTGAGAGGGTTGAACCTAATGTAAGAGGTGGTGATTTGATAAAACAATTGCTTAAAAGGGAGGCTTACTGGATTCACAAATTGAATACAGTCGAACCATATGGACTTAATGAAAAACAAGACTTGAGTGTTTTTTTGTGAACAGAATAACTGGCTTGTAAAAATTATTTTCTATATTCAAACTAATAAGGTATTGTCTTATGCACATCTTGATATTTTGGTTGATATTTTGATGAACTGTTGATGTTGATGATGAACTGTTGAATTTATGAACAAAATTATTAGGTGGATTTTATAAATTGATGGATTACTATTCACTGAATTACTGATGTTATTTGATTGATGCTGATAATGAACTTATGTACTAAATGATTAGGTGTTTATGAATTACTGGTGTCACCTAAACATATGAACTAATTTCTAGGTGTTTTAAGAATTTATTAACTACTGATGTTGTATGTGAACTTATTAATTCTGTGTTGTTTAAGAAGTATATTGATGTTAATGAAATTATGAACTAATTGATATGTAGCCTAAACATCTCCCAACAAGGTCATGTGACATTACCTGATTTATTCACCTGTGGAAAGGAAGGGGGGATGGTACAGAGCGAACCTGATGAAGCGCTAGGCGAAACGCGTTGTTCGTTCTAAAATAAATATGAAGTTTACAGTGATCAGTGTGCGGTGATTTTTGATCTTTCACTCTTGGATTATACTTACTTGCCTCACCTGCACCTGTTCAACTGAAGGTTTGTGCACAGGGACATCTATGGACATGGATAAATTAATATTTCTGTCTGTCCTCTATGAAATCCAAACCATTCATTTGTCTTCAGTACAATGGATGAGTGGAACCCTGTGGATAGTGAAGAGGAAATCCAATCTCTCTCTGAGGAGGAGATAGGGAAAGGGTATGTATCTCAATCAGTAACACAACAGTGCATACATTGTGATTAACCTGCTTCTGATAGAGTGGTGATTCTTCCCTTTCTCTAGCATCAGTAAAGAAATGGATGGGGTATTCCACAGTTATTTGAGTGGACGGGTACGGCCCTATTTGGACCTCATCGACTCACTGCACCTGATGGGCATCAATCAGGATCTGACTCTGCCTGCCATAGCTGTGATCGAAGACCAGAGCTCAGGGAAGAGCTCCGTGTTGGAGGCGCTGTCTGGAGTAGCTCTCCCCAGAGGCAGTGGTGAGATCATATTGCCAGACTTCACACTTTGTATTAACACATATACTCTGCACACAGTTGGAGGGATAATTAGAGACCCTTTGCCCACAGAGAATGTCCTATTGTTTTTTGTTTGTTTAGGGAGAATGTCCTTGATTTGGCCTAGTTTGTTAGCCTGGAAAATCCAGACCCTGATAATCTAGAAAGATTAAGGGTCTGGCAAAGAGCAATGTAATGGTCCAACTTGAGGGGCGGCAACAAGCATGCATTTAAAAATCTCATTGCATGCAATTGGATAATACTAGACCATGTTTACTGTCCTCCAATGTTTCAGCGCTGTCTTCATCAGTTTAGCTGGTTCCCCGGAATGCAAGGGGAAAAAGTAACGTGCATCATTGCTCTTTGCCAGAGTGTCTCGCAGAGACAATTCCATTGTGCTCTCGCGAGAACTCTGGATTTCCAGGGTATTAGTTTGTGAGGTCTGCTATCAAACATTCTATTAAAAAAAACACTAACCCATCACCCTTATTTTATTTTCCTATGAGAGAAATGTTTTATGCTGTATCTGTCATCTGTACCATCATGTTTTTGCTTGCTCACTACTCGTTTATAGGATGGTGGGCATGCACTCATTTCCAGTAGCATAATCACAAGTGGCTCAATCAGAAAACTCTTTCCCCTCAGGTATTGTAACTCGATGCCCGCTGATGCTGAAGTTGAGGAAGTTGAAGGGAGGTGTGCAGTGGAAAGCCATCATCTCCTACAAAGACACGACTACTGAATTCACTGACCCCACTATGGTTGAGGGCTATGTCGTTGAGGGTAGGATGGAAAGTGTATTGCACATTGATCCTGTTCGCTTGTTCTACAAATATAATGTGTTTGTGTGTTAGACCAGTAGAGATGCACTCACACTGTACATGCCTTTTTGATGACTAACTGATAGAGGGTTGTGGCATGTCTAATAGATCATTATGAAGATAATTGCATGTTATCTCTTTAATTTATAAATGTTATGATCATGGCACTGCCTTGTAATATTGGGTAATTTGTCCAAGAAGTCAAGAATTATTTTGTAAAAGTGAATTTAAATTTCCGTTACATAATTAAACCCTTTCATGTCAGTTATGGAAACTGTTTATTATACTGTCACTCTAAGCTTCCCTTCATCAATGTGTCCATTAGCCCAGAACGAGCTGTCTGGAAATGGTGTTGGGATCTGTGACGAGCTGATCAGTCTGGAGATCATGTCTCCTGAAGTGTGTGACCTCACTCTGATTGATTTACCCGGCATTGCCCGGGTGCCTGTCAAAGGACAACCTGACGACATTGGAGATCAGGTGAGAGAAATAATTTAGGTCTAATAGGCACTTTTTCAACTTTTGAATATTTTTTGATCATTTGAGACCAGGTTAAGGAAAAAACTACACATTAAAAAAACACATCTAATATGATGGAAGGTCTCCAAACCTTTGTTGTTTATTAACTTCATAATAAAGCAATACATATTCCTGTTTGAATTGTAGTTATAAAACTATAAAGCCCTTCTCAATCTTGTCTGTTGAAGATTAAAAGGCTCATTTTAAGCTTTATTGAGAAGAGTGAAACCATCAACTTGGTGGTGGTTCCATGTAATGTCGACATAGCAACAACTGAAGCTCGAAAAATGGCCCAAGAAGTTGACCCAGAAGGGAAAAGAACTTTGGGTAATACTTTTCTCAAACTGGTTATCAATATTCCCTCCAAAAGATGTTAATATCTTGTAATCCAAACATACATTTCTTAAACTAATATTTAGCATCCCCTCCAAATGACATGAATGTACCCTATAATCAGAATATTTTTGTTTTTACAGCTATTCTGACCAAGCCAGACCTTGTAGATCGTGGCACAGAAAAGAACATTTTGGAGATTGTTCACAATGAAGTCATTCCGCTGAGCAAAGGCTACATAGTTGTGAAATGCCGTGGTCAGCAGCAAATTCAGGACAAGATATCTCTTGCAGAGGCTACCAGGATGGAGAGAGATTTCTTTAGACAACACAAGTACTTCAGGTAAATGGGCACATACTTTTGTATAAGAACAATTCTATTAGACTTCTATTAGACTAGAGATGAAATTGGGTAATTAGATATCTCTCCAAGACACAATCTACTACAAAATAATATATTGACTTAATGTTTGGGTCCCGTGTGCCCTTATTTTTACGACAATGACTAGCATACTCCCTTTTTTGGTATGTTTTATCTTCTTATTTTTTGCAATCTGTAATCTATTTTTGCATTTTTCCCATATAGCTGTCTTCTCAATGAGGAAAAGGCCACAACCCAGTGCCTTGCCACTAAACTAACCCAAGACCTGGTGGGCCACATCAAAGTAAGTACTTTTAGATCAGAACAAAACTAACACCTGATGTGATATTGCCTGTGGTAATATTGCCATCTGATGTAATATTGCCTATATATCTTTTTAAATATATCTTTAGAAGCTAGAAAGTTCTGTTTTTTCTTGTCCTGTATATGTTTGTGCCGGTCTGAAAATGGGCAAAACACCATTCCTAAAACAGGCAAATAACTAAAACCTTTCAATCACAGAATACTTATAGTTTAATGATGACTATAATATGTAATATTGATACAATTTGTATTGTACTGTGTGGCAAAAACACTATTAATTTAAAATGGAATTGACATTTTCATGTCATAAATGCTTTAGATATCCCTGCAACTTAGTCTATACTTGTAGTGCCATCTAGTGGTTGTAGCTAGTAAAGCACTGCATCATAAAGAGCAGCTGGTCTGTGATCTTGTCGTCCCCCTCCCCCCCCACAAACATACAGATTACTTTTTGTAATGGTGTTTGAATTTATTTTTGTCCTTGTTTGGAACTGTTTGGAAGTCAGCATGGATTGATGTGTGTGTGTGTGTGTGTGTGTGTGTTTTTTAGAACTCTCTACCAACACTGTCAGAGCAGATTAAAAAAAGAGCTATGGGAGTCAAGGAAAAGCTTGAGTCAGTGTGTGGGAGGTCCTCCCATAGACCCCCCACAAAGAAAACACTTCCTTGTGGACGTGAGTATTAACAGTAGGCCACTTTTTTATCTATTAAAAAATCTTTCTGAAAAATAATTAAATCAGACTGAAAATTAATCAACCATGGTCAGTCCAGATTGCATTGCTGTGCCTCAAACAAACTCATTTTTAAAAAATCTCTTCACAGACTTTAATTCAGTTCAACGACAACATCAACCGGCTGTCAGCTGGTGAAGTTATTAATGACGACAACCTGTTTGTGCTCCTGCGACTCCATTTTCAGAAGTGGAAAGATGAACTTGAGAGTAGTCACTCATGTGAGTTTTGACTCATGTGCTATATACCAACAAAATCAATCTTTACATTAAAGGTGCTCTAAGCGATGTTACGCAGTTTCTAAGCTAAAACATTTTGGTAAGATACAGCAAACATCATCTCACCATCTGTTAGCTACCTATGCTCTGAATCACTGTAAAAAAAACACAGTCTTTGTGGACAGCCCAGGCTCCAAAAACGGCAACAAAAACAACTTGGTCCAACCTGGACCATAAAAACATAATCTGTTCCAGCCAATCACAGACGAGATGCACATTCACATAGGAGAGTTTCCATTGCATGGGAGGAAGGGGGAGTGAGTAGAGAGCTAGTTCTCTTTTTTGTTTGAACGTCAACAGAAGTGACATTACCCAACATCGCTAAGAGCACCTTTAAAAAATGTCTTGAAATTTTCTCCATGACAAAGAACAACAAAAAGAAAAATAGAAAAAAATGTAGTATTCCAAAACCTAAAGCATTTTCTTTAATGTATGAATGATTTGGTGTTCTTCTTACAACAGATTCTAAAATGGTACAGGATGTGGTGGAAGAGTATGACTTAAAGCACAGAGGAAGAGAGCTCCCTGGTTTCAGCAACTACAAAGTGTTTGAGTTGGTCGTACAGAGACTGATGAATCTACAAGGTCCTGCTCTTGACACTTTGAAGGTCATCAGAGGTAACCGAACAAAGCCTCAATGATTCATGTTCACATTACAAGTAGTGAATCTGTGTCACCTTAATAACTAGTTATTTTTTTAAGTGGTCCTTAATAAATGTAACAGTAATACACTTAAAAACATTTAGTTTTAGAAGTCTGTCAATTGTCATACATGAAATATTAGACATTATACTTATTTTTGGTAGAAACCATCGAGAAGCAGTTCAGCGATGTCTCAAAAACCTGCTTCTCAAACTACCCTTTCCTCCAGTGTGTCACAATGGTAAATCTATTTCAATTACCTTTTCACATAGTTTTACTGTTATTGGTAAGACCTCAGTCAGTCATGAATTTATTATATTCCCTGCTTTTCCCTTCTGTTCAAAAACTGACAGTCCTGTCACACAAATGCCCTGATTTGCTTTTGTTTTCTGTGCACTCCCAGAACAAGATTGACAAAATTCAGTCGAGTCAGGAGGCCAAAGTGGAGGAGAGAATCAAGGAGCAGTTTAAGATGGAGCAGCTGGTCTACACACAGGACAGCATCTACTTCAAGACCCTGAAGAAGGAGGGAGATCCGTCTACTGTGAACTGCGCTGAATATGACAGCAGGAGCAAGTATCCTGAAATGCTTCAGGCGTACTATGAGGTGACGATTCAACCTTGCGTTTGAAAATAAAATTAATGTTAAAGTTAAACTGAAGGGATAGCCTATCTGCTTCTGGAAACATCTGAAAAAGTCAGGCCAGCTCAGCTAACTCCAGTTGCTTCTCTGTTTCTCTCTCAGATAGTGATTCAGCGCTTGTCGGACCAGATTCCCATGCTGATCCAGTTCTTCTTGTTGAAGGAGTCGGCTCGGGTGCTGTGCAGTGAGATGCTTGGCCTCATCGAGGGGGTGGACGTGGACAAGGCTCTGTGCGAGGGCTCGGACTGCAGCCGTCGCCGTAACGACCTGCAGGGCCGCATCGAGCGTCTCAGCCTGGCTCAGGAGAAACTCAGCCATTTCCTCTAAATGGCCGAACCATTGACATGCAGCTGTTACAAGAAGTGTACAGTTGAGTTTATGTTATCAAAACATAAAAGTTATGTGCATAATATACTATGACTATGGATCACAAGCCCATAAATTAAACTGGTGCTAGATTGTTTGCAATTCAGACATGGATATGAACAACTACAGTAGCTTTTTTAATCAGGGATAGCATAACTATACACAATACAGCTTTTTTGTTATCATTCTTATTTTTTAGATTTTATCAAAAACACTAAACAGTTTTCACAGGTTACAAAATTTGTCCAAACTGGTAATGTAGTAGTTGTAGTTCATTTATGGACTGAAAAAACATTGTTCCAAATATATCTTAGTCTACATTAAAAACTACAATTTACAAGCCTGGTCGGTTGGTTCTGTGCATATAAACAGAGACGCCACATCCTATCTAATTTAAGGGTAAATAAAGACAGAATACATTAAAACTAAAGCCACAAGGTGATTCTGTCACAGGTTTAGTATCTTGGTTACGCCACCTTAGAATTAACTTGACTTCCTTCCATAATTAGGTCACTCTTTGCTGTAATGAATCACCCCCCTGCACCCACACCAACTCAGGGAAGGATTTAGAAAAATACAAAATGCTGGTGGCGTCATCGGATCACTCCGTCTGAGATTCCACCAGACACCTATCCATAGGACTGTTGCTTTTCTTCACAGGCGATATATCCGCGTCCGACAACTCCTTAGTGATCCACCACCACACCACTAAAACACACACAAACACACCAGAGCCAAGACAGGAATCGCCCCACACATGTATGCTTACATCGGCTTATAAAAGTGCCTCTCGCCTCTACAATTGTGATCCAATAACACAGTGTAATCAGTCATCAGTAAATAGGCTACAGCTAGTTTGTTTACATGTTGGTTCCACATGACATTACCCCTCCCTCACTATGCAGGTTTAGGTATTTTTGATGACTGTAGAGCTTCCTCTCGAATCACAATATATTTATATATAAACTTCTCATGACTTATCCCTCCTGTACACAATGAAAATGCTTTTGTTGTGGAGGTGAAGGATTAACAAAAGGACGTTAGACATTCTGGTGTCCATTCTACTGGAACACTCTTTTCCCATACTTAGTTGTATTTTGTAAGAGGGCATTAAGAGGCCGGGCTATCTGAGAATCCTCCGATGAACCGTCGGTAATACCCGACAAATCCTAGAAATCTCACATCATAGACGGTTGTTGGGATGTTTTTTTTCCGGATCAGGCCGAACTCCTTCTGAATCCACCAGGTGTCCTAGGATCCTGAACAGTTTCAGGGTTTTTTTTGTCCAAAGGACCTCATCCTATGACATACCTCTTCTAGATGTTGTACATGGCTTTCAAAGCTGGGAAAAATATAATCACATCATCAAAATAGAATAATACAGTATCTAAATTCAGGTCCCCCAAGCATTGCTGCATCAGTCTTTGAAATGTTACAGGTCCATTACGTAACCCAAAAGTCAATCTTTGGAATTCATACAGGCCCATGGGTGTGGCAAAGGCTGTTTACATGTTTATCCCTTTTTATCACCAACCTACAGTACATCTGCCAATATCCAGAGGCCAGGTCCAATGTTGAGTGCCATGCCTCTTCAGTTCTAGGGAGTGGGTACACATCTTTGTAGGTTACAGTTTAATTTCTGGTAGTCTACATAAAAAATGAAGACCACCCCCCTTCTTTTGGACCATGTCTTGGCCGGTCTGAAGTGTAATTTAACTATGACCTTACCATAAGTAAAGTTGATGAATTTATTCTGATCGTTTTTCAACTCAATTCTGATGTTCTCTATATGTGACTGGCTGACGGGCATGTGCGGGCGATCGTATTGAATGTTGACGATATCATGCTGCTGACCTTTAATTTCTACTGTTCTGAGGAGAGGGGCAAAAGTGTCACCGACTCTATGGCTATGTACAACGTCGCTGTACACATACAAGTTGTACATTTCGCCTCTTATATCCGCGGGATAGGGTGCGTCGACCAGGCCGGTGCCGATAAGTCCCAAGTCTTGCAACCCGAGAATATGCCGCAAGGTCGTGGAGAGTTGCAGGAATAGGTCGCCATTACCTCTGAAATGAAGTACCTCTGAAATTTTCAGTTAATCTCCAAATTCGCGGATAACTCAACTCCCACAAAGCCGCATCCCATCGTCCAGAGGCTAGGTCATGAGCGAGGTGCATCACATAGTTGGAGCTCGTATTGTTCGGGTAAGTGCCCTGGCTACTGTTGGAGGGTAATGTTAAATAAAAACCGTCATATTCTTCACCCATAACTCGCCCTTCAAAATGTATTTTACCCCACGTCCTTGAGCTCTTTGGCTAGAATCCACGAATTGAATTTGTCAGGCCAGTTTTGCCATTTTACAAAGCAATAACGTTTTCCAGCCCTGGTGGTGGTCTGTAGAACTTTATCCACGTAAAACACTTTGTTGGCCCCCACCATGACTTTCTGCAGCTCTGGCTCGTAAAAAGTACCTTTGATCTCTTCACCGTCAAAATCCTGGATTTTATACGGAGGCTGGCGCTCGTGTCTCTCATTGACAGTAAATAGCTCGGAGGTGAACGTCTGTTTGTAGCGTTTATCAAACACGCCCCTTAATTTAGACAGACGCACTGTGTCACCTCGGAGGAATTTAAACTTTGTTTTTTTTAGCAGGCCCCCTGTCCACACCATACAGCGTTTGAAATACCTCGAGAGTGTTGAGATCTGCCTGGAACTGGTAGAGCGGTCGAGGTGCAAACACTCTGTTGCGCGGAAATTTGAGGCGCGCTGGTCTGTGTAATGTATAAGCATCTTGTTCAGCTAGCCAGCAGGCCACTCGCTGCCCATCCACTTTATGCCCGAGTTTTGCTTCCAAGGCATTTTGCAGGCATTCTTTACCACCGTAGGCGCCGCTGTCGCCCGGCGTGTAATATGTTTGACTCATTAATCTGGGGGTTAGCCGCTAGGGCTTTTTACCCTTAACACCTCCCCCGTCCATGGTCCGGTGTGTAATGATTTTATTGCAACGCTGATACACATGAATGTAAGGAGGCGTGTCATTAGTTTAACACATATTTTATTTTTATCCAGTTTATCCACATCATCAGAGGTAGCACCCCCTGATTTTAATTGGGCCCGGGTCACATCTACAATTAAGACATACAAACACAACAGATGCCCTTGGTTGAAATTGGTTAAATGGTCCAGTAATTCATCAAATGCTCTCTCCAAAACAACACCCCGCCTCTCCGCCATTTTGGACACATGCCCCCTCCACTCCTCTGACTTCAAGTGATGTCTCGTTTCGGCCAGCAAAAGCCTGAGATGCTTCACATTAGCCGAGTCTGACTCAGAACAGTGACCGGCAGAGTACACTGCGCTGTCATTCGTTTCCTGGGCTAAACACATTTTCAATGGGCGAATTAAACGTCCCACAGCGAGCTGGCTAAAAGCCAAGTGGAAAATGGAAGACAGTAGGCAACACATGTTTAATACTCCAGGGTACCAACAACGTCCTGGGTGGAGATCTCCCCCTCCTCCACCTCCACCTCCTCCTCATGCACAATCAGGGGTGTAGCCAGGATTGTTTTATAGCTGGGTCCATACTTTTTTTTTGGGGTGGCACTTGGGAATCAAAACTACTATTTGAAAACTACTCAAAAACTACTCAAGAAGATTAGGATAGCCTATTTTAATAATGGCAATAAATTGTGTAAAGCCAACACTGATACACAGGTCAGTTTGTTGTCCACTCCAACACATTTTCCATAAATAGGCAAATGCTATAAAAAAGTACATTATGATAATGCACCTTACTTAAAGGAACCGTATGTAAGAAATGTATTTCAATTAATCATAAAATGGCCCTGATATGTCACTAGACATTAAGAAATCATGTTCATTTCAAATACTTATATCATTGACAACAGTAGTCCGGCCAGGATATTGTTATTTCAAAAGTGAAGTTGCAGCCCTCAACTGATGTTGATGTTGTGTTTTGTAATGTCATGTTGTGTTTTGGCCTGATGCGCCACCCTCCACCTATCTACTAATCACAAAGTCAGTAGTGTTTCGGCATCCGGGTTGGCAACTTTGAGTCAAGGGGGAGGGGGAGGGGATACACCGCTCTACAGTAATTTGAAAGTGATTGCAGTACCAGTTTTGGCCACAATCTTACATATGGTTCCTTTAATCAGTTTTATTCAAATTACAAAAAGTGTATTATAAAAATTCTTGACATGTATCTCACCACTGCAAGCTGTCAGCTGGCACATGTGTGTGTAGGGCAGACTATCCTGAATCTGGCAATATCATTGCCATGGTGGAGGGATTCTCTGGGGCTGAGCAAATGTGAAAAATATGTGGCATATGCCTTACGGAAATAAATGCCATTTTTTTTATTTAGCCCTATGAGCCCTACTCTATATTTGGCCATTCTCACTAACTTTAGTTATAAGCATTTATCCTGGTCATTGTAAGTGCCATTTACACATGCTATATATTTTTTAGAACAGTCTAGGCTACCCAGATCTGCCACCAATTTCTATTAATACTTGCATTGATTTGATTTTGATTTTTAAATAATACAAAGACAAAAAGCGTATTATACCATTCTTATTTTGAAATGTACATGACAGCTGGACATGACTTTCATGTATGTGTAGGGCAGACTGTCCTGAATCTGGCAATATAAGAACCATGGTGGAGGGGGGCTTTGGGGCTGAGCAATTTACAGACACGTGGTGTGCGCCTTACAGAAATAAATGCCATTTTTTTAATTTAGTAATGAAAAATTACCTTTCTGCGTTCTGTGACACGAACTGATCTGACCTGACTGAACCTGAGTTTGTGTGTTCTGTGTGTACACTCATGATGATTCTAGAACAACTTTTTACTGCATTGTCATGAACAAAGTGAAGGCAAAAAGGTGTTTCTTTGTCGAATAAATTGGGATGCAATGTGAGTTTCGAATTGGATGCCATGCAGGAATTTGCTAGGATCTCAAAACCGGATTATGAACATGCTTTGCCATAGAGAAACACATGATAGCGTTGGATTATGGACATGCTTTGCCACCACAACACACAAAAACATGGGGTAATTTCGTCTGTTTTATAACCTAGGTCCGGAGGATGTACGCGGTAGCTCTGTGTCTCCTCTTTCATCTGACATCACGGGTTCGTGAGTAGGGTCTAATTCAAACGAGAGTAATGGGTGTGCAGCGTTGGTTTTTGTACATGTTATTTTGCAGTCACGTTGTATGTTTTTATAGCCCAAAAGCATCGATATACTTGGTACCAATAGATAGCCCTGTGTCTCCTCTTTCTTCTGATATGCTTGCCATATGCGATCACAGGTTCGCGAGTTATTCAAACGAGAGTAATGGGTGCGCAGGTGAACTGTAAATAAATCAAGTTGATTTAATTTCATGATTTTTTTATTTTCATACTTGATCGCACAGACAAGTGTTTAGTCTCGTTGGAAAGCCCCACTTCTGCTCTGTCACACAATTAAGGTTTCATCTCGCTGCAATGAACAGTTCTGGAGCAATGTAACAAGAACTCAGGCAAAGCAGCCTGCCTCTGCCTGACCAGCTATAACCACACGCAGTCAGCAAATTATGTTTTTTTATAAAGTAGCCTAGGCTAGGCCCTATTAGCCTACTTTTATTGGAGCCATCCAGAGATCTGTGCCTAATATGCTTGCATTTCACCCAAATTTTATCGAAATATTTTTGTAACAAGTGTTACCGCGGGCATTCAATCATCAGATTTTTGATCAGCCCCCATGTCAGAGCCTACCTAACACGGACAGCCTGCCCAACGCAGCTCACTTGGCTATGATTCGTGACACTTTCTACCATCTTATTAGCACTAATGTTCCAACTCATCATAAACTCACCTGTTGTTACTGAGGTTAAGTAGTAGCCTACTGTCAAGTGTTTTTAACAGATGACTTGAATTGTCACACTGCTGCTGTTGCACTAGGCCTACTCACGATTTGATCAGAACCGTAGGCTACACTTCCTGACTGGGCCAATGGTCGTAGTCGTAGATAGAGTGCAGTAATTGTTCAGTCAAAGGTTCAGTCCTTGCTTTGCAAAGTGTTGGCAAAGTGCCGTCGAAAACTGAACGGAGCTGGGGGGGCCAGCAGGGTGGCCAAGCTTTGACCAGTGGTGGCTGTGGCCCCCCCTGGCCACCACGTAGCTCCGCCCCTGTGCACAATTTCCAGAACAGGTGGTGAATTTTCTTTATCCGAAACCTCTGCACTGTCCTTCACGATGTCCTTGCTCTGTATAAGGCAGCGGGCACTGAGGAGTTTGCAATACTGATCGACGTTTTCGTCGTGCTTCAGAACCCTTTATCTGGCCACAGTCCACATACGCACAGCGGTACAACCTAGCTCTTTGATGTCAGGAACGGTTTTACCCAGAGTCTCCAGCTCCTCGAAGATCCTTTAAGCGATATGCGGCACCTCCTTTAGCTCATTGAGAATACATTCGGCCATACCGCGTACTCTGGACTCGTGAGGTTTAATGCCCCGAATCCCTAGTTGATGCATCAGATTAGACAGAAAGGAGGGGGTCCACATCTTCATGACCAGGTCTTCGAAATTGTTGTAGAAGTAATAAAGAGGGGGGTCCTGCAGACATTCATGACGCCTCTGACTAGGGTGTTTTATGGCACATCCCTGACAGTCATCTTTAAGACGTCGCCGTGTCACCACATCCACAATTGGCACGACGTAAGCTTTGATGGTATCAATCACCCGTTGGTTCACAGGCCACACCATATTCAGATGGTGAGGCTTGTTCTTTCTATACGCTTCAGGGTCGGCCATGGCGGTAGTTCTCTGTAGAGGCGGGCGTTGATGGATAATGAGTCTTTTTTCTTTAGGCCCTGAGTTCTTATATACGGTAGGTCGCATGTAGTGAGGGGTGGGGGGAGGGGTTAAGGAGGGGCTCATAGCATCAGTCTTCTACACCATCCTTCAGAATACACCGACTGATTTTCACCACACTGCGTAGAACGCGACTTTTCACAAATAAGGCTTGAATATGGTCACTATTGTGATGTATTGGTAATAGCCTACTATGGTTTATCACACCACACCAGTAGGGGACGCTATGCTACCTACGATTGTATTGATGTATGTATCAGTTAATAAAAACCAGTGTGGAATAATACCTAAGGTGGTCGGTCGTCACTCCAAGAGCTCAGCATACTATTGAAGTGTATTATATATTACTTGAATTATAGGCAAGCCATTACAACTATGCTGAACCACCATTTCGTGCCAAACACTCAGAGGCACCCGAATGCTGTCGGAGAATGGGGCCCTATCCAGCTCCTCGCCCGCCTGTCTGGAGACCACCACATAAGAACCCTCTCCGTCTCTCACGGTACAGAAACAGCGCACATATACTTTCTCACGGTCCTGGGGGCTAGTTTGCCACACAGATCCCACCGCCTCAGAGCGGCCTACTCGACCCGCCAATGTACACCGCACAAGCTCTTGACACATTTTCCAATCCGATGATTTCAACAGCAGCTTGCTCTCCAAAGGCTCAGTACCCAGTTCCACGTCCTCCGTGTAAAGATACAGCTGACCCAGCTGAAACAGAAATTTGTAACACAAAGCTTTACCCTCCCAACTCACACGACCGCATAACTGTGCAGGGGGTGGCTCCTGCGTGCGAGAAAGAATATTTTCAAAGCTTTTTCTCTTAGGGGCCCCACTTAGCCACTCGCTACTAGGACCCGCGTTTTCAGGAGTTGCTAAACTAGCCATGCTTACTTTGCTATCTTTACCCATATTTTTACACCGCTTTTATTCTCCCTAACAGCACCGCTCATAATTGCTCGCGCATGACACTCCCATGACATGCCCCAACAGGACACAACCCAACACATCCGTGTACACCCCCACACCCCTGTACACACACACACACATGACCAACACATCCGTGTACAACCCCCACACACCACACACACGGACACCCACACCCCTGTACACACCATGCACACCCACACACACCATGTACACACACCCATGCACAGACACACCCCTGCACACACACACCCATGCACACACACACCCATGCACACCCCACCCATGCACACACACACACACAAGCCCCCGCCCTGGCCAAAAAAACACGAAATTACTAAAAAAAACATACAAAATGATCATAAAAAGTAAATGACACTAAAACCTACAAAACTGTCAAATTCACTATTTCCCCGCAGACACACACACACACACACACACAGCCCCATGTACACACACACACACACACACACACGCACACAGCCCCCTCCCCCAGACACATGTCTCATACAAAAGCACCCCGCCACATTCAAACAACCTGTCAGACTCAATTGATGACAAGTTCAAAACCGGATGTCCCACCCTCACCGGAATTCAAATATCTTTGCCGGATGTCCCACCTTAATCAACCGGAAGTCCCGTCCACCTGTCACTTTTTAATTTAATTGAGTGATGAGGAAAGGTTTATACTATATTCTCGGACATGTTTGGGAGTTGGTGGGTGGTCGCTGTCGTCCTGTCCGCCACACACCTACCTGCACCAGGGCCAGTTGAAGAGGACGAGGAAGTTGAGAGAGAGCAGGATGAGGAGGAGGATGATGTTGTACAGAGGAGGGTGGAGTCATCTGAATCCGATGATTCAGAAAGCAGTGACTCAGAATGCTCTGATTCAGACTGATACGTGTTTTGGGTTGTTTCGGCTGTTGCCGTTATTGGTGACGATAACTACCTCTCCACATAATGCAGCAGGTGGTACCTCCGATGTGCATTAAAAAAAAAAAAGAAAAAAAAAAAACTCTCCGGAAACCGTCACCTTACCGTGGTGGAGGGGTTTGTGTGTCCCTATGACCCGAGAGCTATGTTGTCTGGAGCCTTGTGCTCCTGGTAGGGCCTCCCATGACAAACTGGTCTCTGGTGAGGGGCCTGATGAAGAATGCTTCAGGGCAGGACGGCAGGCCCTAAAGGGGGCAGTCGCCACCAGCTGGCTATCTGGCTATTTTCACTCTACTGAATGCCAGCCATCTTGAATTTAAATGTCAAAACTAGGTTTGATGATTAAAATGATGTCAGATTTGGAATCCTCATGGTTGACTTGTATGAAAAAGTGCCTTCATACATGATTCTAGGTCATCCAGATCAAAAGTTATTTTTTAGAGATGGCGTCGGGCGCCATTTTGAATTTGGCTCTCTAGCAAAAAATGCCGGGATTTTTGGGAGGAACATGGGGGCTAAATCTTTTCTAAAGGGTCCATAGAGGTCAAATTAATCATCAAAGCATGGTTGCCAGAGGATGGTCACAGAATCTCACATTATGACCCGACTATGTGTTTCATTTACCTGATAAAATAATGAAATTACACAATAAATAAATGGACAAACTTGTTTTTCCTGATATTTTTAATCATATGACACTGGCTGGATCAGTGCCCCCACCCCATAACCCCACTGTTTACCAGACTGGGTTTTCAGAGACCACTCCCTGGGAAATCCCTTGGATTTTCACAGATGTCTAAACCATTCTTTCAGTTTCAGTGTTACACCGTGCTAGTTGCTCAAGAGTGCACTGCCTATTGACTGGTGATATAGACACAGGAGGAATGTATAGATTTCAGTGAAGTTGCAACAATGTTTTTCAGATCAAGTCTCTTAAAAAAGAAATCGGTCTATTTAAATATGGACAAATTAACTTTACACTGTGTAGGCCTACACTTACACACCTTACATGCAGCAAAAGTATCTAAAACCATAGCATTAATGCTTCTTGAGGTATCCATGTCTCCAGTACTCTTGTGTGTACAGGGAGAGTGAAGTCAAGTGAGATACCCTGAACAGGGTGGAACAGCTTTTGATATTGTTCTTCTTCTTCAGGCCTTAAGGGCATTATGGTAGGCTATACAAGGAAATTCCCATCCGTCAAAATCACACAAGGCAGCATTTTAAACGCTGCTCCGTCTGACATCTTTTGTCTTGTGCGTCATTTTTAAAAATGATTTATTCATTTGTTTGTTTAAGTCTTGGTGTCACGGGAACGTTGGCGAGTAGCCTATGCCGCTCCGTCCGGTATATTTTTGTCGTGTGTAGCCTATCAATGTCTGATAACGTTAATCTATTATTGAGCGGCGTGAATGCGGGACTGGACGGACCAACTTCTGACTTGAATCGAACGTAACCCCATGCAGAGAGACACGCATGCAGAGAGCCATTTTGCAGGTGCTTCTAGATCTCGCAACAGGACTTTTCACCGCTAAAGGCAAATTATGGTGCTTCGATCTACATCAACTGCTTCTCAGGAAAAGAAAACTAAGGTTTAGCGATCAGGAACTGTCAAGAATTTTGCAAACACAGAAAGATTACATAGAGTGAGACGCGAGGGAACATTGACGTGTTCGCTATTTGAGGGACGTAATCAATTGCGGACGTGCACAGACATCTACAGACAGAACGCTATAGCCTACGTTCACGTTTAGAAATATATGCATTTGACAGCTAAAAATTTATTGAGACAAGGTAGCATCCCATCAGGATTATCTCAGCATGTAGCCTACTATATCCTAGGGCCTACCATACACCATAACTCGTAATAAACTAAGTGCATGCTGATCAATAGGCTATAGACCCCTCTTGAAAGTCCCAAAACTATCATTTTACATAGTAAGATACCTTGAGTCTCACATTTATAAAATCTCAATGTGTCCATTAGTTTACACAGAATCCACTAGAAGTCATATGGGGTTATTTTTCAAATGTTCTGTCGGGGGGGACCTTCCTGTGTGTGACACTGGGCTAGCTCCGCCCCTGGTAGCCTATAGGGAAATTCCCATCCGTCAAAAACACACAAGGCAGCATTTTAAACGCTGACATACTTTGTTTTGTGTGTCATTTTTAAAAAATCATTTATTAATTGGTTTGTTTAAGTCTTGGTGTCACGGGAACGCTGGCGAGTACACCGCTCCGAGTTGCACTTTGTGCATTGAAAAAGAGATAGCCTATTTGTTTGTCTGTAAAGCACTTTGCTATATGCTGGACAAGTTCTATATAAATCAATGTTATTATCATTATATTTATTATTAAAGCAGATTGAGCAGCATCTGCAGACATCAGAGTAAGATAGTGCTGCATCTCCCCCAATACTGCAACACAAAGGAACAAACAAATACATACCTTCAATTTCAATGGATGAACAACCAGCTGTGTTTGTAAATGAAGGATAACAACATAGTTTATACCCTACTATCACCTCTGGACTTTTCAGGGATGTACCACATTTCCGAGCTTTAACAGTCTGCCAGACATGTTGCCTCTTGTTTGGCTTGACAGGGATCAGATGATAATGAATATTGACAGAAGGGGAAAAGAATAGCTTTTTTATGTGAAGTCACTGTGTGAGTCAACACTGGAAGTTCCTCCAAGAGCTCTTTCAGTTTCAGTATTACACAATGGGATATAAATATGAGTTAGCAAAACTGCCTCTCTGCACTGGTTGTTGCACACAGAGCTGGGAGGGTAAGTAGGGTAAGTTTAATCAGTTTTGCTAAAATAATAAGCTGATGGGGCCAGTTCATAAAATCCAAACATGGATAAATTAATATTTCTGTCTGTCCTATATGAAATGCAAACCATTCATTCATTCATTCAGAACAATGGATAAGTGGAACCCTGTGGATAGTGACGAGGAAATCCAATCTCTCTCTGAGGAGGAGATAGGGAAAGGGTATGTATCTCAATCAGTAACACAACAGTGCATACATTGTGATTTATTCTGCTTCTGATAGAATAGTGATTCTACCCTTTCTTTAGCATCAGTAAAGAAATGGATGGGGTATTCCACAGTCATTTGAGTGGACGGGTACGGCCCTATTTGGACCTCATCGACTCACTGCGTCTGATGGGCATCGATGAGGATCTGCCATTGCCTGCGATAACAGTGATTGGAGACCAGAGCTCAGGGAAGAGCTCCGTGTTGGAGGCTCTGTCTGGAGTAGCTCTCCCCAGAGGCAGTGGTGAGATCATATTGCCAGACTTCACAGTTTTAATAAACACATACTCTGCACACAGTTGGAGGGATAATTTGAGACACTTTGCCCACAGAGAATGTTCTATTGGTTTTTTTTGTTAAGCAAGAATGTCCTTGATTTGAGAGGAATGTTTTATGCTGTATTTGTCATCCGTACCATCATGTTTTTGCTTGCTCACTACTCGTTTATAGGATGGTGACATGCACTCATTTCCAGCAGCATAATCACAAGTGGCTCAATCAGAAATCTCTTTCTCCTCAGGTATTGTAACTCGATGCCCGCTGATGCTGAAGTTGAGGAAGTTGAAGGGAGGTGTGCAGTGGAAGGCCATCATCTCCTACAAAGACACGACTACTGAATTCACTGACCCCACTCTTGTTGAGGGTTATGTCAATGAGGGTAGGATGGAAAGTGTATTGCACATTGATCCTCTTCGCTTGTTCTACAAATATAATGTGTTTGTGTGTTAAACCAGTAGAGATGCACGCACACTGTACATGCCTTTTTGATGACTAACTGATAGAGGGTTGTGGCATGTCTAATAGATCATAACAAAGATGATTGCATGTTATCTCTTCTTTAATTTATAAATGTTATAATCATGGCACTGCCTTGTAATATTCAACTTGGCTAATTTGTCCAAGAAGTCAAGTATTATTTTGTAAAAGTGAATTTAAGTTTCCGTTACATAATTAAACCCTTTCATGTCAGTTATGGAAACTGTTTATTACACTGTCACTCTAAGCTTCCCTTCTTCAATGTGTCCATCAGCCCAGAATAATCTGGCTGGAGATGGTGTTGGGATCTGTGACGAGCTGATCAGTCTGGAGATCATGTCTCCTGAAGTGTGTGACCTCACTCTGATTGATTTACCCGGCATTGCCCGAGTGCCTGTTAAAGGACAACCTGACGACATTGGAGATCAGGTGAGGGAAATAATTTAGGTCTAATAGGCACTTTTTCAACTTTTGAATATGTTTTGATCATTTGAGACCAGGTTAAGGGAAAACTACACATTAAAAAACCCTTCTAATATGATGGAAGGTCTCCAAACTGATTTTTGTTTGATTAACCTCATAATAATGCAATACATTTTCCTGTTTGAATTGTAGTTATTAAAGGTACCATGTGTAATGTCAGCCAAAAAATCAATTCATACTCCACATTCCATATAAGATGGGGGCAGTATACCTCCAGAAAGTGAGTTGGTCTACCCTGGAGTAACAACTGTGAAACGTGTATTGCAGTTTGGCTGCGATTATGTTGCCTGCATACTGCCTCCCATGGCTGAAACTGGTATTATGACACCTGTCGGGCTGTGGCTAGTAATTTAGCATGCTAATTCAGGTTGATATCTCTGCAGCACTATACCTTGTTAATGTTTTAATGACATAATCGCCCTTATTTCTTCTCATTCTTTTGATGCGTGTAGCTCATTTTTTGGATATTTTCACCTCAATTCTTACACGTGGCACCTTTAAACTATAAACCCCTTCTCAATCTTGTCTGTTGAAGATTAAAAGGCTCATTCTAAGCTTTATTGAGAAGAGTGAAACCATCAACTTGGTGGTGGTTCCATGTAATGTCGACATAGCAACAACTGAAGCTCTAAAAATGGCCCAAGAAGTTGACCCAGAAGGGAAAAGAACTTTGGGTAATACTTTTCTCAAACTGGTTATCAATATTCCCTCCAAAAGATATTAATATGTAATCCAAACATACATTTCTTAAACTAATATTTAGCATCCCCTCCAAATGACATGAATGTACCCTATAATCTGAATATTTTTGTTTTTACAGCTATTCTGACCAAGCCAGACCTTGTAGATCGTGGAACAGAAAAGAACATTTTGGAGATTGTTCAAAATCAAGTCATTCCGCTGAGCAAAGGCTACATAGTTGTGAAATGCCGTGGTCAGCAGCAAATTCAGGACAAGATATCTCTAGCAGAAGCCACCAGGATGGAGAGAGATTTCTTTAGACAACACAAGTACTTCAGGTAAATGGGCACATATTTTTGTATAAAAACAATTATATTAGACTTGATGAAATTGAGTAATTAGATATCTCTCCAAGACACAATCTACTGCAAAATAATATATTGACTTAATGTTTGGGTCCCATGTGCCCTTTTTACGACAATGACTAGCATAATCCCTTTTTTGGTATGTTTTACCTCTAATCTATTTTTGCATTTTTACCTAATAGCTGTCTTCTCAATGAGGAAAAGGCCACAACCCAGTGCCTTGCCACTAAACTAACCCAAGACCTGGTGGGCCACATCAAAGTAAGTACTTTTAGATCAGAACAAAACTAACATCTGATGTAATATTGCCTGTGGTAATATTGACATCTGATGTAATATTGCCTATATATATTTTTAAATATATTTTTAAAAAGAAGCCAGTCTGAAAATGGGCAAATCACCATTCCTAAAACAGGCAAATTACTAAAACCTTTCAATCACAGAATATTTATAGTATAATGATGACTATAATATGTAATATTGATACAATTTGTATTGTACTGTGTGGCAAAAACACAATTAATTTACAATGAAATTGATATTTTCATGTCATAAATGCTTTAGATATCCCTGCAACTTAGTTTATACTTGTAGTGCCATCTAGTGGTTGTAAGCTAGTAAAGCACTGCATCATAAAGAGCAGCTGGTCTGTGATCTTGTTTTCCCCCCCACAAACATGCAGATTACTTGTTGTAATGTTGTTTTAATGTTGTAAATTAATTGCACTGATTTTGAATGTGTTTGAATTTAATTTTGTCCTTGTTTGGAACTGTTGTGGATGTCAGCATGGATTGATTTGTGTGTGTGTGTGTGTGTGTGTTTTAGAACTCTCTACCAACACTGTCAGAGCAGATTAAAAAAGAGCTATGGGAGTCAAGGAAAAGCTTGAGTCAGTGTGTGGGAGGTCCTCCCATAGACCCTCCACAAAGAAAAAACTTCCTTGTGGACGTGAGTATTAACAGTAGGCCACTTTTTTATCTATGACAAATCTTTCTGAAAAATAATTAAATCAGACTGAAAATTAATCAACCATGGTCAATCCAGATGGCATGGCTGTGCCTTAAATAAACTCAATTTTAAAAAAATCTCTTCACAGACTTTAACTCAGTTCAATGACAACATCAACCGGCTGTCAGCTGGTGAAGTTGTCAATGACGACAACCTGTTTGTGCTCCTGCGACTCCATTTTCAGAAGTGGAAAGATGAACTTGAGAGTAGTCAAAACTCATGTGAGTGCTATATACCAACAAAATCAATCTCTACATTAATGGTGCTCTAAGCGATGTTACGCAGCTAAAACATTTTGGTCACATACAGCAAACATCACCTCACCATCTACTGTAGCTACCTGTGTTAGCTACCTGTGCTCTGAATACACTGTAAAAAAAACGCAGTCTCTGTGGACAGCCTAGGCTCCAAAATCGGCAACAAAAACAACTTGGTCCAACCTGGACCATAAAAACATAATCTGTTCCAGCCAATCACAGACGAGATGCACATTCACATAGGAGAGTTTCCATTGCATGGGAGGAAGGGGAAGTGAGTAGAGAGCTAGTTCTCTGTTTTGTTTGAACGTCAACAGAAGGGACATTACCCAACATCGCTAAGAGCACCTTTAAAAAATGTCTTGAAATTTTCTCCATGACAAAGAACAACAAAAAAAAATGTAGTATTCCAAAACCTAAAGCATTTTCTTTAATGTATGAATTATTTGGTGTTCTTCTTACAACAGATTCTAAAATGGTACAGGATGTGGTGGACGAGTATGACTTAAAGCACAGAGGAAGAGAGCTCCCTGGTTTCAGTGACTATAAAGTGTTTGAGTTGGTCGTACAGAGACTGGTGATGAATCTACAAGGTCCTGCTCTTGACACGTTGAGGGTCATCAGAGGTAACTGAACAAAGCCTCAATGATTCATGTTCACATTACAAGTAGTGAATCTGTGTCACCTAACACAGTGTTTCCCAAAGTCTGGGTCGCGACCCACGGGTGGGTCGCAGGAGAATTTATTTGGGTCGCCAGCCCAGCACAATTTATGTTGTGTTATAGGTCTAACTGATACCATTTGTCATTTGATACCAGGAAAGTTAACAGTTTTCTATTAGGATGTAGTTTGTTAACTACCACAGTTACGGTTTTGTCATAAAAGCTCATGAAACTGGCGCATGAAACTGGGGGACGAACGCATCGCAGAGGGGGAGCCAGAGCATGGATATCTACCTCTCAAAATGAAACCGTTCTGTGGGGCGCCTGCCATGACCTGTACCTCGCAGTTGCAAACTGCAAGGGACATGAATCCGCCTATTTGCACGAACATTTACAGATACCAGTTCCTCAACTTTACCGATTAAAATCTAGTGACCGTGCTGTCAACTAAAGCAGACATCCATAGACCGGATAAGGATATTCAATTTGCATGTAGATAGTTTCGATTGTAGATGCAATCTTTAAAGTTAATAGCAACCTCCTCACATTCTTATTTCTGATTTAAAATGCACAACAGTGCATTAGGCCTATATTAGGCTACAATTTAAATAGACATTTTAAACACAATTTCTCTCGTTTTCTACCTCGCGAACTCCAAAGTAAAGGCGCATTCTTCCGGCTATTGCCCAAAAGCCTCTTGTTCTGATATAGCGACTATATAATATAATACAACAATACAATATAACGACTTGAGTTATTTGCTGTTTACATAGGAATTGACGTCCACAGTGTTATGGACCCATTTGTCTGCAACGCAACGTAGCCTACAACATTTTTTTTAGAAATACAGAAACAGCTTTACTATGCTGACGAATGCGCAACATGCGAGAATTTCCCCAAACTCTCGGATGCGCATTAAAACGTATCTTTTCAGTAGTCATTTCCAACTTTTCACGCTGATGGTGCTCAAAATGCAACACTACCGTGTTCAAAGCAGGATCTATCTATTTAGATCCTATAGCAATGTATGGTTGGGGGAGGCATAGAAAAGTTGGAGAACCTGTGGCCTAAAACAATGTTGGTGGTTGCAGGGTAGATTTGAAGTGAAATGGGTCGCGATGGTCTGTCATTTTTAAAAAGTGGGTCGCCAGAAGAAAAAGTTTGGGAAACACTGACCTAACACACCTTAATAGCTTGTTATTATTATGACCGCCGCGCAGCGAAGCGGCGGTCATATAGGTTTAGTCAGATTTTTTTTTTTTTTTTTTTTTTCTTTTTCGCATGCCCAAATTTCCGTCAATGAGTCCCGGGACACTGAAAGACCGGGGTACACGAAACTTGGTGGGCATGTAACCCCACATGGATAGCATGGAACCGTCATTTTTCGTTTTGATCTGTAGCCCCCCCGCTGGACTGGACCCCCCGAAAGGAGGGTAGGGCAGACACAGTTCTCTGTGAATATCTTGAGAACTGTAGGGCCTAGGATGACCATTTTTTTCCGTATGTTTGCCTCCAGGGGTCATGTTAACCCATTTCATGTGCACACATGTGCACAAACAGATACACACACACACACACACACATACATTCACAGTAATCATACGTATGACACATACTCACACAGTAGACATATGTACGCTTGCATGCACAGGCACATACGCAGGCACACACACAAGCACGCACACACACACACACCCACACACACACACACTCACACACACACACCCACACACATAACATAAACATACTGTAACACAAACAATCAAGAATTTCTCAGAATTATGCAAGATGGAGGTGGGGTTGTATAAAATTAATTTTACATGTAAAATCTATGAACTAATCATGTTTTGGTACTTGTTGTCTAGCAGATACCAGTGAGAATTGAGTGTGGATAATGCAATTTAGTGAGACAGTTAGAATCATATAGGCCTTTCAGCGTGATTTCTTTTTGTGGAAAAAATGTGCTGGACTGGGCGGCGGTCATAATTTGTACCGCTCTGCGGTACATCTAGTTTTAAGTGGTCCTTAATAGATGTAACAGTAATAAACTTAAAAACATTTAGTTTTAGAAGTCTGTCAATTGTCATACATGAAATATAAGACATTATACTTTTTTTTGGTAGAAACCATCGAGAAGCAGTTCAGCGATGTCTCAAAAACCTGCTTCTCAAACTACCCTTTCCTCCAGTGTGTCACAATGGTAAATCTATTTCAATTACCTTTTCACATAGTTTTACTGTTATTGGTAAGACCTCAGGCAGACATGAAAAAAACATCAAAAACTGACAGTCCTGTCACACAAATGCCCTGATTTGCTTTTGTTTTGTGTGCACTCAGAACAAGATTGACAAAATTCAGTCGAGTCAGGAGGCCAAAGTGGAGGAGAGAATCAAGGAGCAGTTTAAGATGGAGCAGCTGGTCTACACACAGGACAGCATCTACTTCAAGACCCTGAAGAAGGAGGGAGATCCGTCTACTGTGAACTGCGCTGAATATGACAGCAGGAGCAAGTATCCTGAAATGCTTCAGGCGTACTATGAGGTGACGATTCAACCTTGCGTTTGAAAATAAAATTAATGTTAAAGTTAAACTGAAGGGATAGCCTATCTGCTTCTGGAAACATCTGAAAAAGTCAGGCCAGCTCAGCTAACTCCAGTTGCTTCTCTGTTTCTCTCTCAGATAGTGATTCAGCGCTTGTCGGACCAGATTCCCATGCTGATCCAGTTCTTCTTGTTGAAGGAGTCGGCTCGGGTGCTGTGCAGTGAGATGCTTGGCCTCATCGAGGGGGTGGACGTGGACAAGGCTCTGTGCGAGGGCTCGGACTGCAGCCGTCGCCGTAACGACCTGCAGGGCCGCATCGAGCGTCTCAGCCTGGCTCAGGAGAAACTCAGCCATTTCCTCTAAATGGCCGAACCATTGACATGCAGCTGTTACAAGAAGTGGTACAGTTTATGTTATCAAAACATAAAAGTTATGTGCATACTACAGTATACTATGACTATGGATCACAAGCCCATAAATTAAACTGGTGCTAGATAGTTTGCAATTCAGACATGGATATGAGTTACACAACTACAGTAGCTTTTTTAATCAGGGATAGCATAACTACATGTTTTTATACACAATACAGCTTTTTGTTATCATTCTTATTTATTGGATTTTATCAAAAACATTAAGCAGTTTTCACAGGTCACACATTTTGTCCGATCTGGCTCATTTATTATCTGAAAAAAACATTGTTCCAAATATATCTTAGTCTACATTATAAAAACTGCCATTTAGGGGCGGGGGTGCTGTGGCACAGCAGGCTGCAGCGTCCGTACCATATACGGGTCCGAGTGCCCACGGGGACACAGGTTCAAATCTGACCTGCAGTCATTTCCCGATCCCACCCCATCTCTCTCTCATCTCTCTTGCTTCCTGTCTCACTCTCCACTGTCCTGTCCAAATAAAGGCAAAAAAGCCCCAAAAATTGCGATTTACAAGCCTGGTCTGTTCATTCTGTGCATATAAACAGGGATGGCACATCCTATATAATCTAAGGGTAAACTAGATGTACCGCGTAGCGGTACAAAATATGACCGCCGCTCAGTCCTGCACATCCATTCCGCGAAAATAAATCATATTAATGAATTTGTCTCAGTCTTCTACTCCATCCCCCACTCTTGAAACTTTTGTGTGTATGCTTGTTTGGAATGTGTGTTTGCACACATTCCGCACACAAAGTAGCCTACTGGCGCTGCAAAGGTGAATAGATTTGTTTCTGGGCCAAAAAATCTGTAACATTGTTATAAAATCTCTAAACAATCACAAGTAGGGCAGTTCATCACAGTCCATCCATTGCAACTGGACTGATGAAAGGTACACCTGTAGGCTACATTGTATTTGGGAAAAGCAGAAGGTAGCAGCATAATGTATTTATTTATTTATTATTAAACAAAACAATCCCTGTCAGTTCCATGCAGTTTTCAACAGCTATCAAGAAGAGAGGTCATGTCATGGATTTTTGTGAATGTTTCTTCTTCTACATATGCATAAGTTTAGTCATCTAGTTCAAATGATATTCAGCTTTATTGTCAATGCACAAAGTAAATACCAGTAGTCTAAAACAAAATGCCGTTTTACCCAGTGGTGCAAATAACTGACATGTCCAAAAGGGCCTTCATGAAATGCGTTGCGAGACTGTTCATACACATTTTAACGGGCAAAGTTGAAGAGCTACTGTCCGTTATTGTTTGTGCAAATAATATGCTGATTCATGTTCCCTTGCATTTTGCAACTATGAGGTCCATGGTTAAGCTCAACCTTTTGACGCAATCTATTGATTTTCACCCAGCCTAGTCCATGGTAGGCGCCCGATAGAAATATTGTTTAATTTTGCGATTGAGATATCCACGCACTGGCGCCCCCCCTGTGACGTGTTCGCCCCCCGGTTTTAGAGCTATTCTAAATGCAAAAATGCATAGAGGGAGTTATGACAAAACCGTGACTGTTAACAAACTATAAGCTATATAAGGTAGGCCCTATGCTAGCCTATTACACAACACAAATTATCACTAGGCTATGCTGGCGACCCAAATAAAATCTCCTTTGGAACCAATGGCTTACACCTTACAGTATCAAGCTGCCACCTCTTGGCGAAAAGTTAATAGTTTTGCATATCAGTAGTAATACATTTCACGTATCTGTGAATCACGGAAAGGGCGAATGAAGTGGACACTTCTAAATGGAACCCAACCCACTGTACAGTAGCTCAAGGTCTGTGGCTAAAGCAGCCATAATGAAAGCGTTATCATTGTTTGGATACTTCACACACACGTGTTTTTTAATCGCATAGACTACAACTACCAAGCTGGAATCAAAGCACATCGACTCCCCTCTCACACCCTAAACACGCACTTCGAACAAACAAAAAGCGCCTCAGTATCACGGAATAGCCATAGGCAAAACTGTATCTGACCGGTGTAACGTTGTAGTCTGAGCGAATTAGCCTAGAAAAGGGTCAAAGGTGGAAGTAAATACAGCAAAAGCATATTTGGTATCATTTGAATCATAATTTTCTGTAGATTAAGAATTTGTGGTGCCTACAGCGCAGATTTGTACCGAAAAAAATATATAGGGCTTTGAATGGAGCATGGCACAATGATTTTTGGGCCAAAAACTTATGTAAGTACATCTTGATAATAGCTGATATCTCTTAAGCCAATTGAAAGATATTCATCAAACTTGGTCTACTTTCCCACTATAAGTTGTCAAAGAACTGGCAAGACAATTTAGGTCTTGAGGTCAAAGGTCAAGGTTACAAGGGGTCACACAAATAACTCACATGCAGTATTTGGTTCATATCTCCAAAGCAGACTGTTGGATCTTCATTAACTCTAGTACATTTATTGTCTATACAAGTTAGATGAACTTAGGGACTCAGGGCCATGGGGTCAAAGGTTAAGGTCAGTTTTATCCCCTGACATACAAGGTTATAGACGGTGGAGACATGCTAATCAACATGCCATGTTCAATTCAATTACTGTAAATATAGTGATTTCTTTTTTTTATGTTGCACAACATAGACTTGGTTGTTTTTGACATGGGGAGTCCCTATCTACAGCACAATGAATTTAATACCCCTTCTTTGTATATAAGAATCAAGAATCTGATTGCAATTACTAGGCAAATGTGCTTAGCAGTTACATACAGTAACAGTGAAATACGTCCACTAGCATAGTCATGACCTGACCAATATCTCTTTCAATATTGCCCTTGCAGTCCTTTCCACAGTACAAGCAGTGCTACTTCCAGCTTTAAATTATAGCTTTCTGTGCTGTTGTAACTTTCCATACGTTAGTATGACTGTTAACTGTGGCCCTTGCTATTTTTCCCTTCGTGGACAAGGTGTGGTCCACTTTCTCCTGGTAATTTCTGTGACCCTGAAGGCAGCATTGTCTTCCAGTTTTGATGTTAGTAATGTGGCATGTCTGTTATTTGCAATGGATGATGAGACAGCACTTGAAGAGGAACCTGGCATATGCGCAGATCTTTGTGTTATCTGCCAATGTGGAGGTGAGCTGTCATCTTGTAGCACTGGCTTGCAAAAGCTGATTTACTATAGCATTGCTATAGGCAACAACACATTTTTAAAGGGGTGGTTCAGGATTTTGGACATAGGACCTCATTACCAAGTTAGCATGTGTGATATTTATCAGTGGAGACCGTTTTCAACACGTTTGATCCAGTCCTTATAGTTGCAGAGTTTGCAGGTGCCAAGCTAGCGCAAGTCATCAGTATGTGTCAGCCTGCCACTAAATATTACCCACTCCACAGTACACCCAGGCAAATACATTATAATGGCAGACAAATAAATTATAACGGCAGACTCAATGTAAATGTCTGTGTTGATCATTTTATTTCTAACATTATTCTATGCATTTCAATGATCGCATAACATTTTAAGGGACTAGTTTTTTAGCAGCGGTTAGTAGTACTGCGTCGAAAAGTAAACAGACAAGCGCACTCCAATCAGGATACTGTCGTGGAAAATGTCTACCCTGGAAATCCAGAGTTCTCGCGAGAGCACAATGGAATGAGCAATGATGCACGTTACTTTTACCCCTTGCATCCCGGGGAGCCAATCAAATCGGCGTATCTGATATATGCGGGCCAGAGGCGAGCTAAGTTGATGACGACAACGCTGCAACGTTGGAGGTCAGTAAACATTGGTCATAGTGTTATCCAATTGTGTCGAAGTCCGGAATCATTCAGAGTAAACATTGGTCTAGTGTTATCCAATTGCTTGCAGTGAGATTTTCAAATGCATGCTTGGTGCCGCCGCTCGAGTTGGGCCATTACATTGTTCGTGGCCAGACCCTTAATCTTTTGAGATTACCAGGGTCTGGATTTTCCAGGCTAGAAAATGTCCACTTCCAAATCCAATTGTCCAATTAACAATTACCACATGACTATTTAGTAATTTAGCACTCTGGAACAAGGCGTCCGAAGGAGACAATGTAGATAGAAGATTTTCCGAAGACTGTTGATCTTTATTCACCGTATTGCAATGATAGTACAGCCCAACCAAAGTCCAGACCAACCATCAAAGCAATAGGGAGGAGATGTCATCAGCTGGGGCCCCCGACAAGATCTCCCCTACGGATGGCTATACACTATATTTTATACCCCTCAGCCCTTGAGAAATGCCACCCTCTCACGCCATCTCCATCAACACCCTTCACCAATTAGTATCAAGCAGGGTCGCTTACATTGGTGGAAACCATCTCCCCATCATGCATCCTATGTAATGCATAGATAACATATGTAAAATAGTGTAACTTTTTCTGGTTCCTTCCAGTTTGGTGAAATAAGGCCTTCTTATCTTATTCTTTTCCTAGCTAGACAGGCACAGTGGCCTCCTCATCCCTGTCCTGTCCAGTCCTCACCAGCTTGATAACACCCCCTCTCCCTTAACCATATAAGGAGGAGATCCTCTCATCCTGGTACCCCCAGTACTTTTCTACTCACCCCACTCCGCTGACAGTCGGTCTGGCCTACACAAGATACAATGACCTCACACTGCTCACAGCAAAGGCAGTGGCATTAAGACTTATGACACTCATGACTACATTCTTCTAAAACATGAAAACCCATGCAATAGTACAAACCCTTATGAAACCCATGATTACATCCCTTCACATCCTGAAAACCCACCATAATAGTACAATCCTAGGTAATATCAGTCCACTGCTGCCGTTGCTTATATGCCTACTACCAACTTCAGGGAACAAAGTATAACTATTGCAATGCGATGCAAGGGTAGTTTTTATTTCTAACACTATTCTATCAAGATAGACATTTACATCGATTGTCTGGCGTTTTGACTCTGAAGAAGACGCATGGGCGTCGAAACGTTAGTCAGTTTGCACAAATAAAAACACGTTAAAGCATTGAGTGCCCCGGTCCTGCTCCTTGGCTCCTGTTAGACCTTGGATCTCCCTTTTTGACTTCTGCGTCCTGTTCCGTGAGCACCAACCAGGCTGAAGCGCAAGTGACCCCCTTCTACTGTCTGGCGTTATAATTTAAGTTAAAGAAGCCCTATGCAGGTCTGGTTATTCCTTCGCTGTTTCTGGGTTTTCGCCTGATTTGGGCTCGCATTATTCACGACATAGCTCCCCCTGCAGCTTCGGTAGCAAGTGACTGCTACGCTAAACCCCCAATAGCTAGCGAGCTAGCATCAATAAACCAAGCTAAACACATAGGGCTCACAATAAAACGGTCGAGCAAAAATCACATTACAAAAACGAAGTTCACCCAAAGGTAGGCTACTTACAATTTCAACAGCAACAAAGCCAAGTCGGAGTCCGTTTTGCAGTCTTCTTAGAAACTACAATCTGACTAAATCTGACTACATTTTCGAGTATTTCCGCCGAGTTACATCCGGATGTGTTCCGACCGTGACCAGAAAGTTGCATATTCGTTTTTTCCGCGGAGAAGCACTAGGGGGAGACGAAGCACCCACCAAACGACCCAAAAAGTGTTGTAGAACCATCAGAACGACTGTCAACCTGCATAATTAAGGTCATTTTTGCTAAAATTGTTGCATAGGGCCTCTTTAAAGGAAATAGCTCTAGATGACAATGTTTATCAGAAGTTTGACAGAAATGGTTTGGATTTAATCTACAACTTCTGCTATTCAGCTTGTCTAAATGAACTACAATGTTGTTATTGATGTACTGAATGTTATGTAATAGTACTTTGTTTTTACTCCAATATCATTTATGAACTAAAACAGTTATTTTAAAACAGGTATTCACACAGATGTTTGCATTTTTTTAAAACAGCAAATTTTTTAGATTTCCCCTGATTTCAGAGAGGCTATTACTACAATACTAAAATAAGATGTGGAGGTTGAAACAACTGTTTTTATACAGAAAATAAAGTTTGTTTTGCTTTAATGAATGTCTTTATCTTTTTTAATGTCAATTCAGATAGTTGATTCTATGCCTCAGCCAGCTATAGCCTCATGACCTTTAACCTCTACCTGTGACCCCATGATCTTTAATGCCTTATCAGTTAATTTAGGCTTAATTAACTGTGTTGGGTTTTAATGAGGATCCTTCAATCTGCTTGAGAGGTATAAAACAAACATTGCATGTCAAGTATGACCTCACATGACTTTGACCTTTGACCCCAAGACATTAAACACCTACTAATTTTAATGAAGAACTTATGGTGATTAAGTACACCAAGTTTGGTAAAGATCCTTTTACCAGTATGGGAGATATCAGCTAATATCTATATGTTATAATATACGTTTTTGGCCCAATAATCATTATACCATGGTCCATTCAAAGCTGTACATCTTTTTTCTGGTACAAATCTGCGCTGTAGGCACCTAAAATTCTTAATCTACATGAAATTACGGTTCGATTGATACCAAATATCCTTTTGCTGTATTTACTTCCACCTTCAACCCTATTTCGCTCAGACTATTGGTACTAAATCATCCATCGCAAGAATGATTTTTGTAGCACGTGCAACAAATATGTGTAGGTACAGCCCTGCCCTGAATACATCTCAACGTGCGCTCTAAAACATCTGGTTTAAATGGAGATGTAGATCATCACGGGTGCGTTAATAAATCTACATTGCGGCGAGTTGACACAAATTATTCACTTTGACGAATTTATGTAGTTTCAGTTACTTTACTTTGAGCCATGCTCTTCCTTACTTGAATCACCTTTGAAAATAGAGGATTGAAGTAGCCTATATGGGTGTTTGGGAATGAACGTTGACTCAGATGCTTTTTGAGACCTTGAGCAGAAATGTCCCAGTCCGGTGTTTAGGGTGCATCATAGACAGTCTTTCAGGTAGCCTATATATTTTCCATTAAAAAAACCATCACGTAGCGAACGTGTTGTGGCTAGCTCACTTAGCTCCTGTTAGTAGCCTAGGTTATGGTCATAAGCAAATGAGATGACAGTCGAAAGATACAATTAGTGGTGTTATCGATTTGCTTGGTAGCCTATAAACGCATTTATGGTTTTTTACAAATACATCAATAATCAAATTGGCCTCCATCACTCAACCATGCTAACGGTAACATTATTTTACCTACGTTCTGCTATTGATAGGATTAACGTAGCCTACCTGCAGTAAAAAACAAGCATGTCCGATAAACATTCTCAGATTTATTTCGGCTTCAAGAGGAAATGGGAATTACATGTCATGCAGAAATCATCCTACCCTTAGACGTTCTCTGCAGTAAACTACTGTAGCCTACAGTCTTATTTCGGCTTCAAGAGGAAATGGGAATTACATGTCATGCAGAAATCATCCTACCCTTAGACGTTCTCTGCAGTAAACTACTGTAGCCTACAGTCTTGTCCTTGTAGGAAGCGTAGTGTCTTTCCAACCCACTTTAGATTAACTTCCAACAAAATTACGTCTCACTGCAACGATGCGCCATCTAGTGGACAAACGACTACTTATCGACAATACTGGAAATGCAGCCATGATGATAATGATGAATATTTATTTTGGCTTTCTTTTAATCCTACTGAATTTGTAATTATGTATCGGCCGTTCTAATACCGATAGTATGTGGGTGCCTGTGTGTGTGTGCATGTGTATATGTGTGCACCACCATCTACAGGCCAATGAGTGTACAGTCACTAAATGTACACATAACTTAATTTTTTAGACCCCCCCCCATGGATGAAATTCTACGAAACTTGGCATACCCCCAGAGAATGTCAGGTTAATCATCCACATAAAATTTGGTGCAGTTCTGAACGTCTTTACTGAAGAGAGGGGCGATTAAAGCAGAATGATATTGCATTTTCATTTTTTACCGGGGGGGGTGCAAATCACAAATGAGTGCTTATGGGCTAGGTTGATGTGGGCTCTTGAGACCAACATACCATAAAAATTTCTTCATCCTCGGTGCCACGGTTCAGGTAGTTATTTAGGAAAAACTGCATTTTTTGGGTTTCGGGGGGCCCAGCGCGGAGGGGGAGTGGCCCCCGGGGACCAAACGAAATTTTTCCGTAAAAGTCTAGTGGGGCTACATACCCACCAAATTTCATGTGCCCCGGTGTTTCGGTGCCCCGGGTATCGTTGACCAACATTTCAGGAAGTAGATGACGGGGAAAAACTTTGACAATCCCTATATGACCGCTTCGCTAGCGGCGGTCATAATAAAGACAGAAGACATTAAAACTAAAGCCACAAGGTAATTCTGTCACAGGTTTAGTATCTTGGTTACACCTCCTTAGAATTAACTTGGCTTCCTTCCATAATTAAGTCACTCTTGGCTGTAATGAAGCACCTCCCTGCACCCACACCAACTCAGGGAAGGATTTAGAAAAATACAAAATGCTGGTGGCGACATCGGATCACTCCGTCTGTTTCTCTTCTTGAGATCCCAACAGACACCTATCCATAGGACTGTTGCTTTTCTTCACAGGCAATATATCCGCGTCCACCAGCTCCTTAGTGATCCACCACCACACCACTAAAACACACACAAACACACCAGAGCCAAGGCAGGAATCGCCCCACACATGTATGCTTACATCGGCTTATAAAAGTGCATCTCGCCTCTACAATTGTGATCCAATAACACAGTGTAATCAGTCATCAGTAAATAAGCTACAGCTGGTTTGTTTACATGTTGGTTCCACATGACATTACCCCATGCACTATGCAGGTTTAGATATTTTTGGTGACTGTAGAGCTCCCTCTAGAATCACAATATATTTATATTTTACTCTGCTGTAAAAAGCAAACTTCTCATGACTTATCCTCCCTGTACACAATGAAAATGCTTTTGTTGTGGAGGTGAAGGATTAACAAAAGGACGTTAGACATTCTGGTGTCCATTCTACTGGAACACTCTTTTCCCATACTTAGTTGTATTTTGTAAGAGGGCATTAAGAGGCCGGGCTATCTGAGAATCCTCCGATGAACCGTCGGTAATACCCGACAAATCCTAGAAATCTCACATCATGGATGGTTGATGGGATTTTCCAGTTTTGCACTGCAGATGTTTTTTTTTCCAGATCAGGCCGAACTCCTGAATCCACCAGGTGTCCTAGGAACCTAGATCCTAACCTGCTTTTGGCAGAGTGAACAGTTTTCAAGGTTTTTTCTGTCCAAAGTACCTCATACTATGACATACCTCTTCTAGATGTTGTACATGGCTTTCAAAGCTGGGACATGACACATCATCAAGATAGATTAATACAGTATCTAAATTCAGGTCCCCCAAGCATTGCTGCATCAGTCTTTGAAATGTTGCCGGTCCATTACGTAACCCAAAAGTCAATCTTTGGAATTCATACAGGCCCATGGGTGTGGCAAAGGCTGTTTACTTTTTATCCCTTTTTATCACCAACCTACATCTGCCAATATCCAGAGGCCAGGTCCAATGTTGAGTATACCATGCCTCTTCAGTTCTAGGGAGTGGGTACACATCTTTGTAGGTTACAGAGTTTAATTTCTGGTAGTCTACATAAAAAATGAAGACCATCCCCCTTCTTTTGGACCAATACCACCAGGGCTGTTCACATGCTACTGCTTTCCCTGATGACCCATGTATCCAACATACCTTTAAGCAAGGATTGCATCTCCTTATACAGTGTGGGTGGGACTGGGCGTTATCACTTTCTGAAGGGGGCTGCATCTCCTTTGGAATTGAGTGGCAGACTATATTTGTGTACCCATGGTCATGATGGCTTAAGGAGAACACATCTTGCCATTGCTGCAGAGTCCTCTCTTCCCGGCCTTCCTGCTGAGGAGTCAGCTAAACACTTTGCTGGACCAGACAGTGCAAAGCCTCATGTAGGGCTAAGGGATCAAGGGTACTCACATGCAGTGACGGACTGGCCATCTGAATTTTGGGCAAATGCCAGAAGGGCCGCCCGTCTAATGGGCCGCTGTATCACTCACAAAAGCAGCTTACCATCGGCTATCAAAACATAGGCCTTCTACAAGGATACAAGGATTTTTATTCGTCACATACATAAAGATACTTAGAGCTAAAACATGTAGTAAAATTGGATTTAGCTGCTCAACCTTCCTGTGCAGAGGCATCACTACTTTAAAAATTAAACAAGTATAAAGAAGAAAGATATAGAAAGATTTAATAAACAGATTGAGAGAGAAGGGGTAAAAAGTGCACTGTGGCAAGTCCATGTATTGTATTTAGAGTGTTATGTACTGTTCATACTCTTATATATCCTGCAGGGTAGAGAGAGGTGCTCTGATGGTGCTACATCCAAATGTTGGGGAGGTGCTGTTTTTTTTTTGGTGCTGTAGGCAGGACTGCAAAGATCCAGGACTTAGCCAAAAAATTCAAACATTGACAACTTCTCAGTCTCTCCCCCCTTTCACAAAATGGTCTCCCAAACCCCTCCCCCGAGAGAGCTGTGCATGCTAGAGCGGGTACACCTGAACTCTCTGGTGCACAAGCTTTCTTTTGCTGTCTACATGCACGAATGTAGACTAGTATGAAGCCTATCCTTAACAACCGGGAATCAGGGAATAATAAATAAGTAGAACACATGTAAGAACGATTCTAGCTGGATATAACCGTAGCCTACTACTTTATCTGATAGACAGGTGATATTTTTGAGATATGTGCTTCCTAGAGGCATTTTTTAGTAAAAGTTGGGAACAGGACTTGTTAACATAATTAAGGTGTGCTGAATCCAACTAGCCCTGTTCCCAAGCTGAATTTTGAGTTTATGACCATCGAATTAGCATAAACAAAATGGTTGCCAAAATGGCGATTTTGGGCACTTTCATTGGGCGGATGTCATTATACCATGTAAATTAATTCATATTGTTCACAGAAATCTTCCTTGGCCAATAGATCAAGGATACAGGCTGTGAAAAAAAGAAAAAAAATCTAGTATTATGCCCATGTTAATTACCTGAAAAAACCTTTGAAAAATGTAATTGTTAAAATTTTATAACTGAGCAGGCACACGGTATTTGACAAATGAGACTTAAGTTTTTTGAGGGTCAAGAAAGATGTGTAGTGATGAAATGTAAAAGTTTAAAATTGTGGCCTGATTAGGTCTTCGGGCTTGAAACCAAAGGGTTGCCGGTTCGATCCCCGACCAGTAGGAAAAATGTGGGTGGTGGAAAGGTTGAGCACTAGTCTCCCATGCCCACATCCACGGCTGAAGTCGGAAGAAGGGTGATTACCCGAAACGTCACGGAAAAATAAAAACAAGTGGGAGCAGAAAACCCTGGTTGAAGCGGACTTTTTCTCTTTTTTGTCTGGTCGTTTGTTTGTCCTGCTCCCAGGTCAGACATTTGGATGTGCGGACTTTAAAACTTGCTCTTTGTTCATACATGAGGTCATCATGAATGAGAGTATCAGGTTTGCCAACTTTGGGATTTCGGCTGGAGTGAGACTCTGGAAAATACTAGTGACGACCCTGAAGAATAGAATATAGAATGGAAACACTTTTTCAAAATGTACAATTTATTTATTGATTGCACAAAAGCCCCCAGCTCCCCAGAGCTACGTGTGTACGTGTGTGTGTGTGTGTGTGTGTGTGTGTGTGTGTGCGGGTGTCAGCACAGGCAGAACACAGAACAGAGAAATTAGGCCTGTTGAACAATATACCACTACTCACAAATTCACACAGCAAAATCGCATTCACAAATTAGGCCTGTTGTATGCCACAGTGGCAGTTTTGGCCTGCTTCACAACATCTGCAGGAGGTTCATATCTAAAGCACGGTTCAAGGTTGCTCATTTTCATTGTCATGATTGATGACAGGGTGCCTTCAAGTGACAGTCTGTTTCTGGTGTCAGTCTTGTTTAGGCCAATCAATGAAAACGTTCGCTCAGCATCCGCATTTGAGTGTGGCATGCTCAACACAACTGGGCCACCTTGGATAATTTGGGGGATTCTTCAGATTTCCAAGATATACCCATAGATGGTCCATCCTGTGGTACTCCCCATCCTCATTTGTCCGGATGACCGCTTCCCCCCAGATGGATCATTTGATACTCTAGGAACTCTTCACTCAGAAGGTCTTGCTCCCTTGGTTGGTTGTAGGGCAGGAGATGGTTGAATCTCACACAATATATTGGTGTGAGAAAAGTATCTTTGCATATATTGATGTGAGAAAAGTATCTTTGCAGCAGATACAGAATGAACCAATATCACTACAGCCCAGATAGTTGCATACATGAACAAAGTAGAGCACGTCATCCAAGGTGCTATCCATTTTCTGTTTGAAGTCCACAAACCTTGAATGCTCCAGCACAGGGTCATGTAAAGGGAGCTTAGCTGTGGCATACTCGACTGCTTTCACAAAAAAGCTCCTGACTGCGAGATGGAAGTTTTTAGCCGAGTCCATGGAGACATCACCTGCTTCCACAAGGCGGTTTAACGTTGTCCTCGTTGTGAAGCCAACACCAAGCTGAGAATCTAAAACGTATGTATGGATAATTCAGTGCTTAGAGTAACAGAAGACCTGCATACAATGCAAACATTATGTAATGGAACCGAGCGGAAGTTACCATTAATGAATGTGGGTGTGGCCAAAGAAGCAGAGGCAGTAGTGAAGATGGACAGTAGTTTATTATTTGGCTTGGCTCAAACCACCAAGCAGAAGAGTCCATAGAAACATGCACAGAAAAATTTTAATAATATTCCAAAATTGCGATATTGAACCAGTATGAAAAATCTGCTTTAGCTTCTAATCAAAATACGGCAGCATTGTAACAGTCGTAGTACTCACAGTACCCTACACATCCCACAGGCCAGTTAAGACAAGACTTCAGACTAGACAGAGGGGAAAATATACCTGGCAGCCAGCACCATTTAACATGACAGGTAAACACTAAACAATCAATTAACACACAATAGACAAGACAGACCCTGGGCCACAAGCATAAATATATATCATTTGTCACTAGCAGAATGAGCTAAATACATTGTTAAATAACAGACTCGGTTACATATGGAAAGACTGAACATCGATCGGCTTGATCATGACCGTCTCGAAATCCCCCACAACCAATTGACATAATGGAACGGTCCAATACCGCCCGGAAACAATAAACAGTCTATGCGATCCAGTCGGCCCTCCTTTGCCACCGGACCTTCAGAAGCCGGAACGAGAGGACGACGCCATGAACGCGAATCGGTAGCTATCGGTTGACAAACATTCAAACTTGTGTCTAATTCAGACAAACAATAAATGTGCCACCATTGCTAATAGCTCCATGTTGTGTTGTTTCTTACACATCTTAAAAGTGCTAGCCACATAGCAATGGCCCATGTACGAGTGTGTGTTGTGTGTGTGTGTGTGTGTGTGCACAAATATCAGCTGATGTGTAGAGGACGAGTACTAACAGTTCACCAGTCATGTGCGGTCGTAGCTAGACCGTCACACATTATATAAAACCTTTTTGTCACTCCTAATATTCACCTGGCAATTGGCTCTCCTCATCTCTGAGGTCCACTGTGTCCACATTGACCCCTCTAAAAGCTCCTGGCTTCAGGAATTTGGAAAGGAGTTTCTTGACGAAAGACCTGATCTTGAATTCACAAATAGAAGTAAAAGTATGTTATCGTTAATACAGTCTCACATTACCCTAAACATACCCCCTTGTAAATTATCCCTATTTATACAATTACTTAAGACTCAAGGCTTAAGTAACTCTAAATAGTAAAGTGAAATCTAGCCTATAGTAGACAAATAACTATTTGTGAGTGCAACTACAAATAACAAAGTAAAAGCAACAATAAGTGGTATGTACTTGTTCATGAAGTAGATAGACACAAGGGTCTTGCCGCTGGAATAGCAGGTTGAAATGTGTGAATGTAATCAGTGTAGACTGGTAGAATAAGAGATGGATCTCAGTCATTGGGTCCTGGAAAGTTTCACGCAGCCGGACACACCTGGCTTGCTTCTCATCTGTGGAGTTAAAGAACAGGAACAGCAAAACAAACATAATAATTTTGAAACAGTCATCTTCCTATATCATATATCATTCATCAAATAGTCAAAATAATCTAAACTAGGCTTATACTTACGGATGCTTTCAAAATAACTCTTGAGTGCATTATAGAGACGTAGAATCCGATTGACCACCATCTCCAAACTAAGCCATCTTGTGCTCACATGCAGCAGTGTCTCCATGTAGCTTGTGTCACAAAACGTACAGAATTCTGTGATGAAAAAATGTAGATTACAGCAAATAAGCAGTTCAATGATGTAAGATTTTTTTTTTAAATGTATTATTAATAAAACAATGTATTACTATATCTGTATGTAAACTATATCTTCAGAAATTAAATGGGTGAATTACCATCCAATATGTTCTTACGCTTGGTACTAGCCTTAAACCAAAAGCCCACATCTACTGCCAGGTCCTCAACATCGAACCCTGTGATCTGGAAGAATGCATTTTCTTTTTAAAGAAGGAATTGCTAATGCAAATTGGACAGATTTCCTATGGAATACCAACTTAGACTTTTACAGGAAAGAAAATGTTATGTGATATTATGTGGTTTCTTATTTGAGCTTGAACTACATCATCTTTATAATGCTAATTAATTGAGCAATTTACCTCACCATACACGGCACCAGCAGCAGAGGCATTGTTGTGCACTATATGGCATGGGCAACCTAGGATAAACACTGAAGGGTTTTCTTTCAGCACCCTCGACTTGATAGAGTTCCTGTCTCCCATATTGACGCTGGCATTGTCAACAGAAAGAGCAATGCAATTCTGCCAAGGTATACTGTGTCATGAGCTCTCTCTCTGCCTGGTAACACGCACTGATTGAAGTCTGATGACCTCCACCTGTTCCTGCTCTGCTCTGCTCTGCCTCACCCTCGTTAACCTACCAGCTGCACTGCATTCACCACTCATCATGCCCTGTATATAAAGCCTTGCTTTTCAGTCCACACTTGTCAGATCGTCTGCAACCAGCACCAGTTACCTGCCTGTTTCGGAAAACGCCTCTGACTCTTTGCCTGTGATCCCGGACCCGTTCGACTACTTCTGTGTTCTCCAGCCCCGGTACTCTTGACCTGCCTTCTGTCTCTCTTCTACGAATAGCGCCTAGCCCTTGACTGTACTGCTGCTTCGGTTCAATTGCTGTTGTGTGTGTGTTTCCCCCAGGACTTCCCGGTTCATCCAGCTCCTGCCATCGCTGTTCGGCTACTGGGGGAACACACACACGCAGACTCTTGAAACCCCCGAAACTCCTGGAACTCCCGTACCTCCCCGGAACCTCTGAAACCCCCATTACCCCCAACCCTTAAATAAACTTTCGAACGTGACGCTTTTGTGGTCCTCGTCCTGTTTGGTGTCTGACAGAACGATCTGACCAAACATGGACCCAGCGCACGGCCGAACCAGCATGGAAACCGACGAACCAGAACCACCCACTGCCATGCAACGCTTGGAAGAGACAGAGAGAGAGGTAAACCGCAACACTGCTGACATTGCCTCCCTACTTCAAGCCAGCTACCAACAGCGTCAGCAGTTCCAGCAGCAACAGCAACAGCAACAACAACAGCTTCAGCAACAGCAACAACAACTTGCGATGATCATTCAACTTCTCACCAACCTTTCTCCTCTGCCTGCTCCTACCGGCCCAGCCCCAGCCAGCTTGCTCACCGGCCCAGCTCCCGAGTCTCCTGCTCAGTCCACTGCCGCTGCGGCTGCCGGAGCCCCAGAACCCAGGATCGGCAATCCAGAGCGGTTCAGCGGCGACCCAACCCAGGTACGGGCGTTCCTGACGAGCTGCCGTGTCCAGTTTGCCCTGCAACCCAGGACCTTTGCCACTGAAGGGGCGAGGGTTGGTTACGTGATCACTCACCTGACAGGCCGAGCTCGACTCTGGGGAACGGCGGAGTTCGAGCGTCAGACACCAGCATGTGCGACCTTCAGCCTATTCGCAGAGGAGATGCTCAAGGTATTCGATTTGGAATCCACAACAGCCGAGGCATCTCGGACCCTGATGAGTATTCGCCAAGGCAGAAGGACTGTTGCGGATTACTCCATCGACTTTCGAACTGTGGCAAGTCGGAGTTCCTGGAACGGGGAAGCATTGGTGGATGCCTTCCTCCACAGTCTGGCGGACTACATAAAGGACGAGCTGGTGTCCCATGATCAACCCCCCACTCTTGATGAAGCCATTGCTCTGGCTGTCCGCATCGACCGCAGGATCCAGGCCCGCCGTCGAGAGAGAGGGCGCCAGAGTCCATCCACCAGCACACGGAGCGTCCCAACTGCCCTTCTGTCCTCACCTGCCACACCATCTAGCCAGTCGGACCAGTCTGAACCGATGGAGATCGGCCGCGCCTCCTTAACCCCAGCAGAGCGCCAGCGACGCATCACCTCTAACTTGTGCCTGTACTGTGGTGGTGATGGCCATCGAGTCGCCACCTGTCCAGCAAAAGCCGGAGCTCACCAGATGTAGGAGGAATCCGGATGAGCTCAATGAACATTCAGCCCTCCATCAGCCGTAAACCCCTCATTCAAGTCTGTCTTCGCTTGTCTGATTCCACCCACACCCTGGCAGCCCTGGTGGACTCTGGCGCAGAAGCAAACATTATTGACACAAGACTGGCTCGTCAGCTGGGCTTGGAAAGCCACCGCTTGTCCACTCCTGTCCCAGCCCGGGCCCTGGACGGTCACGTAATTGCATCACAGCCCCAATCTCAATGATGGTGTCAGGAAACCACCGAGAGACCATCCGCTTCCACCTGCTCAGCTCTCCAGGCCAACCCCTAATCCTGGGCTACCCTTGGCTCCGTCTCCACAATCCTCACCTCGACTGGGCCTCCGGAACTGTGAAAGAGTGGGGGAATGCCTGCCACCTGACCTGTTTGCGTGCTGCCTCGCTGCCCCCTGGCTCAGTACCCCCCAGCACTGCCCCCGACATTTCTAATGTTCCTGAATGTTACCATGGCCTCCGAGAGGTGTTCAACAAGGCCAAAGCCACATCTCTGCCCCCACACCGTCCGTACGACTGTGCCATTGATCTCCTCCCTGGGACTGCTCCACCCAAAGGTCACCTCTACTCACTATCCCCTCCTGAAAGAAAAGCTATGGAGGATTACATCAGGGACTCCCTGGCAGCTGGACTCATCCGCCCGTCTTCCTCTCCTGCTGGTGCCGGGTTCTTCTTTGTAGGAAAGAAAGACGGGTCTCTTCGCCCCTGCATTGATTATCGAGGTCTGAATGATGTCACAGTGAAGAACCGGTATCCTCTGCCTTTACTCACCTCTGCTTTTGAGTTGCTCCAGGGATCCACTATTTTCACCAAACTAGACCTTAGAAATGCTTACCACCTTGTGCGAGTAAAGGAGGGTGACGAGTGGAAGACTGCATTCAACACCCACACCGGCCATTACGAGTACCTGGTAATGCCATTTGGCCTCACCAACGCCCCAGCGGTATTCCAGGCTCTGGTGAATGATGTGCTGCGGGACATGCTGAATAAATTCGTCTTTGTGTACCTGGACGACATCTTAATTTTCTCCAGAACTCTGTCCGAACACACCCGTCATGTCCAGCTGGTTCTTCGGCGGCTCCTGGAGAACTCTCTCTATGTCAAAGCGGAGAAATGCGAGTTCCATGCTCAGACTGTGTCATTCCTGGGATACATCATCGCTGAAGGCAATATCCAGATGGACCCCGCAAAGGTTTCAGCAGTTACCTCCTGGCCAGTTCCGGAGAATAGGAAGAAGTTGCAGCAATTTCTCGGTTTTGCCAACTTCTACCGGAGATTCATCCGGAACTACAGCTCCGTCGCCGCTCCCCTCACAGCCCTGACCAGCATCAAACACCCCTTTTTCTGGACCCCAGAGGCCAACACAGCCTTTCATACCCTCAAGGCCCGGTTCACCACTGCCCCCATCCTCCAGATGCCGGATTCAGACCGGCAGTTCGTTGTCGAGGTGGATGCCTCAGACGTGGGAGTCGGGGCCATACTCTCTCAACGTGCAGAGGAGGACAACAAGTTGCACCCCTGTGCATTTTTCTCTCGCCGACTTTCACCTGCAGAGCGCAATTATGATGTCGGAAACCGTGAGCTGTTGGCTGTCAAGCTTGCCCTGGAGGAGTGGCGTCACTGGCTGGAGGGGGCCACAGTTCCGTTCCTGGTCTGGACCGATCACAAAAACCTCGAATACATCCGCAATGCCAAACGTCTTAACCCCAGACAGTCCCGCTGGGCCTTGTTTTTCACCAGATTCAACTTCACCCTGTCATACCGCCCAGGTTCTCGGAACACCAAGCCGGACGCTCTCTCCCGTCAGTTTCAGAAGGATGACGCCCCTTCCCAGGAACCTGCATCAATTCTGCCCGATCCCTGCATCGTAGCTGCCCTGACCTGGGATATTGAGGAGGAGATTCAAGAGGCCCTCCGTGACCATCCCAGTCCCAGTGCGTGCCCAGACGGTCGTCTCTTCGTCCCAGAGAATTTGAGGTCCCGGGTCATACAGTGGGGACACAACTCCCGCCTTGCCTGCCACCCGGGCTCCGCCCGCACCTGCCATCTCCTTGCCCAGCGATTCTGGTGGTCTTCGTTAAGAAGGGATGTCCGAGAATTTGTCCGTGCCTGCCCCACCTGCAATCAGAACAAGTCCTCCACTCGGCCCCCTGCTGGTTTACTCCAGTCCTTGCCTGTGCCCACACGACCCTGGTCCCACGTCTCCTTGGACTTTGTAACTGGCCTCCCACCATCAGGTGGAATGACTGTCATTCTCACTGTGGTTGACCGGTTCAGCAAGATGGCACACTTCATTCCCCTCCCTAAATTGCCATCTGCCAGAGAGACTGCCCAGGCTGTTCTTGATCATGTCTTCCGTCTACACGGGCTGCCCAGGGATGTTGTCTCTGACCGAGGCCCACAATTCACCTCTACATTCTGGAAGGAGTTCTGCCGTCTTCTAGGGGCCACAGTGAGTCTCACCTCTGGGTTCCACCCCCAGTCCAATGGTCAGTCCGAGCGGGCAAACCAGGAGCTGGAGAAGGCACTGCGGTGCATGGTTTCTCACAAACCCCAGGCTTGGGCGCAACAACTGGTGTGGATAGAGTATGCTCACAACTCCCTCACCTGCTCTGCCACTGGTATATCACCTTTCCAGTGTGTGTATGGCTACCAGCCCCCCCTGTTCCCCAGCCAGGAAGGAGATGTGTCCTGCCCGTCTGCCCTCGCCTATGCCCGCCGTTGCCGCCGTACCTGGTCACAAGCTCGTGCCACGCTACTCAGGTCAGCTGCCAGCTATGCCACTGGGGCTAATCGCCGAAGATCGCCGGCACCCGCCTACCGGGTTGGCCAGAAGGTGTGGCTGTCAGCCAAGGATCGATCTCCCACTGCGAGTGGAATCGCGTAAGCTGGCACCTCGGTTCCTCGGCCCGTTCCCAATCCAGAGGGTCATCAGCCCAACCGCAGTCCGGCTCCGGTTGCCAACATCCATGAGGGTGCATCCTACTTTCCATGTTTCGAAAGTCAAGCCGGCGCATGAAAGCCCGCTGGTCCCCGTGGCGCCTCCTCCTCCTCCTCCTCGCCTCGTTGACGGTGGGCTGGTGTACACCGTTCGACGCCTGCTTCGGTCCAGACGGCGAGGTAGGGGCCTCCAGTATCTCGTCGACTGGGAGGGCTATGGACCTGAGGAGAGAACCTGGGTGCCAGCCAGCCGGATTGTGGACCGGACACTCATCGCCGACTTCCACCGTCTGCATCCTGATCAACCTGCAATCCGTAGGGGCCGTCCCAGAGGGGTCCCTAACCGTCCTGCCCGTCCGGTTTCCTGTCCTGTGCCTGACCCTGACCCGGTCTCGGTACCTGTCCCGTCTTCTGTCCACGACCCTCCAGCTCCCTCCGAGGATGAGGATGTTCACTCGGACCGCTCGGAGGAGTTCTAGCCCTCCACCGGCTCCCCTCCGCCCTCCCGACGTGGTGTCATTCTTGGGGACTTCTGGGGCCGTCCCTTAGGGGGGGGGTTCTGTCATGAGCTCTCTCTCTGCCTGGTAACACGCACTGATTGAAGTCTGATGACCTCCACCTGTTCCTGCTCTGCTCTGCTCTGCCTCACCCTCGTTAACCTACCAGCTGCACTGCATTCACCACTCATCATGCCCTGTATATAAAGCCTTGCTTTTCAGTCCACACTTGTCAGATCGTCTGCAACCAGCACCAGTTACCTGCCTGTTTCGGAAAACGCCTCTGACTCTTTGCCTGTGATCCCGGACCCGTTCGACTACTTCTGTGTTCTCCAGCCCCGGTACTCTTGACCTGCCTTCTGTCTCTCTTCTACGAATAGCGCCTAGCCCTTGACTGTACTGCTGCTTCGGTTCAATTGCTGTTGTGTGTGTGTTTCCCCCAGGACTTCCCGGTTCATCCAGCTCCTGCCATCGCTGTTCGGCTACTGGGGGAACACACACACGCAGACTCTTGAAACCCCCGAAACTCCTGGAACTCCCGTACCTCCCCGGAACCTCTGAAACCCCCATTACCCCCAACCCTTAAATAAACTTTCGAACGTGACGCTTTTGTGGTCCTCGTCCTGTTTGGTGTCTGACAGAACGATCTGACCAAACATGGACCCAGCGCACGGCCGAACCAGCATGGAAACCGACGAACCAGAACCACCCACTGCCATGCAACGCTTGGAAGAGACAGAGAGAGAGGTAAACCGCAACACTGCTGACATTGCCTCCCTACTTCAAGCCAGCTACCAACAGCGTCAGCAGTTCCAGCAGCAACAGCAACAGCAACAACAACAGCTTCAGCAACAGCAACAACAACTTGCGATGATCATTCAACTTCTCACCAACCTTTCTCCTCTGCCTGCTCCTACCGGCCCAGCCCCAGCCAGCTTGCTCACCGGCCCAGCTCCCGAGTCTCCTGCTCAGTCCACTGCCGCTGCGGCTGCCGGAGCCCCAGAACCCAGGATCGGCAATCCAGAGCGGTTCAGCGGCGACCCAACCCAGGTACGGGCGTTCCTGACGAGCTGCCGTGTCCAGTTTGCCCTGCAACCCAGGACCTTTGCCACTGAAGGGGCGAGGGTTGGTTACGTGATCACTCACCTGACAGGCCGAGCTCGACTCTGGGGAACGGCGGAGTTCGAGCGTCAGACACCAGCATGTGCGACCTTCAGCCTATTCGCAGAGGAGATGCTCAAGGTATTCGATTTGGAATCCACAACAGCCGAGGCATCTCGGACCCTGATGAGTATTCGCCAAGGCAGAAGGACTGTTGCGGATTACTCCATCGACTTTCGAACTGTGGCAAGTCGGAGTTCCTGGAACGGGGAAGCATTGGTGGATGCCTTCCTCCACAGTCTGGCGGACTACATAAAGGACGAGCTGGTGTCCCATGATCAACCCCCCACTCTTGATGAAGCCATTGCTCTGGCTGTCCGCATCGACCGCAGGATCCAGGCCCGCCGTCGAGAGAGAGGGCGCCAGAGTCCATCCACCAGCACACGGAGCGTCCCAACTGCCCTTCTGTCCTCACCTGCCACACCATCTAGCCAGTCGGACCAGTCTGAACCGATGGAGATCGGCCGCGCCTCCTTAACCCCAGCAGAGCGCCAGCGACGCATCACCTCTAACTTGTGCCTGTACTGTGGTGGTGATGGCCATCGAGTCGCCACCTGTCCAGCAAAAGCCGGAGCTCACCAGATGTAGGAGGAATCCGGATGAGCTCAATGAACATTCAGCCCTCCATCAGCCGTAAACCCCTCATTCAAGTCTGTCTTCGCTTGTCTGATTCCACCCACACCCTGGCAGCCCTGGTGGACTCTGGCGCAGAAGCAAACATTATTGACACAAGACTGGCTCGTCAGCTGGGCTTGGAAAGCCACCGCTTGTCCACTCCTGTCCCAGCCCGGGCCCTGGACGGTCACGTAATTGCATCACAGCCCCAATCTCAATGATGGTGTCAGGAAACCACCGAGAGACCATCCGCTTCCACCTGCTCAGCTCTCCAGGCCAACCCCTAATCCTGGGCTACCCTTGGCTCCGTCTCCACAATCCTCACCTCGACTGGGCCTCCGGAACTGTGAAAGAGTGGGGGAATGCCTGCCACCTGACCTGTTTGCGTGCTGCCTCGCTGCCCCCTGGCTCAGTACCCCCCAGCACTGCCCCCGACATTTCTAATGTTCCTGAATGTTACCATGGCCTCCGAGAGGTGTTCAACAAGGCCAAAGCCACATCTCTGCCCCCACACCGTCCGTACGACTGTGCCATTGATCTCCTCCCTGGGACTGCTCCACCCAAAGGTCACCTCTACTCACTATCCCCTCCTGAAAGAAAAGCTATGGAGGATTACATCAGGGACTCCCTGGCAGCTGGACTCATCCGCCCGTCTTCCTCTCCTGCTGGTGCCGGGTTCTTCTTTGTAGGAAAGAAAGACGGGTCTCTTCGCCCCTGCATTGATTATCGAGGTCTGAATGATGTCACAGTGAAGAACCGGTATCCTCTGCCTTTACTCACCTCTGCTTTTGAGTTGCTCCAGGGATCCACTATTTTCACCAAACTAGACCTTAGAAATGCTTACCACCTTGTGCGAGTAAAGGAGGGTGACGAGTGGAAGACTGCATTCAACACCCACACCGGCCATTACGAGTACCTGGTAATGCCATTTGGCCTCACCAACGCCCCAGCGGTATTCCAGGCTCTGGTGAATGATGTGCTGCGGGACATGCTGAATAAATTCGTCTTTGTGTACCTGGACGACATCTTAATTTTCTCCAGAACTCTGTCCGAACACACCCGTCATGTCCAGCTGGTTCTTCGGCGGCTCCTGGAGAACTCTCTCTATGTCAAAGCGGAGAAATGCGAGTTCCATGCTCAGACTGTGTCATTCCTGGGATACATCATCGCTGAAGGCAATATCCAGATGGACCCCGCAAAGGTTTCAGCAGTTACCTCCTGGCCAGTTCCGGAGAATAGGAAGAAGTTGCAGCAATTTCTCGGTTTTGCCAACTTCTACCGGAGATTCATCCGGAACTACAGCTCCGTCGCCGCTCCCCTCACAGCCCTGACCAGCATCAAACACCCCTTTTTCTGGACCCCAGAGGCCAACACAGCCTTTCATACCCTCAAGGCCCGGTTCACCACTGCCCCCATCCTCCAGATGCCGGATTCAGACCGGCAGTTCGTTGTCGAGGTGGATGCCTCAGACGTGGGAGTCGGGGCCATACTCTCTCAACGTGCAGAGGAGGACAACAAGTTGCACCCCTGTGCATTTTTCTCTCGCCGACTTTCACCTGCAGAGCGCAATTATGATGTCGGAAACCGTGAGCTGTTGGCTGTCAAGCTTGCCCTGGAGGAGTGGCGTCACTGGCTGGAGGGGGCCACAGTTTCGTTCCTGGTCTGGACCGATCACAAAAACCTCGAATACATCCGCAATGCCAAACGTCTTAACCCCAGACAGTCCCGCTGGGCCTTGTTTTTCACCAGATTCAACTTCACCCTGTCATACCGCCCAGGTTCTCGGAACACCAAGCCGGACGCTCTCTCCCGTCAGTTTCAGAAGGATGACGCCCCTTCCCAGGAACCTGCATCAATTCTGCCCGATCCCTGCATCGTAGCTGCCCTGACCTGGGATATTGAGGAGGAGATTCAAGAGGCCCTCCGTGACCATCCCAGTCCCAGTGCGTGCCCAGACGGTCGTCTCTTCGTCCCAGAGAATTTGAGGTCCCGGGTCATACAGTGGGGACACAACTCCCGCCTTGCCTGCCACCCGGGCTCCGCCCGCACCTGCCATCTCCTTGCCCAGCGATTCTGGTGGTCTTCGTTAAGAAGGGATGTCCGAGAATTTGTCCGTGCCTGCCCCACCTGCAATCAGAACAAGTCCTCCACTCGGCCCCCTGCTGGTTTACTCCAGTCCTTGCCTGTGCCCACACGACCCTGGTCCCACGTCTCCTTGGACTTTGTAACTGGCCTCCCACCATCAGGTGGAATGACTGTCATTCTCACTGTGGTTGACCGGTTCAGCAAGATGGCACACTTCATTCCCCTCCCTAAATTGCCATCTGCCAGAGAGACTGCCCAGGCTGTTCTTGATCATGTCTTCCGTCTACACGGGCTGCCCAGGGATGTTGTCTCTGACCGAGGCCCACAATTCACCTCTACATTCTGGAAGGAGTTCTGCCGTCTTCTAGGGGCCACAGTGAGTCTCACCTCTGGGTTCCACCCCCAGTCCAATGGTCAGTCCGAGCGGGCAAACCAGGAGCTGGAGAAGGCACTGCGGTGCATGGTTTCTCACAAACCCCAGGCTTGGGCGCAACAACTGGTGTGGATAGAGTATGCTCACAACTCCCTCACCTGCTCTGCCACTGGTATGTCACCTTTCCAGTGTGTGTATGGCTACCAGCCCCCCCTGTTCCCCAGCCAGGAAGGAGATGTGTCCTGCCCGTCTGCCCTCGCCTATGCCCGCCGTTGCCGCCGTACCTGGTCACAAGCTCGTGCCACGCTACTCAGGTCAGCTGCCAGCTATGCCACTGGGGCTAATCGCCGAAGATCGCCGGCACCCGCCTACCGGGTTGGCCAGAAGGTGTGGCTGTCAGCCAAGGATCTCCCACTGCGAGTGGAATCGCGTAAGCTGGCACCTCGGTTCCTCGGCCCGTTCCCAATCCAGAGGGTCATCAGCCCAACCGCAGTCCGGCTCCGGTTGCCAACATCCATGAGGGTGCATCCTACTTTCCATGTTTCGAAAGTCAAGCCGGCGCATGAAAGCCCGCTGGTCCCCGTGGCGCCTCCTCCTCCTCCTCCTCGCCTCGTTGACGGTGGGCTGGTGTACACCGTTCGACGCCTGCTTCGGTCCAGACGGCGAGGTAGGGGCCTCCAGTATCTCGTCGACTGGGAGGGCTATGGACCTGAGGAGAGAACCTGGGTGCCAGCCAGCCGGATTGTGGACCGGACACTCATCGCCGACTTCCACCGTCTGCATCCTGATCAACCTGCAATCCGTAGGGGCCGTCCCAGAGGGGTCCCTAACCGTCCTGCCCGTCCGGTTTCCTGTCCTGTGCCTGACCCTGACCCGGTCTCGGTACCTGTCCCGTCTTCTGTCCACGACCCTCCAGCTCCCTCCGAGGATGAGGATGTTCACTCGGACCGCTCGGAGGAGTTCTAGCCCTCCACCGGCTCCCCTCCGCCCTCCCGACGTGGTGTCATTCTTGGGGACTTCTGGGGCCGTCCCTTAGGGGGGGGGTTCTGTCATGAGCTCTCTCTCTGCCTGGTAACACGCACTGATTGAAGTCTGATGACCTCCACCTGTTCCTGCTCTGCTCTGCTCTGCCTCACCCTCGTTAACCTACCAGCTGCACTGCATTCACCACTCATCATGCCCTGTATATAAAGCCTTGCTTTTCAGTCCACACTTGTCAGATCGTCTGCAACCAGCACCAGTTACCTGCCTGTTTCGGAAAACGCCTCTGACTCTTTGCCTGTGATCCCGGACCCGTTCGACTACTTCTGTGTTCTCCAGCCCCGGTACTCTTGACCTGCCTTCTGTCTCTCTTCTACGAATAGCGCCTAGCCCTTGACTGTACTGCTGCTTCGGTTCAATTGCTGTTGTGTGTGTGTTTCCCCCAGGACTTCCCGGTTCATCCAGCTCCTGCCATCGCTGTTCGGCTACTGGGGGAACACACACACGCAGACTCTTGAAACCCCCGAAACTCCTGGAACTCCCGTACCTCCCCGGAACCTCTGAAACCCCCATTACCCCCAACCCTTAAATAAACTTTCGAACGTGACGCTTTTGTGGTCCTCGTCCTGTTTGGTGTCTGACAGAACGATCTGACCAAACATGGACCCAGCGCACGGCCGAACCAGCATGGAAACCGACGAACCAGAACCACCCACTGCCATGCAACGCTTGGAAGAGACAGAGAGAGAGGTAAACCGCAACACTGCTGACATTGCCTCCCTACTTCAAGCCAGCTACCAACAGCGTCAGCAGTTCCAGCAGCAACAGCAACAGCAACAACAACAGCTTCAGCAACAGCAACAACAACTTGCGATGATCATTCAACTTCTCACCAACCTTTCTCCTCTGCCTGCTCCTACCGGCCCAGCCCCAGCCAGCTTGCTCACCGGCCCAGCTCCCGAGTCTCCTGCTCAGTCCACTGCCGCTGCGGCTGCCGGAGCCCCAGAACCCAGGATCGGCAATCCAGAGCGGTTCAGCGGCGACCCAACCCAGGTACGGGCGTTCCTGACGAGCTGCCGTGTCCAGTTTGCCCTGCAACCCAGGACCTTTGCCACTGAAGGGGCGAGGGTTGGTTACGTGATCACTCACCTGACAGGCCGAGCTCGACTCTGGGGAACGGCGGAGTTCGAGCGTCAGACACCAGCATGTGCGACCTTCAGCCTATTCGCAGAGGAGATGCTCAAGGTATTCGATTTGGAATCCACAACAGCCGAGGCATCTCGGACCCTGATGAGTATTCGCCAAGGCAGAAGGACTGTTGCGGATTACTCCATCGACTTTCGAACTGTGGCAAGTCGGAGTTCCTGGAACGGGGAAGCATTGGTGGATGCCTTCCTCCACAGTCTGGCGGACTACATAAAGGACGAGCTGGTGTCCCATGATCAACCCCCCACTCTTGATGAAGCCATTGCTCTGGCTGTCCGCATCGACCGCAGGATCCAGGCCCGCCGTCGAGAGAGAGGGCGCCAGAGTCCATCCACCAGCACACGGAGCGTCCCAACTGCCCTTCTGTCCTCACCTGCCACACCATCTAGCCAGTCGGACCAGTCTGAACCGATGGAGATCGGCCGCGCCTCCTTAACCCCAGCAGAGCGCCAGCGACGCATCACCTCTAACTTGTGCCTGTACTGTGGTGGTGATGGCCATCGAGTCGCCACCTGTCCAGCAAAAGCCGGAGCTCACCAGATGTAGGAGGAATCCGGATGAGCTCAATGAACATTCAGCCCTCCATCAGCCGTAAACCCCTCATTCAAGTCTGTCTTCGCTTGTCTGATTCCACCCACACCCTGGCAGCCCTGGTGGACTCTGGCGCAGAAGCAAACATTATTGACACAAGACTGGCTCGTCAGCTGGGCTTGGAAAGCCACCGCTTGTCCACTCCTGTCCCAGCCCGGGCCCTGGACGGTCACGTAATTGCATCACAGCCCCAATCTCAATGATGGTGTCAGGAAACCACCGAGAGACCATCCGCTTCCACCTGCTCAGCTCTCCAGGCCAACCCCTAATCCTGGGCTACCCTTGGCTCCGTCTCCACAATCCTCACCTCGACTGGGCCTCCGGAACTGTGAAAGAGTGGGGGAATGCCTGCCACCTGACCTGTTTGCGTGCTGCCTCGCTGCCCCCTGGCTCAGTACCCCCCAGCACTGCCCCCGACATTTCTAATGTTCCTGAATGTTACCATGGCCTCCGAGAGGTGTTCAACAAGGCCAAAGCCACATCTCTGCCCCCACACCGTCCGTACGACTGTGCCATTGATCTCCTCCCTGGGACTGCTCCACCCAAAGGTCACCTCTACTCACTATCCCCTCCTGAAAGAAAAGCTATGGAGGATTACATCAGGGACTCCCTGGCAGCTGGACTCATCCGCCCGTCTTCCTCTCCTGCTGGTGCCGGGTTCTTCTTTGTAGGAAAGAAAGACGGGTCTCTTCGCCCCTGCATTGATTATCGAGGTCTGAATGATGTCACAGTGAAGAACCGGTATCCTCTGCCTTTACTCACCTCTGCTTTTGAGTTGCTCCAGGGATCCACTATTTTCACCAAACTAGACCTTAGAAATGCTTACCACCTTGTGCGAGTAAAGGAGGGTGACGAGTGGAAGACTGCATTCAACACCCACACCGGCCATTACGAGTACCTGGTAATGCCATTTGGCCTCACCAACGCCCCAGCGGTATTCCAGGCTCTGGTGAATGATGTGCTGCGGGACATGCTGAATAAATTCGTCTTTGTGTACCTGGACGACATCTTAATTTTCTCCAGAACTCTGTCCGAACACACCCGTCATGTCCAGCTGGTTCTTCGGCGGCTCCTGGAGAACTCTCTCTATGTCAAAGCGGAGAAATGCGAGTTCCATGCTCAGACTGTGTCATTCCTGGGATACATCATCGCTGAAGGCAATATCCAGATGGACCCCGCAAAGGTTTCAGCAGTTACCTCCTGGCCAGTTCCGGAGAATAGGAAGAAGTTGCAGCAATTTCTCGGTTTTGCCAACTTCTACCGGAGATTCATCCGGAACTACAGCTCCGTCGCCGCTCCCCTCACAGCCCTGACCAGCATCAAACACCCCTTTTTCTGGACCCCAGAGGCCAACACAGCCTTTCATACCCTCAAGGCCCGGTTCACCACTGCCCCCATCCTCCAGATGCCGGATTCAGACCGGCAGTTCGTTGTCGAGGTGGATGCCTCAGACGTGGGAGTCGGGGCCATACTCTCTCAACGTGCAGAGGAGGACAACAAGTTGCACCCCTGTGCATTTTTCTCTCGCCGACTTTCACCTGCAGAGCGCAATTATGATGTCGGAAACCGTGAGCTGTTGGCTGTCAAGCTTGCCCTGGAGGAGTGGCGTCACTGGCTGGAGGGGGCCACAGTTCCGTTCCTGGTCTGGACCGATCACAAAAACCTCGAATACATCCGCAATGCCAAACGTCTTAACCCCAGACAGTCCCGCTGGGCCTTGTTTTTCACCAGATTCAACTTCACCCTGTCATACCGCCCAGGTTCTCGGAACACCAAGCCGGACGCTCTCTCCCGTCAGTTTCAGAAGGATGACGCCCCTTCCCAGGAACCTGCATCAATTCTGCCCGATCCCTGCATCGTAGCTGCCCTGACCTGGGATATTGAGGAGGAGATTCAAGAGGCCCTCCGTGACCATCCCAGTCCCAGTGCGTGCCCAGACGGTCGTCTCTTCGTCCCAGAGAATTTGAGGTCCCGGGTCATACAGTGGGGACACAACTCCCGCCTTGCCTGCCACCCGGGCTCCGCCCGCACCTGCCATCTCCTTGCCCAGCGATTCTGGTGGTCTTCGTTAAGAAGGGATGTCCGAGAATTTGTCCGTGCCTGCCCCACCTGCAATCAGAACAAGTCCTCCACTCGGCCCCCTGCTGGTTTACTCCAGTCCTTGCCTGTGCCCACACGACCCTGGTCCCACGTCTCCTTGGACTTTGTAACTGGCCTCCCACCATCAGGTGGAATGACTGTCATTCTCACTGTGGTTGACCGGTTCAGCAAGATGGCACACTTCATTCCCCTCCCTAAATTGCCATCTGCCAGAGAGACTGCCCAGGCTGTTCTTGATCATGTCTTCCGTCTACACGGGCTGCCCAGGGATGTTGTCTCTGACCGAGGCCCACAATTCACCTCTACATTCTGGAAGGAGTTCTGCCGTCTTCTAGGGGCCACAGTGAGTCTCACCTCTGGGTTCCACCCCCAGTCCAATGGTCAGTCCGAGCGGGCAAACCAGGAGCTGGAGAAGGCACTGCGGTGCATGGTTTCTCACAAACCCCAGGCTTGGGCGCAACAACTGGTGTGGATAGAGTATGCTCACAACTCCCTCACCTGCTCTGCCACTGGTATGTCACCTTTCCAGTGTGTGTATGGCTACCAGCCCCCCCTGTTCCCCAGCCAGGAAGGAGATGTGTCCTGCCCGTCTGCCCTCGCCTATGCCCGCCGTTGCCGCCGTACCTGGTCACAAGCTCGTGCCACGCTACTCAGGTCAGCTGCCAGCTATGCCACTGGGGCTAATCGCCGAAGATCGCCGGCACCCGCCTACCGGGTTGGCCAGAAGGTGTGGCTGTCAGCCAAGGATCTCCCACTGCGAGTGGAATCGCGTAAGCTGGCACCTCGGTTCCTCGGCCCGTTCCCAATCCAGAGGGTCATCAGCCCAACCGCAGTCCGGCTCCGGTTGCCAACATCCATGAGGGTGCATCCTACTTTCCATGTTTCGAAAGTCAAGCCGGCGCATGAAAGCCCGCTGGTCCCCGTGGCGCCTCCTCCTCCTCCTCCTCGCCTCGTTGACGGTGGGCTGGTGTACACCGTTCGACGCCTGCTTCGGTCCAGACGGCGAGGTAGGGGCCTCCAGTATCTCGTCGACTGGGAGGGCTATGGACCTGAGGAGAGAACCTGGGTGCCAGCCAGCCGGATTGTGGACCGGACACTCATCGCCGACTTCCACCGTCTGCATCCTGATCAACCTGCAATCCGTAGGGGCCGTCCCAGAGGGGTCCCTAACCGTCCTGCCCGTCCGGTTTCCTGTCCTGTGCCTGACCCTGACCCGGTCTCGGTACCTGTCCCGTCTTCTGTCCACGACCCTCCAGCTCCCTCCGAGGATGAGGATGTTCACTCGGACCGCTCGGAGGAGTTCTAGCCCTCCACCGGCTCCCCTCCGCCCTCCCGACGTGGTGTCATTCTTGGGGACTTCTGGGGCCGTCCCTTAGGGGGGGGGTTCTGTCATGAGCTCTCTCTCTGCCTGGTAACACGCACTGATTGAAGTCTGATGACCTCCACCTGTTCCTGCTCTGCTCTGCTCTGCCTCACCCTCGTTAACCTACCAGCTGCACTGCATTCACCACTCATCATGCCCTGTATATAAAGCCTTGCTTTTCAGTCCACACTTGTCAGATCGTCTGCAACCAGCACCAGTTACCTGCCTGTTTCGGAAAACGCCTCTGACTCTTTGCCTGTGATCCCGGACCCGTTCGACTACTTCTGTGTTCTCCAGCCCCGGTACTCTTGACCTGCCTTCTGTCTCTCTTCTACGAATAGCGCCTAGCCCTTGACTGTACTGCTGCTTCGGTTCAATTGCTGTTGTGTGTGTGTTTCCCCCAGGACTTCCCGGTTCATCCAGCTCCTGCCATCGCTGTTCGGCTACTGGGGGAACACACACACGCAGACTCTTGAAACCCCCGAAACTCCTGGAACTCCCGTACCTCCCCGGAACCTCTGAAACCCCCATTACCCCCAACCCTTAAATAAACTTTCGAACGTGACGCTTTTGTGGTCCTCGTCCTGTTTGGTGTCTGACAGAACGATCTGACCAAACATGGACCCAGCGCACGGCCGAACCAGCATGGAAACCGACGAACCAGAACCACCCACTGCCATGCAACGCTTGGAAGAGACAGAGAGAGAGGTAAACCGCAACACTGCTGACATTGCCTCCCTACTTCAAGCCAGCTACCAACAGCGTCAGCAGTTCCAGCAGCAACAGCAACAGCAACAACAACAGCTTCAGCAACAGCAACAACAACTTGCGATGATCATTCAACTTCTCACCAACCTTTCTCCTCTGCCTGCTCCTACCGGCCCAGCCCCAGCCAGCTTGCTCACCGGCCCAGCTCCCGAGTCTCCTGCTCAGTCCACTGCCGCTGCGGCTGCCGGAGCCCCAGAACCCAGGATCGGCAATCCAGAGCGGTTCAGCGGCGACCCAACCCAGGTACGGGCGTTCCTGACGAGCTGCCGTGTCCAGTTTGCCCTGCAACCCAGGACCTTTGCCACTGAAGGGGCGAGGGTTGGTTACGTGATCACTCACCTGACAGGCCGAGCTCGACTCTGGGGAACGGCGGAGTTCGAGCGTCAGACACCAGCATGTGCGACCTTCAGCCTATTCGCAGAGGAGATGCTCAAGGTATTCGATTTGGAATCCACAACAGCCGAGGCATCTCGGACCCTGATGAGTATTCGCCAAGGCAGAAGGACTGTTGCGGATTACTCCATCGACTTTCGAACTGTGGCAAGTCGGAGTTCCTGGAACGGGGAAGCATTGGTGGATGCCTTCCTCCACAGTCTGGCGGACTACATAAAGGACGAGCTGGTGTCCCATGATCAACCCCCCACTCTTGATGAAGCCATTGCTCTGGCTGTCCGCATCGACCGCAGGATCCAGGCCCGCCGTCGAGAGAGAGGGCGCCAGAGTCCATCCACCAGCACACGGAGCGTCCCAACTGCCCTTCTGTCCTCACCTGCCACACCATCTAGCCAGTCGGACCAGTCTGAACCGATGGAGATCGGCCGCGCCTCCTTAACCCCAGCAGAGCGCCAGCGACGCATCACCTCTAACTTGTGCCTGTACTGTGGTGGTGATGGCCATCGAGTCGCCACCTGTCCAGCAAAAGCCGGAGCTCACCAGATGTAGGAGGAATCCGGATGAGCTCAATGAACATTCAGCCCTCCATCAGCCGTAAACCCCTCATTCAAGTCTGTCTTCGCTTGTCTGATTCCACCCACACCCTGGCAGCCCTGGTGGACTCTGGCGCAGAAGCAAACATTATTGACACAAGACTGGCTCGTCAGCTGGGCTTGGAAAGCCACCGCTTGTCCACTCCTGTCCCAGCCCGGGCCCTGGACGGTCACGTAATTGCATCACAGCCCCAATCTCAATGATGGTGTCAGGAAACCACCGAGAGACCATCCGCTTCCACCTGCTCAGCTCTCCAGGCCAACCCCTAATCCTGGGCTACCCTTGGCTCCGTCTCCACAATCCTCACCTCGACTGGGCCTCCGGAACTGTGAAAGAGTGGGGGAATGCCTGCCACCTGACCTGTTTGCGTGCTGCCTCGCTGCCCCCTGGCTCAGTACCCCCCAGCACTGCCCCCGACATTTCTAATGTTCCTGAATGTTACCATGGCCTCCGAGAGGTGTTCAACAAGGCCAAAGCCACATCTCTGCCCCCACACCGTCCGTACGACTGTGCCATTGATCTCCTCCCTGGGACTGCTCCACCCAAAGGTCACCTCTACTCACTATCCCCTCCTGAAAGAAAAGCTATGGAGGATTACATCAGGGACTCCCTGGCAGCTGGACTCATCCGCCCGTCTTCCTCTCCTGCTGGTGCCGGGTTCTTCTTTGTAGGAAAGAAAGACGGGTCTCTTCGCCCCTGCATTGATTATCGAGGTCTGAATGATGTCACAGTGAAGAACCGGTATCCTCTGCCTTTACTCACCTCTGCTTTTGAGTTGCTCCAGGGATCCACTATTTTCACCAAACTAGACCTTAGAAATGCTTACCACCTTGTGCGAGTAAAGGAGGGTGACGAGTGGAAGACTGCATTCAACACCCACACCGGCCATTACGAGTACCTGGTAATGCCATTTGGCCTCACCAACGCCCCAGCGGTATTCCAGGCTCTGGTGAATGATGTGCTGCGGGACATGCTGAATAAATTCGTCTTTGTGTACCTGGACGACATCTTAATTTTCTCCAGAACTCTGTCCGAACACACCCGTCATGTCCAGCTGGTTCTTCGGCGGCTCCTGGAGAACTCTCTCTATGTCAAAGCGGAGAAATGCGAGTTCCATGCTCAGACTGTGTCATTCCTGGGATACATCATCGCTGAAGGCAATATCCAGATGGACCCCGCAAAGGTTTCAGCAGTTACCTCCTGGCCAGTTCCGGAGAATAGGAAGAAGTTGCAGCAATTTCTCGGTTTTGCCAACTTCTACCGGAGATTCATCCGGAACTACAGCTCCGTCGCCGCTCCCCTCACAGCCCTGACCAGCATCAAACACCCCTTTTTCTGGACCCCAGAGGCCAACACAGCCTTTCATACCCTCAAGGCCCGGTTCACCACTGCCCCCATCCTCCAGATGCCGGATTCAGACCGGCAGTTCGTTGTCGAGGTGGATGCCTCAGACGTGGGAGTCGGGGCCATACTCTCTCAACGTGCAGAGGAGGACAACAAGTTGCACCCCTGTGCATTTTTCTCTCGCCGACTTTCACCTGCAGAGCGCAATTATGATGTCGGAAACCGTGAGCTGTTGGCTGTCAAGCTTGCCCTGGAGGAGTGGCGTCACTGGCTGGAGGGGGCCACAGTTCCGTTCCTGGTCTGGACCGATCACAAAAACCTCGAATACATCCGCAATGCCAAACGTCTTAACCCCAGACAGTCCCGCTGGGCCTTGTTTTTCACCAGATTCAACTTCACCCTGTCATACCGCCCAGGTTCTCGGAACACCAAGCCGGACGCTCTCTCCCGTCAGTTTCAGAAGGATGACGCCCCTTCCCAGGAACCTGCATCAATTCTGCCCGATCCCTGCATCGTAGCTGCCCTGACCTGGGATATTGAGGAGGAGATTCAAGAGGCCCTCCGTGACCATCCCAGTCCCAGTGCGTGCCCAGACGGTCGTCTCTTCGTCCCAGAGAATTTGAGGTCCCGGGTCATACAGTGGGGACACAACTCCCGCCTTGCCTGCCACCCGGGCTCCGCCCGCACCTGCCATCTCCTTGCCCAGCGATTCTGGTGGTCTTCGTTAAGAAGGGATGTCCGAGAATTTGTCCGTGCCTGCCCCACCTGCAATCAGAACAAGTCCTCCACTCGGCCCCCTGCTGGTTTACTCCAGTCCTTGCCTGTGCCCACACGACCCTGGTCCCACGTCTCCTTGGACTTTGTAACTGGCCTCCCACCATCAGGTGGAATGACTGTCATTCTCACTGTGGTTGACCGGTTCAGCAAGATGGCACACTTCATTCCCCTCCCTAAATTGCCATCTGCCAGAGAGACTGCCCAGGCTGTTCTTGATCATGTCTTCCGTCTACACGGGCTGCCCAGGGATGTTGTCTCTGACCGAGGCCCACAATTCACCTCTACATTCTGGAAGGAGTTCTGCCGTCTTCTAGGGGCCACAGTGAGTCTCACCTCTGGGTTCCACCCCCAGTCCAATGGTCAGTCCGAGCGGGCAAACCAGGAGCTGGAGAAGGCACTGCGGTGCATGGTTTCTCACAAACCCCAGGCTTGGGCGCAACAACTGGTGTGGATAGAGTATGCTCACAACTCCCTCACCTGCTCTGCCACTGGTATGTCACCTTTCCAGTGTGTGTATGGCTACCAGCCCCCCCTGTTCCCCAGCCAGGAAGGAGATGTGTCCTGCCCGTCTGCCCTCGCCTATGCCCGCCGTTGCCGCCGTACCTGGTCACAAGCTCGTGCCACGCTACTCAGGTCAGCTGCCAGCTATGCCACTGGGGCTAATCGCCGAAGATCGCCGGCACCCGCCTACCGGGTTGGCCAGAAGGTGTGGCTGTCAGCCAAGGATCTCCCACTGCGAGTGGAATCGCGTAAGCTGGCACCTCGGTTCCTCGGCCCGTTCCCAATCCAGAGGGTCATCAGCCCAACCGCAGTCCGGCTCCGGTTGCCAACATCCATGAGGGTGCATCCTACTTTCCATGTTTCGAAAGTCAAGCCGGCGCATGAAAGCCCGCTGGTCCCCGTGGCGCCTCCTCCTCCTCCTCCTCGCCTCGTTGACGGTGGGCTGGTGTACACCGTTCGACGCCTGCTTCGGTCCAGACGGCGAGGTAGGGGCCTCCAGTATCTCGTCGACTGGGAGGGCTATGGACCTGAGGAGAGAACCTGGGTGCCAGCCAGCCGGATTGTGGACCGGACACTCATCGCCGACTTCCACCGTCTGCATCCTGATCAACCTGCAATCCGTAGGGGCCGTCCCAGAGGGGTCCCTAACCGTCCTGCCCGCCCGGTTTCCTGTCCTGTGCCTGACCCTGACCCGGTCTCGGTACCTGTCCCGTCTTCTGTCCACGACCCTCCAGCTCCCTCCGAGGATGAGGATGTTCACTCGGACCGCTCGGAGGAGTTCTAGCCCTCCACCGGCTCCCCTCCGCCCTCCCGACGTGGTGTCATTCTTGGGGACTTCTGGGGCCGTCCCTTAGGGGGGGGGTTCTGTCATGAGCTCTCTCTCTGCCTGGTAACACGCACTGATTGAAGTCTGATGACCTCCACCTGTTCCTGCTCTGCTCTGCCTCACCCTCGTTAACCTACCAGCTGCACTGCATTCACCACTCATCATGCCCTGTATATAAAGCCTTGCTTTTCAGTCCACACTTGTCAGATCGTCTGCAACCAGCACCAGTTACCTGCCTGTTTCGGAAAACGCCTCTGACTCTTTGCCTGTGATCCCGGACCCGTTCGACTACTTCTGTGTTCTCCAGCCCCGGTACTCTTGACCTGCCTTCTGTCTCTCTTCTACGAATAGCGCCTAGCCCTTGACTGTACTGCTGCTTCGGTTCAATTGCTGTTGTGTGTGTGTTTCCCCCAGGACTTCCCGGTTCATCCAGCTCCTGCCATCGCTGTTCGGCTACTGGGGGAACACACACACGCAGACTCTTGAAACCCCCGAAACTCCTGGAACTCCCGTACCTCCCCGGAACCTCTGAAACCCCCATTACCCCCAACCCTTAAATAAACTTTCGAACGTGACGCTTTTGTGGTCCTCGTCCTGTTTGGTGTCTGACATACTGTGCCCTTTCAACACAGAGTCCATCTTGCTGAATATGGTTTCCGCAGTGCCACAGCCTTCTCCAGTTGTTATTCCCATATCCAAAAATCTATGGGCAACCCCATTGGTCTCCCAGATTTTGACAGTCAAAGGGTTCATCTTTGCCTTTCCTTAAGAAAAAGCCACAAGTCAGTAAACAGTAGAGCAGTAGTTCAAGCAATGCACAACTTGTCATTCTCTATACCTATTCTATGTTGGATTGATTAGATGTTGGATTCAAGCACCATGTAAAAACCTAATGGGAGAGAGAAAATTATATAAAAAAGGTCACCTGTATCATTGGAACCATCTGTTGACAGACTGAATGGGTTACTCTTCATGTTGCTCAATAGCTTGTTCAGTAAATAAGGACTTATTGCCTTGTTGATGATGGCTGTTGTCTTTGTTCTAGCAGAACAATACTTCTTGGCAATTTTAGAGTCTGGAAAGCATTCTTTAAATAGTGGGCTGAGGTGGTCTGTAAAGGCTATAGGAACATTGTGGCTGACCAGGCTCACTGCCACTTTGACCTCTGCCCTTCTAGCCTGTAAAAAAAAATGTTTACATCTGAGGTAGATTATGTGTAAATGCATAGCCAAAGCACACATATGAAGAGATTGGATTCAAATTTTCACCTGAGTGTCCAGATTCATCTCTTCAGCCCTCGAACAAACAAATCTATCTATTTTGTTGGTACCATCAAGGATTTTTTGTTTTTTGATGTGCCTCTCTGTTGATATGCCGCTGAACATCTAACCTGCCTTGATGTCTGCATTCCAACTCATGCCGGCAGACTTCACACCAAAAGTGAAACACAGTTGTGCCCTGTTTAATGAAAGGCCACTCATTAGTCCAGGCGTTGTTAAATTTGGAATTGTAAGCAGCAGCCCCTGATTTTGCCTTTTTCTTCTGCCTGACTGTGGGCTCTGTGCTTGTATCTTCCTCCTCCACCAGCACCTCATTCTCCTCCTCCACCAACACATCATCATCTTTCTCCACTCTTTCCTCTATCTAAAAGGTAGGCTGTGTTAAAAAAAAACCTGCAGCCTTATAATGACATGGTAGTCTAATCATAATGACATCTCCATTAAAATTACATGTAGGTCTAGACCTGTGCTAACATTGGTGAGAGTTGTTAGGCATCAGGTGGAGGGCACACTGTCCGTCTTTTAATGAAAGGTAGCCTAGTTTAAAATGTTCCTTTTTGCTAACAAACAACTGAACGTAAATCATTACGTGACTAGCTTACCTGCTGAAGCTCTGATTGATTCTTCTCCTCTCCATATGTCTATCTTCCTTTTTTCTTTTGAAATATTTCAGCAAGCTCATCTAACAAAACGTAATTTGCAATGAGCATTTTAGTTAGCAATTAAGCCTACCTAGCCCTCATAACGCACGCGAGACAATGTTTGTAACTAATTTAGTTTAACTCTGTACACAGTTAGACAAGGTTAAGTCTGTAGTGACAAAGCACACAATTGTATTCAACAGGTTATTCAATTTTTTAGACTATTTTATCTGCTTACCTTGACTGATTCTCATCCAAATTTCCAAACACGCATCAGTTGGCTCCAGTTCTATGGCAAGCGATTTTATCATTTACCCGCTAAGTTTGACTATCTCCAATACGTTAGACCGGCACATCCGGGAACTTGACTCGTGACAAACGTTCCCGCCCCTTTCGGGGGGAAAACAAACAGGGTTGCCAGATTGGGCAATTGGGCGGTTTTGCAATCTATTTTGCGGGCAAAAATGGGTTTGGGCGGGTGTATAAAAATTGGGCTGGTTTCGGATCAGTTCGGCGGGTTTTTGTAGCCGAAACACATAGGCACTTCAGACCCTTCTTCCAGCGACCCTCAGCAGGCAGCAGTCTCTCACTCACTCACTCACTCACACACCCTCTGGCTGACGTGCCCCCTAAACTCACAACAGACACTCTCAGCTCACGTCACCTTATGTATCGAAACATGCATTCTAGCTATAAATGGCATAGTGCATGGTATTTCCATAACCGCGAGATATGCGCTTCACAATGACGGCAATAAGTTGTTAGATATTCATAGCAGACAGTAAAGCCCAGCAGTAATTTATCTAAAATAACACATATTAAGTACCATTCATGATGTTGTCAAATATTGAAGTTGTGGGAAGTTTAAGCTGTATGTTTCTTTCGTCCCCCATGTCGTTTCATTTATCCCGGCCAGGAGGGACGAATGAAACAAAACGCACGTTCGATTTCTCCTTAAATAACTACTGAATGGTTTTGTTCAGACCTGAAAATGCAACTGTATTTGACAGAGGACAGATGTAGGTTGCTTGTGACAAAATATTAGCTTTCAGTGTTTTACGATGTCTTTGTAAATTACGTTTAATTAAAAAGTGTTTCAGTCTGGTTCTCCCCTACTGCGGCGCAAACCGCCCTTCAAACACACAGCTCGCGGGGTTTTCAAATTTAGCTAGCTGACTGACAATATCAATATGCCAAAGTGGGCAAAGATCATTTTCTCATTACAGTCAATCTCTTTATGAGGGTGCACACTGCTGAAAGATTACCTGCGAGACAGGATGGACTTTCCCCTTCTTTCAGGGTTGATGGATGTGCGCACAGGTCTTGCGCGAATGGCTTGACATAGGACTACGGCCCACGTTCCGTCCAGCCCGACAGTTGTTGAGGAAGTTTGACAAAGCCTACTAGAACTTTTTAATTATTTTTAGGCCTAATAACAATTGCTCATAGCAATTTTCACGAAGGGCCTAGGCCATAGGCCTATGTTTTTTGTGTAGAGATGGCCCGCCATGCATGAACGTTCTGCTTCTGCAGCGCACTGACACCCCTGTTCGTTCAACTCGACTTTCATGAAAACTCTAGGTTTAACTGCCTGTCAGGTAGGCCTACTAATTGTTCTAAATTACAGGTGTCAAACTCAAGTTTGCCTTTAACCTATATCTGGCGTATGAAAATATTTTTTGCGTGTATAGAGTTGCCATGCATGAACGCACTGCTTCTGCAAAGAGCGCACTGACACTGTCCTAAATAGCCTATGTTCAGCGCGATTTTCATGAAAACTCTAGGCCTAACTGCCTGTCTCAAGGAATAGATAGCGCCTATGTATTAATTAATTGTTCTAAATCACAGGTGTCAGACTCAAGTTTAACTCAAGCCTTTAGCCTACATTTGGCGTAGGCCTATGAAAATATTTTTTGTAGCCTAGAGCTGGCCCACCAGTTATGAACGCACTGCCTCTTCAAAGAGTCGACACCCCTGTTCTATAATCAATGCGATTTCATCTAATACATGAATATGCATGTCATGTTGCTATTATAAATAATTGAAATGTTGTGCGTTAGGCTATTTTGTATGTTCATATCCACTCAATGTTTGTATGTTAGGCTAGCCTACTGAATGCTTTTGTTCCAAGCGTCTATTGACACAAACAGACTCATTGATAGTCTACGTTTATTGCGTTATTTTCCGTAACATAAGCTTATAGAAGAATAGTCTGACTGAGGTCCGCCTACTTTTGCGTTCATTTGATTGAATATTGTTTCTGAAATTGGATAGGCTAAGTCCAAAAATGGGTAATTTTAAAGCTTGTTAATGATTTCAATGTGTTTAAATGAGAAACAAGCAAAAGCAAATTTGGGCGGTTTTTTGTGCATTCTCGCGGTTTTTGGCGAGGCTTTGGGCTGGAAAACCTTGCTGGCATCTGGCAACACTGAAAACAAACAACCCCTCTCATTAACTCCAACGCAAATTAGGGTCAATAAACGTAATTCGTACAGAAATCGCAGGAATAAATAATAACAAAAAATACTACAAATCAATATGACCACTCAATACATAACCACTTTGCCGGTCGTTGACCGTGAAAGATACCTACAAAAGCTTAATTCAATTAATATAAAAACATGTCCCTTCAGTCTCCCGAGTACGAAGTGGTGCTACAACCCCACTCAGTCATACCCGGACATTTACTCGTAGCCTATCTCATCGAGTCTCCAGGTAAGTAACTAAATTGTTTTCCTGTATTTTTGCCTTCATATTTGAATTTTAATGTAGTGTAGTTGACTCACAGGCTCAGATGTAAAGTATGTTAGTTAGATAATTCCGAGATATGATAATTTCTGTCATAGCCGTTAAGTGTTAGCCTAGATTTCTGTTTTCTTTGGTCTGATTCATTTTTGGTGTAACGTTAGTTGTTTGTGTTTTGAAGACTAATGAACGATATTATAATTTCATAAAGATTTAATAACTAGGCTAATATTTATTTGCCAGCAAAGCTGTAGCCTATCCCACCTGCAACTTTTCGGCATGTCTACCGGTTCACTTTGGCTTGTTCTGAGGGAACGTTTTCCCCTTGTCACTCCCCGATGTGAGTCGCTACCCGATGTGAGTCACGCATGCTCAGATTGATAGGTTTTACGGCATAACGCCAGGGGATCCGACTGAAATCCATAAAATAATTCACTTTTCTGTTTCAAAAACGTTTTAGCTATCTAAGATTGTTTGATTGCTAACGTTAGCAAACGCCATTCAAGTGACAGCCTTTGTTGTGCTTGATTGCTTACTTACTTGCCAGCAGTTAACAAACTTCGTTATGTAGGTCAATTTTTATTGATATTACAGAAGTCTCTCGCTAGCAGGCTACTTCAGCCTCTAATCTAGAACTGACATTAGAGATCATGCCGTGAAAATGTGATGCCTTACGCTAAATAATATATTACTGCTGTGTAGGCTAATGTCATTATTCTGTGGCTAACAGCACAGGTAGTCGCAAAGTAGCAAAGTGACGCATGCGCGACTCACATCCGGTAGCGACTCACATCGGGGAGTGACACCCCTCAAAAGGGGCATGGCGCAAACAACCTGCTCTGTGTGACGCGGGTCCGGTTGTAAGTATTAACATTGTAGATATCAACAACGTCTTTCTGACTAGTCGCAATTACATTTTGGATAGAACTAGTTGGAATTGTCATTCAAGATATCTGTAACGTAATTGTGACTAGTCGAAACGTCAGATAGAGATATCTGTAATTTAGTTTTGACTAGGCAAAACTGAATTACAGATATCTGTCATCACGTCATTGAAAACAACATTCAACTCGTCACACATCTTAAATGGCAATTGCAGATATCTTTAATTCCGTTTTGACTAGGCAGAATGAAAGGTGAAGATATCTCAAACGTCATTATGACTAGTGCAAATTATTATGCAAGACGTTGCTCTAGTTCCGTAGCAGAGCCCATCTACTTATTAGACATTCTCTGTCAGCTAATTTCCCCTCCCCAACATAATCGAAGAAAAAGTGGGCTTATTTCCTTATTTCTATGAATGGAAGAATAAGCAGGCTGTAATGTCTTGTTGACATCTAAAATAACTAAAACTCAGGGACACCGTGCAGGTTTATTAGACTCTCACGTTATCAACTGCTTGATCTCTGTTTCGTAGCCTACATAAATTAGTAGGCCTAGGCTACTAAATGCACCAGCACCATCTACACTGTAAAAATTATAAGATCCTGGAGGAACTTTTAGGGGTTCTTCAATTTGAAACTGTGGGGGAACCTCAAAAGGTTCTTCGAAGAACCTTTAAAGAAAGGTTCTTCAAAGAACCTTTTCAAAGGTTGCTTGAGGAACCTTTTGAAGTTCATTACAGAACCTTCATTATTATTAACCTTTATTATTATTATTATTATTATTATTATTAGAATGTATTAACCTGTATTGTTATTATTATTTTTATTATTAGAATGTGGGATAATTGTAAATGAAACAACAGATCGTCCCCTTAGAATTACAAGGTTCTATCTGCACTCTGAGTAGTTTTGAGATATTGAGGTTTAAAGTTTTTGCATTCTAAATAACAAAACTGCTATATGGTATAGGTTTATTTAATCCATTAAAGTTACATACACCCTAAATGTGTTCTAAATGTGAAATATTAAAATCCTTGAAAAATCGGAAGTGGGGCTTTTTGGAACAGGTCAAATGTAAATAGAACCTTGTAATTCTAAAAACTCACAATCGCCTTGGAATTATAAGGTTCTATCTTACAAAACATGAAAGGAAACAATGTTTTTTTTTGTAACACTACAGCTGTTGCTTATAAAAAGCGTAACAATGTTAAGGGATGCAAGTTATAGTCTAGTGCAGATGTGCAGAGACCTTTGATTTAGATAGTGCTGCAGGCCAGTAGAAAGGAAGGATAACTTAAATGAAAGTACAAAATTACTGTTTCTTCTGATGGTTTATTCAGCGATCAATTAAAATGTAGACATTAACTTATACGGCAATAGACAATACATTACAATTAAGAAGTACCTCAGGAAAGGATAATACAATATAGAAATGTAAATACAAAGACAAATTGTTACCTTTTTGATATCATAAATCAATCAAATACATCAATTCAATCAACAATACAATATATTAATATATCTCAGAGTATGAACAATAAGCTTAATTGTAACTCATGTTGGCAAACTGGTCTTATCTCATTTCATCATCAATCATCATCATCAATGACATCAATTCAATCAACAATACAATATATTAATGTACCTCGGAGTATGAACAATAATTGTACCTCATGTTGGCAAACTGGTCTTATCTCCTTTCATCATCAATCATCATCATCAATCATCAATGACATCAATTCAATCAACAATACAATATAGAGTATGAACAATAACTGTAACTAATGTTGACAAACTGGTCATTTCATCATAAATCAATCAAGGACATCAATTCAATGAACAATACAATATACCGGTATTAATGTATCTCAGGTTATGAACAAGAATTGTAACTGGTCTCATTTCATCACTGCATTGTAATACACTCTATCTGCTAGTGGCATAAATTTAAACATTGACTTTATATCATTAACTTTGGCCTCTGAGACATGGCTTTGTCTGAAGAGTAGCCTTGGTTTGGGTAGGATTTGTGTAGGTGCCATGGTTCTCATAGCTCTGCTTGGTCCTCTTAAGTCTATCTCCACTGTAAGGGGTTCCGCATATGATGTAATTAAGTGTAAATGGACACTGATCAAACACAAGCTGAGACACCTCAGAAAATGGTACTTGCTTGTACTGAAATAGCCTGGAACATGCCTGATAGTCACGGAAATCAGTTTCTTTCATCTGTATGACTCGGTATGGGTTATTTCTGTTCACCTTGAGTAAAACACGTAAGAATGACACAGGTGAATAGAATTCAGATACTGCCATAGCCTTTTCAATATGACTGTGCATATTGTCTACTTCCTGAACTGCTGAATGGCCTGGGGTAGAGTACTTCATAGTGATCTTTTCTATTTGAGGATTTCTCTTCAAGAACTCTGCAATTGCAAAAGCTATTATGGAATTTCTGTTCTGGGGTACACAACTGTCGCTCCATGTAACTATACTAGTGGCATGTGGATGGTCAAGTACAACTTGCTCTAATATTTTGATTACTGCACTTGCAATGTCATTCGCACCCCTGCCTGACATCCCCTCTGTCCATAAAGCACAATAACCTTTCTTTGTAAGTGAAGCGTGGGCTGCTCCTGCTCCTCCACTGTAGCCCCCTGCATCACCACTGTAGCCCCCTGGTCCTCCACTGTAGCCCCCTGCATCACCACTGTAGCCCCCTGGTCCTCCACTGTAGCCCCCTGCATCACCATTGTAGACCCCTGCTTCTCCACTGTAGCCCCCTGCATCACCACTGTAGCCCCCTGGTCCTCCACTGTAGCCCCCTGCATCACCATTGTAGCCCCCTTCTCCTCCACTGTAGCCCCCTGCATCACCACTGTAGCCCCCTGCATCACCATTGTAGCCCCCTGGTCCTCCACTGTAGCCCCCTGCTCCTCCACTGTAGTCCTCTCCTCTTTCGTTGTGACCTGTGGCCGAAGGCCCACTGCACTTCCAGCTGGCTCGACCTCATCACTGGCCTGAAGGAAAATAATGCATATTTCCCCATATTATATATTTGTGTGCAATTAAAATTAAAATATAAAATACAATCTAAAATTCAATATCTAACATATTCTTTTATCAGCTCACTATCTTTTATTATCTTGTATTGCAAAACTGTTGTTACACTAATGCTTGGCTTTCTGTCCGTGTCCATTTTTTTCTTCCTCCTCATCACTTCATTCATCATGTTATATTCTCTACTGTGCATTTCCTTCTCTGCTCCTCAGTACTAACATTACACTTGCCTCTGTGATTTTATTGGATGCCCTCTTTCTTTTTCTTCCTCTCCTCCTGGTATGTTCCCGATGTTTTCTAGTTTTAGACACACCATTTGGCACCATTAAAACAGACAACAAAGCAGTGGCCTTAATGACTGGCTAAACAGATTAGGTTATTAACATACCATTATTAAAATAGCATTAATGTTATGCTACTCAAGTAATTGTCTACAATGATATTTATTTAAAAACAATCCTATGCTTGCCTCCGTGTCTAGATTGACATTGGAAAGCTACAATTAGCTATTGTTAGCTAGCCAGCTTACTTGGCTACCGCAATGAAAATAAACCCTTCAATGGAACTTAAAAAAATAAAGAGGGAAGATGTTTATTCAAAATCATAATTTCACCAAATATTGCTTGCCTCGAAATGTTGACAAAAGATAGGCTACTAAATTAACTTCAGTCCACTTGCTTTCATTCGCTAGCATGATAACTAAGTTGGCTAGAGTTAGCTAGTGTTAGCAAGTAAGCTTTACTTGGCTACCCCAACGAAAACAAACTCTTTAACTAGCTAGATATAAAACGATTTTTAGAAAGAGAACTTACCTGCCCTCTGTAAGGGGATCGTTGGTAATAGTGCCAATGAAGTCTTGCACTCGTAGATTTCGGGTAAATCTTGACTTTGACATTTTCAAGTGGGCTACCACTGACAGTTGCACAACACTCACTGCTGAATCAGGCGGGAATAGCAACAACATAACATCGCAGAACGTGATTGGTCCTCTTGTATGCATTCCAAGTGATGATTGGAGCACAGATAGAACCTTATAACACCAAGTTTGAGTTTGACTGCGCAAATAGAACCTTTTTATTTTGTAGATAAAACAACCAAAAGTGCAAAAAAAGTTTTAAAACACCTTGGATAATGTTAACAAGTTATAATAGATCAGGAATATGTAAATAACTCAATTTTGACAAAAATGTCAGATAGAACCTTGTAATTCTAAGGGGACGAGATGTATTTAAGCAAGAATTTAATCAAAAGCGTCAAAGCATGTCAATGGCAAAATATTAGGAATACTGTACATGAAAGGATGGACAGATAGATACATAAATAAATATATAAATAAACAAATAATACACAGGCTACATAGATGAAGGCATGAATGAAAACATCTATTAAACAATGCTATTAACAAGAACACAATTAACTTCCTAATCTAAATGAAATAGTCAATAAATGATTGATTGAACTATTGAGTATTTAATTTAGAGTATGAAATTTGACATCCGAAATACGGCAATGGGGATTTTTTCTTTTGTCTTAATATCACACATAGACTGTAAAAACAACAATGTCTTGTTCACGGCCTTTGGGTATTCCATATTGAAAATTAAATAAACTGCTAGCAATGCTCCAATGCCCATCAACACATCTTCTGGTGTTACGACGTCTTGTCCGTCCATGCAAAGTGTAATGGTGGTGTCTTCCTCAAAGGGGTTGCCTCACATGCATAGGGTAGGTGTGGGTGTCTTGGATATCTGAAAAGTACAGAATAACAGTATTTAGAATGGGGATTGGTGATATTCAAGCCCATTGGCAGGGGAAGTTTCTAACAGTGTCAAATGACTGGTACTCTTAACTTATCCACAACGTATGAGCCTGTCAGGATTGTCCCCAAACAGATATGGCCGCTCTGCTGCAAAGAGTCCTGAATTTGAACAATATACTGGATAAGTCTTATAGCAGTAATAACATACTTGTAATTCCATACAGTTTTATAGCAGTAATGACATGAAGTGTAAATCAAACTTCTTAATACCTTTGTATTTGTAGGTTGTCTCCTCACAGGCCTGATTTAGTGCAGATTGGTACTTAGGTCAATGTTATGCAGGTGCTGAATTTCAGAGAAAACCTTTAAAAAGATAAGAACAAATTACATGTTTGCTTGGCAGAAGAACATCTGAAAAATAATTTGCCGTGAACTAAATGCCAAATGTTAACTCACAGTTCAAATGTGGTGTAAAGCTGGGTATTCGGTAAGGATTTCCTGTGTGGAGTGGCGTTGAATAAATGCCACTCTGTCACTGATTGTTCTCCTTATTCTGTTTTCAATCGTATTTAGATCAGGGTTTACTTTTTAACACTCCTTCATTTTTGTCTCATTGTCCTGTAAATGTTACATTCAATTTAAAGTAAAGGTCAATTTGGTTAAAGAAATGTAATAAGTAGTAATATATGGTGTTTAATCATCATCTGAAAACTTACATTGGATTTGGATACACTTTCATCACCAAGAACATCTACAACCTGTCAGTGTAAAAAGATCATCAGTGAACATATGCACACGCACGCACACACACACACACACACACCATACCTGAACTACAGTGTTTGCATCCTGGGTAGCAGGTATCTGTGTGAATAGAAAAAAAATAAGTGTGGTTTCCCTCACATTGGATTGAGTTTTGTCCTGGAATCAAAGTAAACTGCAATAAGGATCACAGTGAAGTGTAATTCTGAAAGCTTCTGCTTGAGATACAGATGCATTTTGCTTTGTGAGGAAAAGGTGACTTGCCTGTGATGAATTTTGCCTTTTCCCATACTTTGCTTGATGGTATCCAATTTCAGGAAGGCTCAGTGGGATTCTTTCCTTCTTGAATTTGTTTTTAGCATTCCCAACCAACTATAATATGAAAGGTTATATAAACCAATTAGCCTAAAGGAAAATTCAAATGCAATGGCCTGGTTTATACAGGTGTTAAGCAACATACCAACAGAAGTGAAGAGTGTCATAGGCATACATGATTCAATTGCATCTGTAAGTGAGCAGACTACAACAACCTGAATACCCCTGACAGGAATATCCCATCCCATTGATTATCCCTACTTGTTAGGTGCCCTAAAAAAGGACCCTCACTACAGCCAGTAGGCCTAACTGTATGTTTATTACTTTAATAATCTACTTACATGCATATCCTGGTCCTGTGTGATCCCGGAGGAAAGGGTGCTTAGATACAGCAGCAGCACAAATGTCATGATACTGGATACCTTTGAAATTAAACATAGAGATGGAGTAGCCTATATTTTAAATGACTTAATGATTTAAATGACTGGTTGTTGTTTTGCGTGAATGCAAATGAAGAACAGTAAGTAAAGCTGTAGGCTACCTCATGCTACACACTTACCACATAGAAATTGAATCAAATAGGACCTGTATAATCTGTGTGCAGCAGTATGAACGTCAGGACTTCCTCCATTAATGTTAGCTTTCATTTCAGGAGAGTTGGAAACACGGGAAGTTGAAAAGTCTGTGCTGAAGGAGTAAAATAGACAGACTATTTGGCTAACATTCAGTTTAAGCATAGCATACAAGCCAAGGCATAATGCTATCTTATAACTTAAAAATCTAACGGTAGGCTAAATAAGGCTGCTAAGCTCTAATGTTAAACAAAAAGTTAAGGTTAACGTTCACGAACGGTGACACGTTGATCTTACCTTTAGTTGTATGCTATAGCCTATAATGAGGTCATGGTTAAAACGTCTCGTTTCCATTTAATATGTAGAATATGTATCATTTAAGGTATAGTTTTTGACAAACGTCAGCATTAAAAAAGCTTGAGATAGGGCGGTCAAAATGTTGCACTCACCTCCTGTAGTAACGTTGACTCAACTGTCAAATTCTGTTGCCATTTTTAAAGAAGATTCCACACGCGCGTCATCGCCTCGAGCAACACCTGTGCGCCCATCGAGTTATCCGACCGTGTTCTGCTGCTATTTTGGCATAGGCAGTAGGCCTAGCCTATGCTCGTCTAGTTTTTCAAAATAGTTAATTACACACAATTAACAAAACACCACACAAGTAGCTGAATGCTTCAGATCTTTTGCGCAATTAAACACTAGTCAAACTATAGGCGATTACTCATCAAAACTCTTATTTTGTTGTCATAGCCTATCACAGGCCTAGCATCATATTATCTGATTAGGTTAGCCTATGTTTTGAATCAGTTAGGCCTAGGCTACACAGCAATATAGGCCTGTAAAAGATAAATTCAAGAAAATTATTCTTTCTCAGCTGGAGATCCTCCAGGAACCTTGATTAAATTGTGTTCTTTGAGGAACCTCCTTTCATACTGAAAAATCGTTAAGGTTCTTGCAGAGACCTCTAAGAGCATCAAGGCACGTTTGAGTTCTCAGAAGAGCCCCTGGGTTCTTGGAGTAACATTGAGGTTCTTCAAGGAACTATCCAATTTTTACAGTATACAGTGTTGGCTGTAATCGAAAAAATCAAAGCAACATTGAATCATCAATTCTTGCTGCCAGCTCCTGTCTTGCATAGGCTGCAGCATTAAAAAGACGATTAAAAACTCCTTCGCCCTCTGGCTGCTCTGACATGGTGCTAATTAGTGCTAATTACAAAGTTAACAGTTAACAGGTGCTATGTGATTTGATGATTTGAACAACACGCTCTTCTCCCGCCTAAAGTGGGATGCGGGCCTAATTTGCATAGCAATACAGATATCTCTAACGTCATTTCGCCTAGTCAAAACTCTAATTCAAGATATCTATAATTACATTTTGACTAGGCAGAATGAAAGTTATAGATATCTCCAATTTCAGATATCTCTAATCAGAACTCATTCAAGATATCTATAACTTGATAATAGATATCTACAATCAAATTATGACTATCCCTAACTCCAGTTTGAGATATCTACAACGTCATTTTGACTAGTCAAAATTCCATTTACAGATATCTACAATGTCATTTCGCCTAGTCAAAACTTAATTCAAGATATCTGAAAAGGAACATGTAGATATCTTGAATTGAAGTGAATTAAAGATATCTTTAACTGGAGTTATGTATGGCAAGCGATTTTATCATTTACCGGCTAAGGTTGACTATCTGGAATTAACATTGTAGATATCAACAACGTCTTTCTGACTAGTCGCAATTACATTTTGGATAGTTGGAATTGTCATTCAAGATATCTGTAACGTAATTGTGACTAGTCGAAACGTCAGATAGAGATATCTGTAATTTAGTTTTGACTAGGCAAAACTGAATTACAGATATCTGTCATCACGTCATTGAAAACAACATTCAACTCGTCACACATCTTAAATGGCAATTGCAGATATCTTTAATTCAGTTTTGACTAGGCAGAATGAAAGGTGAAGATATCTCAAACGTCATTATGACTAGTGCAAATTATTGACCTCTCCAGAATAAGTCCCGCCTCCGTAACTTCCGTATCCATCCAACTTCCGGGCGTGGATTGTCTATGAGAAATAACATGGCGTTTCGAAATATCATACCGGTAAAACATCTGTAGGTAGCGAAGTTGAAAAAGCTGGTGGGCAGATTAGCCTACACACTTCTGCCATATAGTTTCCACTGGATTTTTTGATTGTCGGTGCCGTTTAAGTAGTATACTATTGACTATACTACTTAAACGGCACCGAAAATCAAAAAATCCAGTGGAAACTAGATGGCAGAAGTGTGTAGGTCAATCTGCCCAGCAGCTTTTTCTACTTTGTCACCTACAGAGTTTGACAGGTACGATCTTTCAAAACGCCATGTTATTTCCCATAGACAATCCACGCCCGGAAGTTGGATGGATACGGAAGTTAGGAGGCGGGATATATTCTGGAGAAGTCTATTGTGCAAGACGTTGCTCTTTAGTTCCGTAGCAGAGCCCATCTAGATTTCTAGGCTAGAGCCCATCTACTTAGACGCTAATTTCCCCTCCCCAACATAATCGAAGAAAAAGTGGGCTTATTTCCTTATTTCTATGAATGGAAGAAGAATACGCAGGCTGTAATGTCGTAGCCTACATAAATTAGTAGGCCTAGGCTACTAAATGCACCAGCACCAGCTACAGGAAATTCCATTCATAATGGAGTTGGCTGTAATCGAAAAAATCAAAGCAACATTAAATCATCAATTCTTGCTGCCAGCTCCTGTCTTGCATAGGCTGCAGTATTAAAAAGACTATTAAAAACTCCTTCGCCCTCTGGCTGCTCTGACATGGTGCTAATTACAAAGTTAACAGTTAACAGGTGCTATGTGATTTGATGATTTGAACAACAACACGCTCTTCTACCGCCTACAGTGGGATGCGGGCCTAATTTGCATAGCAATACAGATATCTCTAACGTCATTTCGCCTAGTCAAAACTCTAATTCAAGATATCTATAATTACATTTTGACTAGGCAGAATGAAAGTTATAGATATCTCCAATTTCAGATATCTCTAATCAAAACTCATTCAAGATATCTATAACTTGATAATAGATATCTACAATCAAATTATGACTATCCCTAACTCCAGTTTGAGATATCTACAACGTCATTTTGACTAGTCAAAATTCCATTTACAGATATCTACAATGTCATTTCGCCTAGTCAAAACTTAATTCAAGATATCTGAAAAGGAACATGTAGATATCTTGAATTGAAGTGAATTAAAGATATCTTCAACTGGAGTTATGACTAGTCAGAATCAAATTGTAGATATCTCTAACTGGAATTACAGATATCTACAATTCAATTGCAGATATCCGTAATTCACATAGTGGATATCTGCAACTGAATTGTAGATATCCGTAATGATAAACCCCATAGAAATGAATGGCAAATGTGGCGTCATTTGTCCTAGGAAGAATGTCTTTGTGGATATCTGAAATGACAATTATGAATAGGAAGAATTCAATTGCGGATATCTAAAATGTTCGTTTTGACTAGGCAAAACTGAATTACAGATATCTGCAATACATATCCAGTCTAGCGGGAAAATGTTAAAATCGCTTGCCATATGTGTGACGAGTTGAATGTTGTTTTCAATGACGTGAGGACAGATATCTGTAATTCAGTTTTGCCTAGTCAAAACTAAATTACAGATATCTCTATCTGACGTTTCGACTTGTCACAATTACGTTACAGATATCTTGAATGACAATTCCAACTATCCAAAATGTAATTGCGTCAGAAAGACGTTGTTGATATCTACAATGTTAATTCCAGATAGTCAAACTTATCGGGTAAATTATAAAATCGCTTGCCATACTGGCTCCATCAGTCGCAAAACCAATAAGTCAGGAGCGCAACATATCCTTGGCTCTCGAGGGTCTCCAGCAAAGTGTCACGTATGGCAGAACCCGTGCACGTTTGCAGTTCAATAAGTTGAAAAAAGAAGTTGCAATCCTCTCCATCAAAGGGAATGAAATGGTCATGCTCTCATCGATGGGATAGGTCCCATCCCCCACCTGCCTAATAGCGCCCCTACAGAGTAAACACTGGAAGTTCCTGCACAATCTCTTTCAGTTTCATTATCACATAAGGGTATATATATGAGGTGGAAAACTGCCTCTGCACTGCACTGCGTCTCTGCCTCTGCACTGATCACAAAGCAGAGACAAATAGGGTAAGTCTCATCAGTTTTGCTAACAGAATAAGATGCCTCGATGGGGCAAATTCATAGAATTCAAAGATAGATAAATTTATATTTGTGTCCGTTCTGTATGAAATGCAAACCATTAATTTCTCTTTAGTACAATGGAGGAGTGGAACCCTGTGGATAGTGAAGAGGAAGTCCAATCTCTCTCTGAGGAGGAGATAGGGAAAAGGTATGTATCTCAATCAGTAACACAACAGTGCATACATTGTGATTAACCTGTTTTCTGATAGAGTGGTGGTTGTTCCATTTCTCTAGTATCAGTAAAGAAATGGATGGGGTATTCCACAGTCATTTGAGTGGACAGGTACGGCCCTATTTGGACCTTATCGACTCACTGCGTCTGATGGGCATCGATCAGGATCTGACTCTGCCTGCCATAGCTGTGATCGGAGACCAGAGCTCAGGGAAGAGCTCCGTGTTGGAGGCGCTGTCTGGAGTAGCTCTCCCCAGAGGCAGTGGTGAGATCATATTGCCAGACTTCACCCAGTTTTTATAAAACCGTATACTCTGCACACAGTTGGAAGGATAATTAGAGACGGGTGCTACATCTCCCCCTGGATTAGTCATAGCACACCCCGTGGCACCTCCAAGAATATAATGGTTTATATCTCATTTAAAAATATTTAACCGCTCTAAGACACTCATCATTTTGGCAGACACGTCATTTTCCGTGAAGACAGACGCAAAAACACACTGGATATGCAACTGTGTTTTTTTCCCAGAGCATGCTTTCTCTGTCTATGTTCTGCAGCGTTAGGGCCTACATTCACATCACTATTGGTATTTCTGTCGCTTCGAAAACTCCGTTTAAATGGTGTATTCAGCAGTCAGAATAATTTTTTTTACGGGGAAGAAACCCTCAGACCGCCAATCATCCGCACCACCTCTCAGAAAATACTTCCAATGTCCTTGTAGCCTAGGCCGTCGCGTGGTAATGTGCGTCTGTCGGTGTTGGAGGTAGCCGAATAATAACTAGATGTACCGCAGAGCGGTACAAAATATGACCGCCGCCCATTCCAGCACATTTTTTCCACAAAAAGAAATCACGCTGAAAGGCCTATATGATTCTAACTGTCTCACTAAATTGCATTATCCACACTCAATTCTCACTGGTATCTGCTAGACAACAAGTACCAAAACATGATTAGTTCATAGATTTCACATGTAAAATTCATTTTATACAACCCCACCTCCATCTTGCCTGATCATAATTCTGAGAAATTCTTGATTGTTTGTGTTATGTTTATGTTATGTGTGTGGGTGTGTGAGTGTGTGTGTGTGTATGTGTGTGTGTGTGCGTGCTTGTGTGTGTGCCTGCGTATGTGCCTGTGCATGCAAGCGTACATATGTCTACTGTGTGAGTATGTGTCATACGTATGATTACTGTGAATGTATGTGTGTGTGTGTATCTGTTTGTGCACATGTGTGCACATGAAATGGGTTAACATGACCCCTGGAGGCAAACATACGGAAAAAAATGGTCATCCTAGGACCTACAGTTCTCAAGATATTCACAGAGAACTGTGTCTGCCCTACCCTCCTTTCGGGGGGTCCAGTCCAGCGGGGGGGCTACAGATCAAAACGAAAAATTACGGTTCCATGCTATCCATGTGGGGGTACATGCCCACCAAGTTTTGTGTACTTTCAGTGTCCTGGGAATCCTTGTTGGTGTACGTCACTAAATGTACACATAAATTATTTTATTGTAAGGCCCCCCATGAACGAAAGTACACAAAACTTGGCATGCATTCGGAGGGTGTCATAATGATCCTACACTTTTAATTTCGTGCAGTTTTGACCTTGTCAGCCAGAGATATTGTGATGAAAACACCTAATTTTTTGCTTTTTAATTTTTAACTAGGTGGCGCTATACATGAAATAAGTGGTAATGGGATGGGTTGACATGCCCCCTTAAGACCAACATACATAAAAAAGGTGGACCTCCTAGGCCCTACGGTTCTCAAGATATTCACAGAAAACTGTCTCCGGCCACCTACAAGCCAGTTGGTGTATAGTAACATAAATTAATTTATTGTGTGGCCCCCCATGAACAGAATTCCACGAAACTTGGCGTGCATACAGAGGGTGTCATAATGATCCTACACTTCCAATTTCGTGCAGTTTTGACTATGTTAGGTCACAGATAGCTTCAATTACAACACCTCATTTTTACTTTTTTAAAATAAAAGGTGGCGCTATACATGAAATGAGTGGTTATGGAATGGGTTGACATGGCCCCTTGAGATCAACATACAAAAAAAAATGGTCCTCCTAAACCCTACGGTTTTCGAGATATTCACAGAAAACTGTGTCTGCCCTACCCTCCTTCCAGCGGGGGGGCTACAGATCAAAACGAAAAACGATGGTTCCATGCTATCCATGTGGGGTTACATGCCCACCAAGTTTCGTGTACCCCGGTCTTTCAGTGTCCCGGGAATCATTGACGGAAATTTGGGCATGCGAAAAAGAAAAAAAAAAAAAAAAGAAAAAAAAAAAATCTGACTAAACCTATATAATAATACAGTTGATACAGATGACAGCGCTTTTCATAGAGAGAGCTAACATGTAAACAGACAGCCAGATTAACAGATTTAGTTAGTTTTGCTAAATTCTGTTTAGAAACATATTCCTTTATTTTCCCTAGTTTTGTGAGGTTTGCTATTTAAACAAAAACACACTTTAGCCATCACCCTTATTTTTTTCTTATGCGAGAAATGTTTTTATGCTGTGTCTGTCATGTTTTTCCTTGCTCACTGTTACTCATTTATAGGATGGTAGGCATTTGTTCATTTCTAACAGCATACAGTAATCAGTGGCTCAATTAGAAATCTCTTTCCCCTCAGGCATTGTGACTCGATGCCCGCTGATGCTGAAGTTGAGGAAGTTGAAGGGAGGTGTGCAGTGGAAGGCCATCATCTCCTACAAAGGCGAGGCACATGAATTCACTGACCCCACTCTGGTTGAGGGCTATGTCAGAGATGGTAAGATGAAAAGTGAATTTCACTTATTGTCTTTAATCACACCTTCCTGCTGGCAATACTCTTGCATTTCTATATTTTAGGAATGTCATGGCACTGCCTGATAATATTCAATAGGGCTAATTTGTCCAAGAAGGCAGGAATTATTGTGTTAATTAAAATTTGGCTTCACATGATCAAACCCTTTCATGACAATTATGGACACTGTTTTTTCACACTCTTCCTTTCCCTTCTTCAATGTGTCCATCAGCCCAGAATGAGCTGGCTGGAGACGGTGTTGGGATCTGTGACGAGCTTATCAGTCTGATGATCATGTCTCCTGATGTATGTGACCTCACTCTGATTGATTTACCCGGCATTGCCCGGGTTCCTGTTCAAGGCCAGCCTGAGGACATCGGAGATCAGGTAAGGAAAATAAAATAAATCGAATCGAATATGATGGAAGGTCTCCAAACCGATTTTTGTTGTTGATTAACCTGCTGAAATGTAGGTAAATTCATAATACAGCAATACTGTTTCCTGTCTGAAATGCAGCACTCTGTAAAATAAACCCCTCTTAATTTTGTCTGTTGAAGATTAAAAGTCTCATTCTAAAAATGATTGATAAGAGCGAGACCATCAACTTGGTGGTGGTTCCATGTAATGTCGACATAGCAACAACTGAAGCTCTAAAAATGGCCCAGGAAGTTGACCCAGAAGGGAAAAGAACTTTGGGTAATACTTTTCTCAAACTGGTTATTAATATTCCCAAATTATATGAATGTACCTTTTAATCTGAATATTTTTGTTTTTATAGCTATTCTGACCAAGCCAGACCTTGTAGATGTTGGCACAGAAAATAACGTTTTGGAGATTGTTCACAATCAAGTCATTCCGCTGAGCAAAGGCTACATAGTTGTAAAATGCCGTGGTCAGCAGCAAATTCAGGACAAGATACCTCTAGCAGAGGCCACCAGGATGGAGTGAGATTTCTTTAGACAACACAAGTACTTCAGGTAAATGGGCACATACTTTTATATAAAAACAAGCCAATTGGACTTGATCAAATGGGGTAATTAAATATATCTCCAAGACCCAAGCTATTGCAAAATCATGAATTGATGTATTATGTATAATACAATGTTATGCCGCGTGAGAGCACAACACACAGAAGGGGGGAACACGGAGTACCGTTTCAAGCGTTTACAATTTTATTCTCTTAAATTAGTCAAAAACAGAATTCAGAAGAACCAACGTCGGTGAAAGGGCATTTCTAACAAAGGCACACAATTTGACCGGCAAGGGTCTGTGGTCTGCTGTTCCGTTCCTTACTGTGAGGGGAGGAGCGGCAGTGATTTTATGTCCAATAGGTGACCTGTGCACCGTTGCACCTAATCGGGCTGATTGCCTCTAGTCACCTTCAAGCTCACCTGTATGGGCACATACACAAAACAGAGAAAACACGGCATGGGGGAAAAGGCAAAGCCAGAGGCCCGTGACATATGATATGTCCTTTCTGGCTATATTTTATTTTTCCACATTTTTTGTAAAAACTATTTTGCATCATTACTTCATAGCTGTCTTCTCAATGAGGAAAAGGCCACAACCCAGTTCCTTGCTACTAAACTGACCCAAGACCTGATGGGCCACATCAAAGTAAGTACTTTTAGCAAAACTAATATCAGATGCAGTGGTAATATTTGCCTGTGGCGATACAGGAAAACTTTGATAAATTATTTCTGTTTAGTTAGGGGTTCAAGCAGCGAAGCTGCCTGAACCCTATTGTTTTTGTTCTGATTATTCTTCCCTATTATTAGGGGGCCAAGCAGAAAAGCTGTGATTATTCTTCCCTATTATTATTACTATTTTTCTGCAGCAGAACCGTGTCTACAGCCGTAATAGGTACAGACTCCACATTTTTACCATAGGTCCCGAATTAGTGCATGATCTCATCAAACAGAAATTACCAATTTCTGTCCATAGGGGGCGCTATAATAATTACATTTACGTTTTTGTTCATATCTCCAGAACTGTATGGACATTTTCCAAAATTCTTCTTTCTTCTTGTTCCTTCAGAGCTCCTGCATCCAATTAATCCAAGCACGGCAATTTCCATATTGCAAATTTTCCCGCCATTTTAAAAAAAACTCAAAAGTCAAACTAATCTATCTCCTTATAGGAGCTGCTACAGCTGCCGCACCAAAACTATCTGCAGTCGTAACCGTAATAGGTACAGACACTACATTTTCACCACTAGGTCCCAAATCAATGCATGATCTCACAAAACAAAAAATGACCCATTTCTGACCGTACGGGGCGCTATAATAAGCAAATTTACATTTTTGACAAATTATTCAAATTATTCCACTAATGCATTTAGCCACACCCGTTTCCATCATTCACATTTTCCTGCCATTTTCAAAAAACTCAAAAGCGAAACTAATCTATCTCCTTCTAGACCGTTGTTCTAATGCCCACATATTTCGGTACACATCATCTACATCTACATCTGGCTTTTTCAGATATTTGATTTGTTGCCCAGTTTCAAAGTTACGTGTCAAACAACCTTTTGGGCGTGGCCTATGATGATTCTATTGCCTATAGCTTATTTATCTTCTAAAGGTTTGATCCTATTCAAACTTGGTACACACAATAAATAAGACATTCTTTGGACACACACTGAATTTCATGGCATTCCGTCCATAGGGGATGCTACATTAGTGTCTGCTGTCATAACCGTAATAGGTACAGAAACTACATTTTCACCTTAGGTCCCAAATCAGTGCATGATCTTAGAAAAACAGAAATGACCCATTTCTGTATATAGGGGTGCTATAATAAGCACATTTACCCTTTTGCTCATATCTCCAAATTCTTATGGAATTTTTCAAAAATGCACCAGTTTTCTTCTTCCTTCAGAGCTCCTGCATCCATTCCACCCAGCCACGCCCATTTCTACATTGCACATTTCCAGCCATTTTCAAAAAACTCAACAGTGAAACTAATCTATCTCATCCTAGACTTTTGATCCGATTCCTAAGAAATTTGGCACACATCACCTTCAGACCAAGCATAACAGATTGGCTTTTTACGATTTTTGATTTGTTGCACTGTTTGAAAGTTATGCATCAATCCACTTTTGGGACATGGCCTATAATGATTATACTATATCGTATCTTGTAAAGGTCCAATCCTACACACAATCAATTCTACATTCTCCGGATGCACACCAAATTTGTACAGTTCGGTCCATAGGGGGTGCTACAGCCCCCACCTTCTTTCTGTTAAAGAGCACTTCTATGGTATAAAATTCTCGCCAAAAGTTTTCTGTACCTGTACCAAAGTTTCGTGCTTGTAAGAATATTTTGTGCTCGTAAAAAATATTTGTGTACATGTAAAAATAATTTGTGCATGCAAAAATGGTTTGTACATCTTCAAATCCGTTTTGTCACTGTGTAGAAAAAATGTTTGTGAATTTGCGAACGATTTTTGCACGCACGGATTTTCCATTTGCAAGTGCGCATCTGTTTTCTACAGACATGAAACAGATCTACGGGTACGAAATGAATTTACAAGTACAAAACTTTTTTACAAATTTTCCCAAAACAGCCAATCACAGCACTGCTTACTGAACGGCCAGTCAGCCGATCAGCTCACTTCTTTAATTCTGAAACGCTGGACATCTCTGGGTACATCCATGTAAATACTACAGTCAGAAGAGGTGAAACAAGTATTGGCTGGGCTAAGCTAACGTCAAAGATACTGCTTTTATCAACTGTCTCTGCTAACGTTACGTGAAAGCACCGCACATATAACATGGGAAATACAAAGGGAGGGAGGGAAGGGAGTCAGCTTAAAGCCACCCTGAACTTTTTTGGTTGCAGTAACTGTTATGTTCTAGCTAGCTTAGGTAACAAGCTAACTTAGCTAACAAGCAAACAGCTCAACTTAACTCTATTCCTTCCCTACTATGAATCTAATATCATTAACTAGAACTAATAAACAGTATAGTTTAAAACGCGAGCACTGGATAGGTAATTAGTAGGTAACAATAGGTAATGGCAGCTAACTGGGCTAGTATTGGCTGGGCTAAGCTAACGTCAAAGATACTATCAACCGTCTCTGCTAACATTACGTGAAAGCACCGCACATTAACGTGGGAAATACAAAGGGAGGAATGACTAGTCGGAAAACACTAACACAATAACTATACAGAACAATTATATCATTAATAATAATACTAATGATCCGAATTTTATTAGTTCTAGTTAATGATATTAGATTCATAGTAGGGAAGGAATAGAGTTAAGTTGAGCTGTTTGCTTGTTAGCTAAGATAGCTCTTCTTTTTTAAGTGTTTCACCTCTTCTGAACTGTGGTGTTTACATGGATGTACCAAGAGCTGCAGCGTTCAGCGTTTCAGAATTAAAGAAGCGAGCTGATCGGCTGACTGGCTGTTCAGTAAGCAGTGCTGTGATTGGCTGTTTTGGGAAAATTTGTAAAAAAGTTTTGTACTTGTACATTCGTTTCGTACCCGTAGATCTGTTTCATGTCTGTAGAAAACAGATGCGCACTTGCAAATGGAAAATCCGTTCGTGCAAATATCGTTAGCAAATTCACAAAAAAAAATTTTACACAGTGAGAAAACGGATTTGAAGATGTACAAACCATTTTTACATGCACAAAATATTTTTACAGATACAAATTATTTTTACATGTACACAAATCATTTTTACGAGCACAAAATATTCTTACAAGCACAAAACTTTGGTACAGGTACAGAAAACTTTTGGCGAGAATTTTATACCATACACTTCTACCATTTTGCTTGTACCCCGAAATTACTGTTTGCGATTATATTTGTTGTTGTTTTTGTTGTTGTTGATTTCCTGGTTGTTTTCTCACCTGCATGGCCCCATATACATTTTACTGTTAATTATATTTTAAAAATCCTCTCCTGGACATGTTTAGGATTTTGACTGCTAAATACGTCATTTTAGTGTGGTGTGCGGGTGATAGCGAGAAGTTTTAGAAAAGTCCTGGGCAGCCACAAATTCCAATGTTCCACGACAGCACTCCGAGTCCACTGCGCCCACCCTAACCCCCACAGAAGCGCACTTGACATCGTTAGCCTATTTCAGTATAGCTTTTCTGATCGTCAAAACCACACCAGAGATGTTAGGCTTTAAATATAGGCTAATAATCAGGCTGCAATGATCTCGCAAATAATTTCTGAATAGCCTAAAGTGTGTCGTCTCCACAGCAAGTATGTGTCCTAATAATTTCTATCTTAGCGACTAGGATAGTGAAATGATTTCACTAGCTATGCATTTAATTATTTTTGCAAAACTGTAAAACACAATTAAAGTTTCTTTCAGCTTATCCATGGTTTTTTTGAACGTGTAAATCGCATAGAATATGTAGGCCTATATCAACCGTACGCCTACACACACAGGCTATCACATAGATGAAACCACGCTACGGTTCTTACAGTAACTGACTCACGTTCACGTTGATCTCTATAACTGTTAATTTTTTGTAGCCTATATTCGAACCTATCCATAACCCTTTTTTGCTATTTGACTCATCATTTCACATACAAAAATATAAATAATGTCAGACAGCGAATTAGTAATTATTTAAAAATATATGCCTATAATATTTTTTAAAAATCTATCTCCTGCCAGCAGGGGGTGCTGCAGCACCCTCAGCACCCCCCTTCCCGCGCCCTTGAATAAGCAGATTACTTATTTGATGTGTTTGCATTGAATTTTCATTGTTTGGAACTGTTTGGATGTGAGCATGCATTAATATGTGTGTGTGTGTGTGTGTGTGTGTGTGTGTGTGTTTGTGTGTGTGTTTTAGAACTCTCTTCCAAGGAAAGGAAAGGAAAAACTTGAGTCAGTGTGTGGGAGGTCCTCCCATAGACAACCTACAGAGAAAAAACTTCCTTGTGGACGTGAGTATTAACAGTAGGCTACTTTTTTTAAATACAAAATCTTTGGGATCCAACTGAAAAAACGTGGACGTGAGTACTGGACCTACAATAACAGTATGCCAAAAAAGTGCAGACAATTTTAGCAATCAGACTGAAAAACAAATCAGATTGAAATGTAATCAACCAGTCCAGATTGCATTGCTGTGCCTCAAACAACTGAATTTTCTACATCTATTCACAGAGCATAACTCAGTTCATTGACCAGATCAACCGACTGTCAGCTGGTGAAGTTGTCAATGACGGCAACAACCTCTATATCAACTTGAGGGACCATTTTCAGAAGTGGAAAGATGAACTTGAGAGCAGTAAAAACTCATGTGAGTGCTACCAACAAAAGCAATTTCTATAAAAAAATGTCATGGAGTGGTCGCTGTGATGCAACTGGTTATAGCACCTGAACCATATTAGGTTCCATGTGCCCATGAGGACCTGGGTTGGAGTCCAGCCAGGGTCATTTCCCGATCCCACCCCATCTCTCTCGTCCACTCGCCTCCTGTCACTCTCTCCACTGTCCTGTCAAATGAAAGGCATAGAAGGCCAAAAAAATGTTTTTAAAATGTCCACAGCAAAGAACAACTGAAACAAACAAACTGTTAGTATTCCAAAATCTAAAGCAGATTCTTTAATGTACAAATAATTTGATGTGTTTTAACAACAGATTCTAAGATGGTACAGGATGTGGTGGACAAGTATGAATTGAAGCACAGAGGAAGAGAGCTCCCTGGTTTCAGTGACTATAAAGTGTTTGAGTTGGTTGTACAGAGACTGGTGATGAATCTACAAGGTCCTGCTCTTGACACTTTGAGGCTCATCAGAGGTAACCTAAAAAGGCTCAATGAGTCATGTTCACATTCATTTGTGAATCTATGTCACCTAACATACCTTAATAAGTCATTATTTTTTAGTAGTCCTATATAGATGTAACAGTAGTAAACTAAAAACATATGAACATTTAATTTAGAAGAGTTCAAATACTTTCAATAATAGATATACTTTTTTTGGTAGAAACCATTGACAAGCAGTTCAGCGATGTCTCAAAAACCTACTTCTCAAACTACCCTTTCCTCCGGTGCGTCACAATGGTAAATTTAGAATCTATACAACTATGAATGGTATTGTATAACATTTACTGTTTCATCTTGCTATTTTATTGGTATATATCTCAATCAGTCATGATTTTTCCATTCCCTGCTTTTATTAAAAAATGTTCAGTCACACAAATGCCCTGATTTGCTTTCGTTTTGTGTGCACTCCCAGAACAAGATTGACAAAATTCAGTCAAGTCAGGAGGCCAAAGTGGAGGAGAGAATCAAGGAGCAGTTTAAGATGGAGCAGCTTGTCTACACACAGGACAGCATCTACTTCAAGACCCTGAAGAAGGAGGGAGATCCCTCTGTGGAGAACTGCACTGAATATGACAGCAGGAGCAAGTATCCTGAAATGCTTGAGGCGTACTATGAGGTAACGGGTCAACCTTGCGTTTGAAAATAAAATGAATGTTAAACTTAAGGGCTTCTAACCTGACTCTGCCAGATGGATGCTTCACATTTGCTCTGCATGTCCATCTGGGAACTTTCCATTGGAGAACTTTTGGGAAGGGTGCGAAAATACTGTACTGTAATACTTGGATAAACCTATCACCACCTATGTTGGTTATCGACAGGCCAAATCAACCAATCAGATGAACGAAGTGTTCTTCTAATGCCTTTAACATACAATTAAGTTAGGTAATGTAACTAACGTTAACATTTTTAAACGTACCATTTGTATGTGACATGAACCTCATAAACGACAATCCCTACCAAGTTTTCACGGTAGGTCCTACACTTCTGAAGAAAGTACATTCCTCCATTACCGACTGGAATCGGCCATGGAGGATGTCTGTGTCGTTCATTCCTCCCAGCTGCATGGCTGAGACTCATAGCTTCACAGCTTCCCCAGGAATACTTTCTAATTCGGATAAAAAAAATGTGCGATAGCTACGCTCATCTCATCTGTGGATGCAGTCATGTTGTTTGTTGCGTCACACCTAAACCCGCCTCAAAACCAACGCTGATTGGCCAATAGTTTGGCGAACGGCTCCAAATTTTCTCTATCGGAAAGATGCCAGACTGATCTGTAGGTGGAAAACTGAAGCTCGCGAGATCAGGATGGTCCCACGAGGCTAAAGGGCTTCTGCCCCTGGAAACGTAAAAAAAAAAGTCAGTCTGGCTCAGGTAACTCCAGTCGCTTCTCTCTCTGTCTCTGTCTCTATGTCTCTGTCTCTCTCTCTATCTGTCTCTCTCTCGCTCTGAGTCTCCCACTCAGATAGTGATTCAGCGCCTGGCAGACCAGATCCCTATGTTGATGCTGTTCTTCCTGCTGAAGGAGTCAGCACGGGTGCTGTGCAGTGAGATGCTTGGCCTCCTCGAGGGGGTGGACGTGGATAAGGCTCTATGCGAGGACTCGGACCTGAGCCATCGCCGTAAGGACCTGCAGGGACGCATCGAGCGTCTCAGCTTAGCTCAGGAGAAACTCAGCCATTTCCTCTGAAAAGCTGAACCATAGACATGAGACTGTTACAGTAGTGGTACAGTTTATGTTACCAAAACATAAAAGTTATTATAGTCATGCAAATAATCTGTAGGCTACTATTACCCTAGCAACAGCCTAACAATCATCTCAATTACCCTAGCAACAACCTAGCAACCAGTAACATAATGTCAACCTAACAACCACCATAGCAACCAACTTGATTACTCTAGCAACCAGCATAGCAACCACTTTATTTAGCATAACAACCACCATATCTACCCTAACAACACCCTAGCAACCATCTCATGTACCCTATCAACAATGTAGCAATGACTATCAAAATGTCATCTTAACAACTGTCATCGTATCCAACATCATTACCCTAGCAACGAGCATAGCAACTGCTTTATTTAGCATAGCAACTACTATGTCTACCCTAGCAATTATGCAATTATCTCTGTGCTTGCATTATCTGTAACTATAAGTGATATATATATATATATATATATACAGTATATATATATAGGAGGCATAACTACATCTGTGGTGTGTGTGGGGGGTTTGTGTGTATGCAGGAAATAAATTATATAAACCCCAGATGGAGTCATGATCAACTCTACTCATTTACATTTGCATACACACACACAGCTCAATGATGCCAGTATGAAAGTTTCAAATCCTTTTTGTCATGTTGAAGAGGAAGGATGGAGGACTCCCTTACTCTTTTAATATAATCTCAAATCAGAAAAATTTGGGGCATTGTGTAACATGCAAATAAACCCATATTTAGCAGTAAAAAGGACATAGTATAAGTATACTCTTTTGATCCCGTGAGCGAAATTTGGTATCTGCATTTATCCCAATCCTTGAATTAGTGAAACACTCAGCACACAGTGAGGTGAAGCACAAGCTAATCCCAACGCAGTGAGCTGCCTGCTACAGCGGCACTCGAGGAGCAGTAAGGGGTTAGGTGCCTTGCTCAAGGGCACTTCAGCCATTCCTACTGTTCAAACCGGCAACCCTCCGATTACAAGTCCGAAGCGCTAACTTTATTCCATGATGCACCTAATTTGACAGGTCTGGACAGCACCTGGACTGGAGAAATACCAGAGACTTTCTAATGTGGAGACACAGCACTCAAAAAATCCTCCATAGAAATGCATGGGGTTCGTTTGTCACGCAAATATGGCTGCTGTCTACACATATCCCGCCCCTTCCGCCGACAAAAGCCGACATATGAAAACATTGTGCCAATCATGTGGTTGCAATGGCGCAAGCGCACAGTTAACCTTTTACGTGTCCTGGAGGGAGGGAGCACCGAGCAGCTGTGAACACATGTGAACACCTATCGACACATGTACCTGCCCATCGAAGTGACGGTAAGCATTCAGTCGTAACCATATTTTGCATACATTGCGTGTCCAGAACTCATTATCTTTAGAATGTATATTATCGTGTGTCCTTTTCAGATAATGTAGTGAATTAGCCAGCTGTGTATTGTATTGAATTAGTGTAGCTACTTATCGCTAGCTACCAGAGACGTTTTACATGTACGTAGAAGGCAGTAGTAGGGACCGAAAGTATAAGTAGAAACTGTACTGTGGCGCGCGCCACTCGTTTGCTGTTCTGGGGCATTGTGCTGTTGCACTCAACTACTGTCCCGTGATATTGGCCCACTGTCCCGCGGGGCTCTCCTTGTCTTGTGCCACTTGTCAGAGTTGTTCCGCACCACTGTAAAGCGTCACTTTGTCGTTACTCTTGCCACTTACTGTCCCATGATTGTTGCTAACTATACCAGCATTACTGTAAAACTGAAATGTTACCCATTTCACAGTTGGAAAGTGGCGCAACACACTGAATAAGTGGCACGGGACCCAGGCAAGTGTTACAGTAAAGGAGAACAGTAGCAGTACAGTAGATTTTGCTGCTACTGCCATCACTCCCCACCAGGAAACACGCAAGGCCAAAGTTCTTCAGTTCACTGATGGATTTATTTTCATCTTTAATTCATCGTTTAATCCACCGTCGAACTGTTTAAAAGCAGTAAAGCAACACAATAGCTAGACAATCCAATCACACAACCAAAAGAACGAATAAAGCAAAGAAATAAAGCATTATAAACACACACATACCTTGCTGGCTGCATATCAGCTAAGAGGGAAATGAGTCCAAGAAAAACACAGCTTCAAACATTAAAACTTCTGACTCAGCAGCGTGCGGCCATAACCGCGAGTCAGCTTCCCAGTTCTCCCGTCAGGTGTAGTGTGCAACATTAAAAGCGTTCGTGTGAAACGCAACCAACATGACGTCACTTCCAATTAGCTAATTAACATACAACAATACATATTTCACAGCCTTTATATTATTCAAGACATATCAAAACAAACAAACAAACAAACAAACAAACACAAAAAAATTAAATTTAAACAGCTAAACTCCCACCAAATCATACAATGCACTCATACTTATGACCATATGGTGATCTTAAATTATGTATGTGCAAATACAGCATTATTGAGCCTCAAGCAGAAGAACAATCTTATGAACAGGTCTATCAAGATACACAGGCTTGGAAGTACGTTTCCCTAAATGATCCAAACTCGAATCACTCATCAATAGCTTAACCTTTCGAACCCTTCCATCAGAAGTGGGATAAACTTCAGCCAACCTTGCCAATCTCCATTGATTTCTAGGTGAATCATCTTCTTGAAGAATGACAATGTCATTGACTCTTGTATTGTGCTTATCCTTTTGCCACCTTTGTCTTTGTTGCAAATTGAGAAGATATTCTCTTTTCCATCTAGCCCAAAATTGATTTGCCAAAAACTGTACCTGTCGCCATCTCTTGCGCAGGTACAGATCCTGATGATTTCATCATCGAGATGTGATTTGGCGTGAGTGGTTCAAAACTTGTTGGATCGTTCAAGTGCTCAATTGTCAATGGTCTACTATTTATAATAGCCATCACTTCATACAGAAAAGTTCTTAATGAAGCACGGATCAAGTCTCTTTCCAGATTTATCAAGAATTGCAGTTAGATATATCGAATTGTCCTTATCTGTCTCTCCCATACACCTCCCATATGGCTAGATGAAGGAATGTTCATGACAAATTCACATCCGTAAGCCTTCAACTCATCAAGATTTTGAAAGTCCTTCAATTCCTTTGTGAATTCCTTTCTGGCTCCCACAAAGTTGGTTCCCTGATCGCATCTCAGTTGTTGCACATTCCCACGGATGGCAATAAATGTACGGAGAGCATTAAAGGGACACCAGGCAACATTTCCGTGTTAATTAATCATCTTCGTAAGTCGGTATATGGTTAAATGACTCATTACGGGGCGAATGAAGGCTCTCTCGCCCACCCCTACTGCCTGTAGAAAGAATATCCCACTTGCAAGTTCTGTGTATCCTACCCGCCGACCGAAGCATGATCAGTTTACAGCACAGAGGCAGGCTAACGTAACGCTGGAGATGGTTGCAAACGTGTGTATAATGGCAGAGCCGGCGAAGAAGCAGCGAACACCCTTGACGGAAGACGCAAAGAAAAGGAAAAGAGCTTCAGACCGAGCGAGGGGGAGTTTCGTAGAGAAAAAGCATCAGGCTTGCCTGGTGTCCCTTTAATAAAGGCATCTGAAGTAAGGTCATCCAACATTTCAATATGTACAGCCCTGGAACACATACACGTAAAGAGAAGTCCATACTTCTTCAACTCCTTTCTTGCATCCTTCACATAAAAGGGACCAAAACAATCTAGGCCAGAATACGTAAATGGGGCAGCTGTTTCCATTCTTTCAATTGGCAGATCTGCCATTTTTGGATCCTGTGTACGTCTTCTATACTTCCTGCAGGTTGTACACTTGAAAATATGCGATGCCACTGCACTGCTACACCCTATGACCCAGATTCCATTGGCACGCAATTCGTTAACAGTCATTCCCCTCCCTTGATGATGTACCCTTTCATGGTAATACTTAATAAGCAAGGAGGACACATGACTGCCTTTTGGGATGATAGCAGGGTGCTTAATGTGAGGATGGAGAGTAGATCTAGCCAATTGTCCCCCAACTCTAAGAACACCATGTTCGTCTAGGAATGCATTTAATTGGTGCAGCTTATTGGATCTGTCTTTAGTCTTAACTTCACTGTTCCTTTTTATACTTTCCATTTCAGTGCTGAATGCTTCTGTTTGAATTAACTTAATGATGAACACCTCTGCTTCTTGTCTTTCTTAAATGCTTGTGGCTTGACTTGAGCTGAACTTATAGCCACTGAATCCTTTAACATAACGCTTAAGACATGCAACAGCCTTAATGGCTCTTTTCCAATCAGAGAACTTTGTCAGACGATCTAACAATGTCCTTTCTTCACTTGCCTTGGTGCTAAACACCTGAACAACTTTGAGTTCTGGATCACCCCCAATGACTTCTCCCACCGTGTCATCTTATACAGGTAGCTGGCTTTTCCATAAGAAGTCTGGACCGGTGAACCAATTGGAGGAAATTAGTTGATCTGCCATTAGGCCTCTTGACGCATGATCCGCAGGATTATCCTCTGAACGCACAAAGCGCCATTGCTCTGGATCAGTGAGGGACTTTATTCTTTGAACTCAGTTGGCCACAAACACATGGAAACGTCTAGCATCATTATTTATATACCCAAGGAGGACTACTCTGGAGCCTGTCCAGAAGTATTTTTGGGGGTCATCTAGTTCAAGTTCATTTCTGAGCATAATACTTGTTCTAGCTGCTACTACAGCTGCAGATAACTCAAGGCGGGGTATCGTTGTGACCTTGGTAGGGGCAACACATGCTTTCCCCATAACAAATGAGCAATGGACATCTCCTCTGGCGTTGATAGCTCGAAGGTAAGAGCACTCCCTATAACCTGCGACACTTGCATCTGAGAAGTGGTGGAGCTCATAATTCCTCACATCTGTGAAGCTTGGGGGCAAGTAGCACCTTCTCAGCCTTACATTAGACAAATTTGGGAGATCTTGCAGCCATTGTTCCCATTGATATCTAAGCTTGTCTGGGAGTGGCTCATCCCAACCAGCTTTCTCTTGACAGAGCTGTTGCAGAATTTGCTTACCACGGAGGATAAAGGGCGCCACGAACCCCAAGGGTCATAAATGGAAGCAACTGTTGCCAGCAATCCCCTTCTGGTCATTGGGCGTTCTTTAACAGTAACTCTGAACTGAAAGTCATCAGAGAACACACACCATTGGACGCCAAGAACTCTTTCCATAAGTGGCTCTCCAAGGTACAAATCTATAACACTTTGAGCACACTCCTCTTCTGGAATTGTTCTCAAGACCTCATTGCTATTAGAGATGAACTTATGCAAACAAAGTTTACCAATACTGCAGAGTTCTCTTGCTTCTTCAATAAGTCAAATTGTTTCTGTTTCAGAGGAAACACTTGCCAGCCCATCATCAACATAGACATTTCTTTGAATGAATTTGATGGTATCAATTCAAGACAATACAAATTTTTCCTGGTTTTTGAGGATGATCCACCCCACGATTGGGTATATACCAAGCAGGGGAATTGCTAACTTGTTGTTCTGGGACTTTTTCTGCATCACCTCGGCCAATAAGATAAGTCATAAAATTCACATAGTCAGAAAAGTAACTATTATCCCTTTTGAGCCTCCTCTTCAGGCACATCAAGCGCTGATCTGCACAAGACTTGTTGTTAGGCAGGTTTGGTCGCTCTCCTTTAAAGGGTAAAGGCATTTCAAAGTGACCATCTAACTTATGCTTAATTCCACTCTTTAACTTCGTCAGGAACAAGACATCATCTTGAGAGAAGGAATCCTCTTCTACCCACTTATTGAAATCCGACTCCAACATCTTCATGACATCATTGGGAGCAATCGTTTCTTTAGTCCTAAACACAAAATGGACTTTAGTTTTAAGCTGATCTGGCACTTTAACCTGATCAGGAACGGCGTGCCGTCCACGGTACAGTTGCTCCCGATAGGGGCGCTACAACCTCCACTCATAAACTTCATTAAGATTTTTAAGCATGAAATCTTCAAAATATATGGTCATGCGACACAACAGTGGAAACCTTGGCCTCTTGTGATTCGATTAAGCCCACACTCAAAGCATAAGATGATTTAAAGCAGTTATACAACTGCAATAAAGTTGCTATTACACTGAAAAGAACGGCGCCGTCTATTGCAAGAATCGAGTGTGCCTACTTACCTCAGACGTTTTCTCTTTATCCACATCGGTCACATTGTCTAACCATTTTTTTTTCATAACTCACCAAAAGTCCAAGGAAATGGAATATCCACGTCATTTTATCCAAAACTAGCTTTTTGCGTCACAATTTTGAAGTTTCTAGACCGAATTCCAACAGAAACAGCAAACAATATTTCACTTCCGGGTGTTTTCTCACGTCTCACGTACCTACACGAGATTTCCGACTCTGAAAGCACGTGTCTATGTTGTTCTCCGAAGTCTTCCGAATCAAACCCGACCTCTCACGAGCGAATCGGTTCCCGGGAGGCTGAGATAGACAGTCGGAAACCCAATCATGTCTCTGCGTGCGATTTTGACCACCTACGCTTTGATCGACAGTTGCTTGGGCCAATTGCAATTCCACATTAGGATACCCCCACTACACTTTTAGCCAATAAGGAGACGATTCAGACGACATATGACATGTGCCATCATGTTAGGTTGTGCCCTGGTATAAATATCGCGTAGCACGTGGCCGCTTGCTGAAAAGTTTTTTGTGAGTTGCATTGCGCAGGCGCTAGTAGAGCGCGAACTTTGAATAGCGAGTTTTGTGACTTAGTTAGCGGCTAATTTTGAACTTGTTCAACTTTGCGAACTTTTGTAAACATGTTCGGGGGGAAGAACAGGTTTACAGCGGAGGAGGTAGTTCATTTATTGTCTGAAATGCCTGACCCTGACGAGTCGTCTTCCGAAAGCGATTGCTCGAACGTCATGGATTCTGAAGATGAGGAGGATTACCGCACTGGAAGGGACCCTGATCTTGAAATGTGAGTATATACATTACATATTGATTATTTTATCGGAATGTATTTAGTACAGACATTATTTGAGTAGTTATTATGTGTGAGAACCGACGTCGCTCTGAAACAAGTGAAAGGGGTGCTGCTGCTGAAGCTGGTGTGTATGTGTGTGCATGTGCGTGCTTATTCTGGTGGGAGAGGGGATGCTTACCTGTAATGGCAGTGGGTTTATTTTGGTGGGAGAGGGGATACTTACCTGTAATGGCAGTGGGTTTATTTTGGTGGGAGAGGGGATACTTACCTGTAATGGCAGTGGGTTTATTCTGGTGGGAGAGGGGATGCTTACCTGTAATGGCAGTGGGTTTATTTTGGTGGGAGAGGGGATACTTACCTGTAATGGCAGTGGGTTTATTCTGGTGGGAGAGGGGATGCTACTGTGTGTGTTTGTGTGTGTGTGTGTGTGTAGAGGGAGGTGTGTGGATTGTGTGTGATAGAGACTGGGGTTGCGGGGGAGGGTTGTGTGAAGGATGATCTAATCATTGCATTTCTGTGTTTCAGAGAGCCAGATAAGTCTGACCCAGATTGGCAGCTGGGGTCAAAGAGGCCCAGGAAGACCCCGAGGTGTCCTGATGAGGCGGGCTTGAGAGGCTGGCTCCCAGGGGCACCATCCGTTGGATCCGCGAGGGGCCCATTGTGTTTGTTCAGTGGAGAGACACCAGAGATGTGCTGATGTGCTCCACAATCCACACAGCACATGGAGAGGACACGGTCCAGAGAAGAGTGAAGGGGGCAGATGGGCAGTGGTCTGTGCTGGAGGTCTCCATCCCACCAGCCATCAAGGACTACAACATGTATGTACACTGTTTTCATAATTTCAACTCTTTGAATTGAATTTTGATATCATGTCAATGTGTCAATATCAGTGTAATGTAACTTTGGCTATGCTTCTTTTCCTATATTTTTTTTCTCTACCCAGGTCCATGGGTGGTGTGGACCTGTCAGATGCCTTGATAGGCTACTACACCATCCTCCACAAGACCAAAAAGTGGTACCGGTCTTTTTTCTTTCACTTCATCGATATTGCCATCGTCAACGCCTTCATCCTTTACAAGGAGATGGCCAGTGCAAGGCAGGAGACCGCAATGCCACAGAAGACCTTTCGCGAGACCTTGGTGCTGGAGCTGAAAGCTGTGGGGTCTGCCACCACATCCCCTCCACCGCCACCCCCTCCTGCTCCCCCAGGTGCCACGCACAAACCAGTGCACTTTACACAGGATGGCACTGTAGGTCGGAGGAGGTGTGTCCACTGCCACCAGAGGACCACAGTGAAATGCACCTCATGCGATGTGTGCCTGTGTTTCACTGTACACAGGGACTGCTATAATGCATGGCACACCCTGAACAAGTTGTAATTATTGTATATGTATGTAAATAGTTATGTAAATAGTATGTACATAGTTTATTGTGTGTGTGTGTGTGTGTGTGTTTGTAATTACTTATTGTATATGTATGTAAATAGTTATTTAAATAGTTATGTAAATAGTATGTAAATAGTTTTGTGTGTGTGTGTGTGTTTGTAATTACTTATTGTATATTTATGTAAATAGTTATTTTAAATAGGTATGTAAATAGTTTTTGTGTTTGTGTGTGTTTTGTATTTTTTTTTTTTCATTTTTTGCAGTTCAGTTTTGCACTTTTCGATGTGTGTGTGTGTTTGTTTGACAGGTTTACAATTTTGCACAGTTCAGTTTTGCACTTTTCTAATATTTATATAAAAAAAGTTGGCCAGTGCACTTTGTTTGCCCTTTTTCTTTCAAAATCTCTTAGGCGGAATAGAAGAAAATATGGGTTTTGAGTGGTTATGCTTATGCCATGCTGTGCCTAAATGACTGGCATCAAATCCAAATACCTTACAAGATACATCAGAGTGTTACCTTTCATTTAAGACCAATACTATGTTTCTAGACAAAGGGGTTCTCAAGATATAAGCCTTTGAAGCTCAGTATGCAGTCTTGGTAACCAAAGTCCCTTTTGGAGTCTCCAAATAGACCTAAGAAAAACGCACAGACATACCTGTAGAAAAAAAATCATATAAAATCCATTTTTGAGTCTTTTGACTTCAAATTTTTTTCTGTAGTAAGCTGAGACATGTGGCTCTGGTCTTGTATTGTCTGTATCTCTGCTGTATCTCTGCTGTATGTGTTTACAGCAGTGTGTTTTAGTCAGTTTACAGATATTTGACTTGGACGGGAAAAAAAACTCCCTTCTAGCCTCTGTAACTCAGTGTCAGTAAGGCCTAGAATGACCCTGACACTTGTAAAAAAACACTTTAGAGTGTTACCTTTCCAATGATATCAATCGCATCCCTGAGTGTCAAAGTATATGGGAGCTGTTCCACTTTTAATTTGGGTATGCCGTTTAGACCAAAAAACGAGGAATTTCAGCCGTTCCATAAGATTAATGGCGGCCTTACATTGTACGATTTTGGTCTGTTTTCACAGTCGGCGACGAAATTTCCAAAGTCGGACAGAAATCATGGGAGTTGTACTGGAATCGAGGCGCACTCCCGTCAGCTAGATCGTTAAAACCTTAGCTGTTTTAAGTCAGTCGGAGTCGTATTTTTTTTTTTTCATTTTTTGCAGTTCAGTTTTGCACTTTTCGATGTGTGTGTGTGTTTGTTTGACAGGTTTACAATTTTGCACAGTTCAGTTTTGCACTTTTCTAATATTTATATAAAAAAAGTTGGCCAGTGCACTTTGTTTGCCCTTTTTCTTTCAAAATCTCTTAGGCGGAATAGAAGAAAATATGGGTTTTGAGTGGTTATGCTTATGCCATGCTGTGCCTAAATGACTGGCATCAAATCCAAATACCTTACAAGATACATCAGAGTGTTACCTTTCATTTAAGACCAATACTATGTTTCTAGACAAAGGGGTTCTCAAGATATAAGCCTTTGAAGCTCAGTATGCAGTCTTGGTAACCAAAGTCCCTTTTGGAGTCTCCAAATAGACCTAAGAAAAACGCACAGACATACCTGTAGAAAAAAAATCATATAAAATCCATTTTTGAGTCTTTTGACTTCAAATTTTTTTCTGTAGTAAGCTGAGACATGTGGCTCTGGTCTTGTATTGTCTGTATCTCTGCTGTATCTCTGCTGTATGTGTTTACAGCAGTGTGTTTTAGTCAGTTTACAGATATTTGACTTGGACGGGAAAAAAAACTCCCTTCTAGCCTCTGTAACTCAGTGTCAGTAAGGCCTAGAATGACCCTGACACTTGTAAAAAAACACTTTAGAGTGTTACCTTTCCAATGATATCAATCGCATCCCTGAGTGTCAAAGTATATGGGAGCTGTTCCACTTTTAATTTGGGTATGCCGTTTAGACCAAAAAACGAGGAATTTCAGCCGTTCCATAAGATTAATGGCGGCCTTACATTGTACGATTTTGGTCTGTTTTCACAGTCGGCGACGAAATTTCCAAAGTCGGACAGAAATCATGGGAGTTGTACTGGAATCGCGGCGCACTCCCGTCAGCTAGATCGTTAAAACCTTAGCTGTTTTAAGTCAGTCGGAGTCAGTCCTTTTTTAGTTTTGCCGTTACGACAATATCAAACATGTCTGATATTATCGCAAGTCTTTCTAGTCGTGGCTCATGCAAATAGTGACGTGAACTATAAAAACCAATAGTGACCTCTCTCCAACACCAAACAGGAAGGGGCAAAGTAGGCGACAGCTGTAGCCTATATGATTATTTGTTATTCTTATAATATTTGTCATTTCTTATACATATTTAGTCGGCTCTTCCACGTGACAGAACAACTCTGAGTTTAGTAGGCTATCATTTCAGTTCCTGTTTATCTATTGCACGATGGGTAATAATTTAACCCTTACAAGCCCGACCGTTCTAATTTCGTTAAAATTTTAACGATGACCAATCATCTAATATCTCAGCTGTCCAATGACTGATTTTATTTCTGAAATCTTCCCCGTAATGCTGACAACATAAGCTTCCATTTGATATGATTGGTTAAGGGGTTTATGGCGCGAAATGTTTTGGATACTTGAAGATGAGTCTTGAAAAAATATTTTCACTTGAGTCGGTGCATTTGACGTGGACAGCCGGATGCCACCTGCACTTAAGTTGGAGTTTACCTCGACTGGAAACCACAAAGCTGGATAAACTGAGTTAATATTGTTTTTAGATCGGTTCTAGTTATGGTTTATCTTAATTTGAAGTCCTTAAATCATGTTATTTGACAGTAATATGCTTTCTCATCAGCGTCAACATTATGGCTTAGCGGGGGGCTAGTGCATCGTCACGTAACTTTAGCTAACTGTATAATTCTGAACTGCTTGCAATATTATCGTTTGCTTTTGATGTCAGTTATTTTCATTTGACAGTTTCATTTAAAAACCTGTTAGTATATAACCTGTAGATAAGTTTGTTTTCTAGTACCAATTTGCTTGTTAGGTAAGCATTATATTGGCAAGACAGTATAGCAAACCAAAGCTGAATAAATCAATGGGCGCCGCGTTTCTAAGTTGCGTTCTCTTACATGAAATAAGTTGAGCGATATTTTTACTCCTCTCAATATGTAACGTTAGTTGTAGAAAATAAGATGTGAAATCACATATTCTGTCAGAAATATCATTATTGCATTTCAGCAGTTTGTTACTAGGTGAAATGTAATCTGTCTTTATCTTGATGCCAGCCAGGCAATCAGATTTAGGGTAGCTAAACCCATGTGTAATACAATGACTTTTCATAGGCCTACTTAGAAATATTTAGAGTATATTCTGAGGGTGCTTCAATAGTTTAGGCTACCTCTTCTTTTGTGTAGGTCTTGTCATCCTCCGTCTGAAACAAGAGCGAAATCATACAAATACCTTTATTAATTTAAAAAATAAAATAAAGTTTTGTGATTTTTTTTGTAGTTTTGTGATTTTATTTTTTAAATTAATAAAGGTATTTGTATGATTTCGCTCTTGTTTCAGACGGAGGATGACAAGACCTACACAGACCTTCTCGCAAGCCTGAAGAGGTAGCTGACTGCTCATGAGCTTGCGCTCACAATGCTGAAGACCATGAGGGGATGGAGGAAGAAGGTATAGATTTATGTGCCATGCGTAGGATGGTGCAGACTAAAACTGTGTGAAATAGACTTGTTATGTTCTTTTTTACTCACATTGTTGTCCCAGGCATATGTGGTTTTACAAACCGGAAGGAATGGGAGCTTGTGCTTAGTAGGCCATCGTATGCAAACAGTGCAGGGGCATGGGACAAAGACCCCAGAAGAGTTTCACAGGTTTCTGGGATTGATCATTTACATGGGGTTCACTTCCCTCCCTAATATCCATTGCTACTGGGGAACCAAGTCTTGGCAGGGATCAGGGGACATTGACCAAATGATGAATACATATTGTGTACTCCAAAAAACGCAGAATACCAGAAAGCACTTTTTCTCCATTGACATTGCCGTTGTCAGTAGTTTCTTGTTATTTCAAGTTTGACAATGCAATGCAGAATCTGGTGTTGAACCTAGGTTTGGTAGCTACAACCAGAAAGAATTTGGAGGAAATCTATCACAACAGCTGGTAGGCATTTCCGTTGAAATTTCAGCCTCACCTTCAGCTGCTCCAACTACTACTCTGTCGTCTTTCCATCAAGTACATATTCCTGTACAGCAGGAGCTTGTTATAAAACAATGTACAAAATAAAATTAAAGTAGCTTGTATGGCCCTGGAGTGTAACGGTAGGCGAATTTGTTTTATTGATAAACAAATTGCTGTCAGATTTGGCATTCTGCAAAAGGGGATGCGTTTAGTAATGAGTCATAGCTCTTCTGTGTTCAACCTTCAGGTTCCCCACCCCAGCTTTCCCTATCCTCCTCTGTAAGTGTGTGTGTGTGGGTATGAGTTTGTGTGTATATGTGTTTATTCTCCACAGGCTTGTTCTAAGTATGTAATCCACGTTCAAATGTTTAGAACACATTGAGTTTTGAGTGATGTTGATTGTATTCCTAGCTTTATGATGAATAATAATACATTTTATATATGTATATCATTTTCATATTATACTGATTTATATAAGGAAGTTGTATTTGTTGAATCAAATGTATTTTATGTCTCTTTTCCGAAATGGTCTTCAATGAATACAGTATACTTACTTCCTGTATTACTGGTAAGGTACAGTATGTTTTTTTTTAATGTCATTCTTATTGACTGTAGCATTTGCTTATATACAAATAAATGGTTTATTCTTATAGACCAAATACATCTAAACCATTGTTTCTGACTCGATTATTAGTTTTTATGCATACTTTTATGTTGTTGGTGAGAAAGTGAATGTGAATTCTGTCAACATTCTAAATCCCGTTTCCTGCATTTTTTTACACTGATCACTAAAAATATCTTAACTTTTGAAAGGTTAATGATATTCCAATACAGTTTTTTTTGTTAAATAGCCCACAACTTGCTGAACATTTCATACACTCTATATTTTTCTCTATCTTGTAGAGAAATATGATGAAAATTCATTTTTATGTGAATGAAATTAAATTTTGACAAATTCCAGATATACATTTGGAGAGGATTTTCAAATACTGTTCATTACTATATCAACATTACCATATGTATTTTACATCATTTCATAGAACTGATCCTTCTGATTACAATGGTATGTACAGCGGGGAAAATAAGTATTGAACACGTCAACATTTTTTTCAGTAAGTATACTTCCAATGAGGCTATTTGCATGAAATTTTCACCAGACATTAGTATTAACTCAGATAATCCACCCATATAAAAAAAATCCAAACATTAAAGTCCATAGGTAGAGTTATGTGCAATAAAGTGGAATGACACAGGAAAAAAGTATTGAACACGCCTGCTGAAATTTCTTAAATACTTTGTGGAAAAGCCTTTATTCGTAATGACAGCTTCAAGGTATTTCCTGTATGATGAAACTAATCAGTCAGAGTATTCTGGTGTGAGTTTGGCCCATTCTTTTAAACAGATAGTCCTTTAATATTGAAGATTTCAGGGGTCCCTCTTGTAAATCCTGATCTTTAGTTAACTTCCAAAGCTGTTCAATTGAATTGAAGTCAGGGCCTTGATTTCCTTTCTCTGAAACCAATTGAGAGTTTCCTTTGCTGAATGGTTAGGATCATTGTCCTGCTGGAAGGTCTAGCCATGTCTCATCCTCATCATCCTGGTGGATGTAAAGATTCTCCCAGAAAAAAATGACTCCATTCATCATTCCTTCAACTGTATGAAGTCTGCTAGTACCATGAGATGAAAAACAGCCCACACCATGATGCCACCACCTCCAAACCTCACTGTTGGTAGGGTATTTTTAGGGTGATGCACAGTGCCATTTCTCCTCCAAATATGGTGTGTAGTATGACATCCGAAAAGTTACATTTTTAACCAGAATACATTCTCTCAGTATTGCATAGGATTGTCCAAATGTTGTGTAGCAAACTTTCAACGAGGTTTGACATGTTTTTCTTCAGCAAAAGAGTCATGCGGGATGAGCGTGCGTAGAGGCCATGGTGGTGGAGTGCATTACCTATGATTTTCTCTGTAAAAATTGTACCTGCTGCCTCGAAGTCTTTCTGGAGCTTTCTCTGAGTGGTCCTTGGATCTTCGGCTACACTTCTGACTATCCTTCTGACTTCCTGGTCAGAAATCTTGCAAGGAGATCCTGTGCATGACCAGTTGATGATGCATTGATGTTCCTTCCACTTGCAGATAATGGCTCCAATACTGCTTGCTGGATGATTCAGAAGTTTTGAAGTGCATCTGTAACCAGTTCCATTGATATGTTTTGCAACAATAAGGTTGCAAAGGTCTTGGGAGGGCTCTTTGCTTTTGCCCATCATGAAATGTTTCTTGTGTGACACCTTGGTAACAAAAAACCTTTTTATAGCCCACCAGTATGTACTAACCCAGTTTATATCAATTTGCACAGATAGGAGGGATAATTTCTCTAAATACTTATAGATTCCAGTTTGTTCCTTGCCATTCCTTGCCTTTGTGTACTGCTTTTTCTTAGTGTGTTCAATACTTTTTCCCTGTGCAATTCCACTTTTTTACTCATAACTCTACTTTTAGACATTAATGTTTGGATTTTTATATATGTGTGGATTACCTAAGTTAATACTAATGTCTGGTGAAAATTTCATGCGAATAGCCTCACTGGAAGTATACTTACTGAAAAAAATGTTGACGTGTTCAATACTTATTTTCCCCGCTGTATATCCCATTGATGGTATGTATTATACTCAAGAAATAAGGTTTTTTGTGTGAGGAGGTCATCCAGCACCAAAAATGGAATGTTCGGCACGGGCACGAAAGGGTTAAAGGAATCTAGTTGCAGTCTTGGAAATAGTGACCCTGCAAGATCCCTAGTCATTGCAAAATCATAGTCTGTGACTTAAAACTCTACTCCTTGTCTTTAGATGTGAGAGGGTCTGAAACTGTAGTCTTTCAAAAAAATTTTCCAAATCTTTGCACATTTTTCCAAAGTCTGTCAGTGTAAGGAGGGCTTAAGTTGAGGAATGACTTGCTTTACAAGGATACGGTGACTCACACCAAGAACATCACCATAATGTTCACCTGGGTCACCATAGCTCACAATGCTCCAGCCCAAGTCGGTCCTCTGTGCGAATGATTGATTTTCTTCTCCACAGACAACCTCCCTGGGCAATTGTACCCTATCAACAGGCCAATTTCGCATTGTCTTTGTGGAGCAATGTGCGGTGCGAGGTGCTCCAAATGTGGCCATGCCCTTGCAGTCTCGGGAGTGGGAATATGTGATCTATTGGCAGGGATAAATTCTCTGGTATACTCTGGTTTGTACTGTTAATTTCTTGGTGGAATTCAACCCTCTTATTTGCAAACCCTTGAGCCTTCTACAACTAATGATTGTTTCCCTTGAGGACATGGTGGATAGCTTTAGTTTTATGGGTTCTGTATTCATATCCAAAGCATCTGCCACATGCTCTAGAATGAAAGAGGAATCGCTCTGTGAATCCAACAGAGCGTAAAGGAGAATTTCCCTCCCCGAGTCACTCGACACAACGACTGGAACTATCGCAGAAGTTTGAATGCTGTTACTGTCTCTTAAAATCCTGGAAGTCGTTTTTACAGTGATGTCTTGAAATGCTGAACCTTCTTGATGGTCAATTTGATTGTGCTTGGATTCCTGTTCTGAGCGGTCCTCATGTAAGCAAGTAGGATGACGTCTGGAACAGGACTCACAAGTCAACCGCCTCTTGCAGCTTCTGGACTGATGGCCTGGGTTCAAGCAGCCAAAACACAAATGCTCATGCTGAATGAATTTGACTCTCTCAGCAACTGGTTGTTCAAGAAATCTATAACACTTCTGGAGGCTATGTGCTGCTTTCTTACAAAATATGCAAGTTACCCAGTTGCCAGTAATGTTGGTGTTAAAGCTCTTGGCATCAACGACTTGAATTTTAGAGGGAGCTGAACTTTGATTCTTAGTTTTGGACTTCTCTGGCTCACCTGCCCCAATAGCTTGGTGTGAGGTTATTGGATTGCAGGGAATGCTAGCCTCCATGGATAAGAATGTTACAAAATAGCTGAAGTCTGGAAAACTCCCATGCTCTAGTTGATAAAGTGTAGCTCTTCTGTTCCATCTCTGGCTTAAACATTCAGGCAGCTTGACAACCAGTTTTTGATTCTCTAAGGGATCGTTGAGAACAAGCAAATTCTTATTACGGGACATGGCACATTCGCAACTGCGCAAGAAGTCTGCATATTGTCTTAATGCAACACTATCTCTATTGGCTATACAGGGCCAAGCATATAATTTATCTCGGAAGGCCTTGGCAATAACAAATGGCTGACCGTACCTTTCATCAAGCAGATTCCAAGCTGACCTATATGAATCTTCCGACTCTAGCAGGAAATGACCTTCTAAAGCCTATTTTGCTGTGCCACCAACATATTTCTCAAGGAAGAACATCTTCTCTGTATCTGGAATAGTTTTCCTCTCAATTAGGGTTTGAAAGGATAACTTCCAATGATTGAACTTAAGTGGGTCACCGCAAATGATAATTGGTTCTGGAACCGGTAGCCTATTTGCTGTTATAGCCTCAGCCAAAGAGACCTTGAGTATCATTGAAGATGCCTTCTTCTTAATGGCACATCTCCTGGTTGTAAGTCATGAACAGGATCCCCTCGTTTAACTGCTTGCAGAATCATGGGGTTATCCTGCTTATGAAATGCGAGATCTTGGCCCATGTCAATATTGCTTTCTTCATACACTTGCAGCTTCGCTTTAGCAGCATTCAATCTTTTCAGTCTTTCCAAACGATCCAACTCTCTCTTTAAGTTTTCAACAGATTGTCTTCTAACGGCATTCTCTTCTTGCTGCCTTTTCAACAGGGCAGCCTCTTCGGTTTGTCTTTTGATTCTTCGTTCAACTTCCTCGCGCTCTTCTTGTAGGCGCCGAGCTAATGCTGCTGCTTCCTGGTCTGCAACTATCTGCTTATCTTGAGCTGGAAGAACTTCCAATTCCTCTTGCCTAAGTTCTTGTTCACTCATGATTAGGGTTGGGCACCGAAACACGGTTCTAATATGGCACCGGTGCCGACACAAACGGTAGTAACTGCATCGAATAACAACGTGGATTTCGGTGCCTCATTTCGGTGCTTAAATATCGTTTTTTTTTTTTTTTTTAATACGAGGCATCACTGCATGTCATGCGCCATCTCTAACGTCTTGCTCTGATAGCAACACATCCAGATACAGTTAGTTAACATAAACACTGGATGTATAAACCAGAGGGGTGCACCACATGAGTGGACAGTGTTTGACAGCTTGCGTGAGCCCAAGTAGCTTACTTTTAAGCGATATCGCGAGCTCCTGTCAAAATCTAGCAGTGGGCCTAACTACACACAAGCAAAAGGCTATGAAACAACAGAAACAGTAGGCTAGATAGCCTATACGTTACACAATATCCTTGCTAATGCATAACTGACATTTATTTGAAATGTTATCAGCAAAGTTGTAAGGTGAAAACTTTATTTCACGGTGTGTTAAACAACATAATGGCATGATAATAATCTTTCATGTGCATGAGGTCCATATAGCATCACAATGAATATGAAGATCATGTTAAAAGTTAGCTGGCAAAAAACAAATATGTAGGTTACATACCTGATGTCACTGAGCTGTCAAAGAGGCTACGAAACCATCTCCGTACGTTATCGCTAATTAAACTCAGCTGACTGGTGTTAGCGCATAGCCATGGTTGCTGTTAAAATGCCTACTTGGCTAGCACTGGGAATCTTAACACTTCAACACCGACATGTAGCCTAACATGTTCAAAACTACTGCGTGTTATAGGTTAAGTCAAGACATAAAATTTCTTGAAGCATTTGGGAACATACTGAATTAACTGGAAAGTAGAGTCCCTGTTAGATTAGCTTGCTTGCAAATGCCGTTGTCCATGACCTGGCAGTTTTATGGCAAGCGGTTTTAACATACCTTATGGCAAACCGCCTACACTGGGTAAACTTGAAAGCTTACCATTGTGTGTGCATGTATGGCAAGCTGTTTTAACATTTAAATGTATTATTCATAGGAGCAATGAGATATTGATAGTAAATTGAATATAACAGTTCAATTTCATGTTCAAATTTGTCTCATGAATAAAAAAAGCAATTCATGCTTTAGACCATTTTAATTTAAAACATTTTAAAAACAAAGTACCGGTTCAGGCACCGTTTCGGCACCGGCACCGTTTTAAAAGTATCGATTTAGCACCGGTATCGGATAAAACCCAAACGATACCCAACCCTACTCATGATATTAATCACAGCTCTCGTACCTGCATACTCTGCAGCAGCCTCTTGTCTTTTTGCTAGTGAGTCAATAGAACAAATGGAATTGGCTGCACAGCCCTTATTAACAACAAAGGAAATACTAGAGGCTGAGGATGCAATACAGAGCCGGCATCGGGCCAAACCAACTCTTCATCTACCCCCTGAATCCGAGACTTAACATTCTTGATCATAATTTTAGGAATTGAGGAGCTTTTATTCAATTTACAGCACATGTCATGAGTTGGAACATCAACTTTCCTATAGGCATCATAGATATCATTAAGTTAGCCAGTTCCTTTTCAATGCGAGTTACATGTTCTTGAAGAATGTCGCTTGGATGGTTTTGCTCCACAAACCTTTTTGCCACTTTAGTCAGAACCTTCCAACATTCATAGACACTGTTAAAACGGAGCAGCGATGACTTTAACTTGTCCATGTGTAGGTCCCTGCCCTTCTCTGTCAATTTACGTGATCGGACACTTCTACGAGGCTCATTTTGGTGATGTTCTGATGCACTTGAATTCTTAATCTGCTGTGGCTCAACATCAGACTTATTAATCTTTTTGTAGCTCTGCTAATTTCTCTGAATTCTGAGGCTCTACTAATTCATTAGTTGTTTCTAGGGTTGGCCGACACTCTGTTAATGACTGATCTTTATCATCATTATCCTGAGACATGGTGAGCTGCGTATTAGCTAGGCTAAAGTACAAACAATGAAAGTACAAATGACTGAACAGGCTTAGTTTCACAATGAATCATGTAGCCTAGGCCCAACCCAAATTGAAAAAGGCCCATGAAGCATATAGGCCCAATAAAAGACTAGATGTACCGCAGAGCGGTACAAAATATGACCGCCGCCCAGTCCAGCACATTTTTTCCACAAAAATAAATCACGCTGAAAGGCCTATATGATTCTAACTGTCTCACTAAATTGCATTATCCACACTCAATTCTCACTGATATCTGCTAGACAACAAGTACCAAAACATGATTAGTTCATAGATTTCACATGTAAAATTCATTTTATACAACCCCACCTCCATCTTGCCTGTTCATAATTCTGAGAAATTCTTGAATTGTGTGCATGTACATGTTTATGTTATGCGTGCGTGTGTGTGTGTGTGTGTGCCTGCGTATGTGCCCGTGCATGCAAGCGTACATATGTCTACTGTGTGAGTATGTGTCATACGTATGATTACTGTGAATGTATGTGTGTGTGTGTGTGTGTGTATCTGTTTGTGCACATGTGTGCACATGAAATGGGTTAACATGACCCCTGGAGGCAAACATACGGAAAAAAATGGTCATCCTAGGCCCTACAGTTCTCAAGATATTCACAGAGAACTGTGTCTGCCCTACCCTCCTTTCGGGGGGTCCAGTCCAGCAGGGGGGCTACAGATCAAAACGAAAAATTACGGTTCCATGCTATCCATGTGGGGGTACATGCCCACCAAGTTTTGTGTACCCCGGTCTTTCAGTGTCCCGGGAATCCTTGTTGGTGTACGTCACTAAATGTACACATAAATGATTTTATTGTAAGGCCCCCCATGAGCGAAAGTACACAAAACTTGGCATGCATTCGGAGGGTGTCATAATGATCCTACACTTTTAATTTCGTGCAGTTTTGACCTTGTCAGCCAGAGATATTGTGATGAAAACACCTAATTTTTTGCTTTTTAATTTTTAACTAGGTGGCGCTATACATGAAATAAGTGGTAATGGGATGGGTTGACATGCCCCCTTAAGACCAACATACATAAAAAAGGTGGACCTCCTAGGCCCTACGGTTCTCAAGATATTCACAGAAAACTGTCTCCGGCCACCTACAGGCCAGTTGGTGTATAGTAACATAAATTAATTTATTGTGTGGCCCCCCATGAACGAAATTCCACGAAACTTGGCGTGCATACAGAGGGTGTCATAATGATCCTACACTTCCAATTTCGTGCAGTTTTGACTATGTTAGGTCACAGATAGCTTCAATTACAACACCTCATTTTTACTTTTTTGTGTTTAACTAGGTGGCGCTATACATGAAATGAGTGGTTATGGAATGGGTTGACATGGCCCCTTGAGATCAACATACAAAAAAAAATGGTCCTCCTAAACCCTACGGTTTTCGAGATATTCACAGAAAACTGTGTCTGCCCTACCCTCCTTCCAGCGGGGGGGCTACAGATCAAAACGAAAAATGATGGTTCCATGCTATCCATGTGGGGTTACATGCCCACCAAGTTTCGTGTACCCCGGTCTTTCAGTGTCCCGGGAATCATTGACAGAAATTTGGGCATGCGAAAAAGAAAAAAAGAAAAAAATCTGACTAAACCTATATGACCGCCGCTTCGCTGCACGGCGGTCATAATTAAGTTACACACAAGGCATAGGCTATTTGAAATGTCAGCATATCAACAAACAATGCAAAACAAAATTAAAATTCAGCAGCCTGGTAACTTATTTTCAATTAAATTGCATTTGTCCAAGCCCCCCTTTTGATTGAAATGTCTTCCTTAAAGGGGTGGTTCAGGATTTTGGACATAGGACCTCATTTCCAAGTAAGCAAGTGTGATATTTATCAGTGGAGACCGTTTTCAACACGTTTCATTCAGTCCTTCTAATTGCAGATTTCGCAGGTGCTAGGCTAGCGCAAGTCAACGGTATGTGCTAGCCTGCCACTAAAAACAGTCTTACCCACTCCAAAGTACACCCGAGGCAAATAAATTATAACGCCAGACTATCGATGTAAATGTCTGTATTGATAGTGTTATTTCTAACGTTATTCTATCCTTGCATTTCAACGATCGCATTACATTTTGAGGGACTAGTTTCTTAGCAGCGGCGGAATTATACTTCTCCGGTTAGTAGTACTGCGCCGAAAAGTAAACAATAAAGCGCACTCCAATGGGGATACCTAGTAGTAGCCTTGGTAATAGCAGTCCGCCGCTGAGTTGCAAAATGACTACTAACAACTTCAGGGACCAAAGTATAACTATTGCAACGCGATGCAAGGGTAGTTGTATTTCTTACACTATTCTATCAACACAGACATTTACATCGATTGTCTGGAATTTGCCTCAGGTGTAGTTTAGAGTGGGTAAGACTGTCTTTAGTGGCAGGCTAGCACATACCGTTGACTTGCGCTAGCCTAGCACCTGCGAACTCTGCAATTAGAAGGACTGGATGAAACGTGTTGAAAACGGTCTCCACTGATAAATATCACACTTGCTTACTTGGAAATGAGGTCTTATGTCCAAAATCCTGAACCACCCCTTTAAACGTGGTCAGTCGGCTAATCACGATAAACCCCCACAAGTGTTCTTTAACGAAGCCTTACTTCAAAGACCGTCAGAAGAAAATGACGCTAAAGGGTGCTTATCTGTTTCATGCCGGTGTTGTGTGCCTTCTGGTTTTCCCCACCTACTGGTTTCCTTGCGCGTGCTCGCGTTGCTCACCACAGCTGCAGGAGTTGTCAAACATTCGCAAACAAGTTGTTTTCGGCGGATTTGAAGTCGCATTTCATATCTATCCCATGGTCATTACACTACAATCACTCGTACAAAATACATGTAAAATAAAGGCTATAATTTTGCACTTTATAGCATTAAAATAGATTCGAACCTGCAACAAATACGCACACCTATGAACCAGACCGACCTATTCAGCGCATTATCTCTTTGAGCCACTCCAATTCGCTGAAAACCGTCATCAATCACCTATTAATTAACCACACAAGCAACATTTTGTCTTGCATTAGGTGACACAAATGGTATTGCCTTTATCTTATAGCCTAACTCCTTGTCTGAGCGACTATCAGGCCTATGGTTTTGAAAAGTCAAATGTTCCCTGACAAAGACATTCGTAAGAATGTTTATTGACTTGAAAAATACGCTAATTTTTGCAAACTCCCTTCATTCAATCAACCCTTGAAGACATCGCGGTCTGGTGCGCTAAAATGTAGATCGTTTCTTCTGTCGTACCATTTAATTTCTAAGAATTTAGGTCTACTAGACTACTACTAGGCTACTACTACTAGACCTACAATAACGCCATCACCAAATACATATTTTATTTTTATTTGATCAACCACAAAGAGTAGCATACTGTGCACAGTGCACTGACGGCCGTAGCAGCCTAAGGTAACCAGTTGTTTTAGATGAAGGGCAACCACTTGTTTCAGATAGCCTGGACAACATGTTACCTGGGTGTTGCCTATGTTATTAATTGATGGTAGCCTACAATAGTTAATTGTATCGCGTAACAGCCAGGTATTAGTTGGCTCAAGGAGTAGGGAATCAGGCTGGAGAGAGTCGTGCATGTATTGCTTTTGCGGTATCGAATCCAGTTTAATGCTAGTTTTCAAAACATATATTTTTTTACGTCTTTTGTCCGAGTGGCTGTAATGTAGCCGAGCGCTCATGGCGTATATGAAAAGCGACTTCAAACCGCCTAAAAACAACTTGTTTGTGAATGTCTGACAACTGCTGCAGCGCATGCACGCGCAAGGAAACCAGTAGGTGGAGAAACCAGAAGGCACACAACACCGTTCGTTCGTCCCCAATCGCTGAGAAGCATGTCCAACTTTAGATCCGAATTCAGTCCATGCGCAAAGTCGCCCTCGACAACAAGTCCATGATCGCTGGCCTCTTCAGCGAGAAAACGTGAGTTTAGTCCGAGAAACTTGCTTCAATCCAGGACTCGACCTCGGTTGTGAACAGGCTGATGAATCTTCGCGTTGCCGAAGGGGAGCCCACCGCAGGCCGGCGTTAACTTCAGCTCCGAGTTCGACTATCACTCCCCTTCAGGAAACACGCAAGGCCAAAGTTCTTCAGTTTACTGATGGATTTATTTTCATCTTTAATTCATCTTTTAATCCACCGTCGAACTGTTTAAAAGCAGTAAAGCAACACAATAACTAGACAATCCAATCACACAACCAAAAAAACTAATAAAGCAAAGAAATAAAGCATTATAAACACACACATACCTTGCTGGCTGCATATCAGCTAAGAGGGAAATGAGTCCAAGAAAAACACGGCTTCAAACATTAAAACTTCTGACTCAGTGGCGTGCGGCCATAACCGCGAGTCAGCTCATAGATATATATATACTGACTAGATGTCGCCTTCGGCTTCTCAGCATGCGTCAACACCGCCGCCATCTTGTAGCGGGGATCTGAAGAGCTAGTTCTCCCGTATTGTCAGTGTTACCTATTTAGCGAAGTTTGGCCATCCCCAGCGACAGAAAACCTTTTTAGCGATTAGCGACAAATTTAGGAACTTCTCACAATGATGGCAAACTCGGTTTCGTTGTTGTTGAAACGTAAGAAAATCACTTTTCTCATGGTTTTGTCATTTGTGAATTAAGCTACATCTCGTTTTCCCATAGCATTGGCCCATGATTAAAAAATTAACGACTGGCATATGAAGTAGCAGATCACGTTAAAGCACGGAAGTAAATGTTCTACAGATCTACAGCAACTTCTGGTAAGATTACAACTTACACGAGTAAACGAGACGAGAGGTATGTGGCCTCAACCAGAGCCTGTCTGTTTACTGTCATTGTATCGAACCTGGTTGCAGTTCACTCATTGTTCCTCTAGGGGTTGCCGCTAGCTAGTGCAGAATGAATGGGAGTCTTTCGGGCTAGACGGGTAACCATCCAGCCACGTAGGCGAGCACCTCCTGCTCCCCTTTCTGCATCTCTGTCTCTGATGTGTCGTTTCCGTCAAGGCCGATGTCCACATGGGGGATGCTCTATGATTGGTAATGGCAAAGTAAGTTATATGTGAATGAGTGTGTGTGTATATATATATATATATATATATATAGATAGATATAGATATATATATATATATAGAGAGAGAGAGATAGATTGTATTATCATAATATAGTTGATTGTCTAATTTGTGTTGTGTTCATAATCATATAGCATTAAGCATTATCACCTGCTCATGGACGATGTCCATCTGCTCAGGCTCAGGCTCCTGTTCACTCTGTAGCAGAAGAAACACATCGCAGAAGGTTGTGAAATGTTTTCAATTTTTTGTTATTGTTCATGATTGTACACTAGACTGATCTGCAGCAACTGAGTGGCATCATCAGAAATGCAATTTGTGGCGATTTCCTGAATGTTGACTATATTGCCAACAGATGCACTCCTCAGCGCTGCGGTGAACTCAGGGCTTAATTTGAGCCGGAACACGACGGAACATGTTCCGGCACCTCCGACGTTGGATCCGGAACCTTTTTTATTGGATCCGTCAACTCTTACGTCAATATAAAAAATAAATCGCCTAAACGAAAAATAAATAAATGACTGTTTGTGTAGTGTTCAATGTTGATATCTTTGTTATTAGTCTTTAGAAATAGGGAAGACCAAACAGGATACAACAAGCTAATCGAGTATTTGAAAGTGCTTTATCCACAATATTGGCCACAGGAGGGTGAAGCGCTGTTCGGGGAGAGAGAAGTTGAAACGCTCTGCCAGCAGCTTTGCATCGATAGCCCGCGGAATGTCATCAGGGCTTTCAGGGAATACCACCTCTACCATCTCCTCCCCATTTGCCTTGTCGGCCCGCCGCTTGCCCGGTTCAACCCCTTTCGTGAGGTCATTGATTTCTAAAGGACATAGGTGTATAGAAAGAAGCAGGGTAGTGGAGGCCGGGGGTCTGGATGCTGTATGGGCCATTTTGGACAAGTAGGCCTAAGCTACGGTAGGAAGAAATCACGCTTCCACGCTGTATCTAGTTGATCATTGATTACTGGGTGTGGGTGGTCATCATTGCAATATATAGCATACTTTAGCGCCAAGGCTATTAGCCCCTTGTTGGACTGTTTTGTTGGTTCCCCTGTATCTCCTTTTGTCCCGGTCTGTGTGCGTGTGAGTGTTTGTGTCTCCCGCTCCCTCTCTGTGTCATATTATGTGTCAGTTCCGATGTGTTTTGATTGGGGGGAGGTGTTCGGGGGGGAATAGGGGTTCAGATAGGTATTCAGATGTGTCAATCAGAAATTACTAATCATTCCACGCTGTATCTAGTTGATTATTTTTTTTACATTTTACACCATGCAGTGCAGTGTGTTGCAAGTTCTGAAGTTAATAAACATTGCCCTAGTGTGCACACCGCGTTGTTTAGTTTTTTTTTAGTCAGAGCTATGTACGCAGGTTTTTTTGTTGTTGGTCCGTAACCTCAAATCCCCGTTTTGAGTCGCTGGATCCACCCCGCCTTTGCGCTCCGGCACCTCCCACTTTACAAATTAAGCACTGGGTGAACTCCCTGGCCGTGGGGTGGAATCGGTGCCCTCCCTTCCCCCTGATGACTGAGAACAGGTTCTGCAAACACATGTAAGTGGACCATTGTGAACTTGGGAGTGAAGGCATTGTAATGTGAACAGTTCAACAAAGACAAGCTGTAATACCTCTAGGCAGTCCTAATTTAGTTTTGATGTGCAGAGGTATTTCACTCCCTCGCACATCAGCTCCTGATGAAGCTTCAGGATACTTTGGATGCTTAGCACCAAGCCTGCGTGGCATAGTGGTGGTCTTGTAGATCTTGAGAGAAGGATTGCTCTATCAGATTTAGGCTGGAAACTGTTGTTTACTTGTCAAGAAGATCGCAAACGATTAAGTGTTTAGCAGTCTGTGCTTTTCAGAATGTCTGTGCAGACCCCTCAGACTGACTCTGACTTCTCCCTTTTCTACTTTACCAACACTACACCTTTTGCCGTTACCTGAACTTACCTAAACTTCCAGGATTTGACCCAAGGAACACAACTCCGGAGGTAGTCTACCCTGCTGGAATCTGCACTCAGAGGCCTCCTCCACCATTTGGTGTCTTTCATACTCCTGCAGAATCAGTGTCACAACATTTCATATGGTGCTCGGTGAAATAGCCAATGCACACATGAGGGCAGCGCGATACCCATGGTGACCCATTGTAATGGAGATACAGAGTGCCGGAAAAGTGAAGGGCAGAATAATTCAATATAAAGTTCCTTGTGCTTTCTGCAGTAACCTTTTGTTTTTAACAGTAGGCTATCACGTCTTACGGTCTCAACTCAGAACTCAATTTGTGCAAAAAAGTAGTTGAGGTGTCTTGCTAAATTTGTTTACCTTGAGTTGAGCACATCAAAAAGCCTGTCCAGTATGAAGGGCCTCCTCTGGTAGTACCTTTTGTACCACCATAGTCTGCATGCCTTGTGGATTTGAGGGGGGGAATGTAATATGATTTGTGATGCCCATATACAGTTGTTATAGTTGCAACATGTTTTAACATAATTTTGTTTTAAATTAATCCACTGACTCAAGCCTCATTTGCACCACATTTATTGAATATTATGGACAATAATATTTTGACAATTAGAGGATGTAATGACATTTAGTTATCTTGACATTTTCTGTTTGCTATTAGAAACGAACTATATAGCCACCTAGCAGAGTGGCTTTTAAATAGCAATATGCATTATATGGTTTGTTATGCTTAGCTTAGGGAGACTACGGACTTTCCCCTAAAGATGGCAGCAAAGATGGCAACATTTCCGGAAAGGTACTGGCTTGATGAAATTCATTCTGGACTCTCTATCCGACCACATAAAGACCTCGGGATACTTCGGTTTGGCTTTAGGGACCCTCTACTCACTACCACGTAAGTGCAATGTTGTTTGGAACTATAGAAGAGGTATAAAAATAGCGTTTTTTGTAGTGGCGAAATAATATGCCCTTCTCACTTCCACGCTAACGAGCTTTGACTAAAAACGGTAACATCGAACTTTCTCAAAACACATCCGAATGACATGATTTGGATGTCAACTCAACGTATGTACTCCCAATCATCCGTAATTTGATCTAAAGTGCATTTTACTCCGGATAATTCCTTTAGGCCATAGAGATGTGCTAGGTGTTATGATCTCAGCTCTCCTTCATCTCCTGGTTGCAGCGATAAACGAGACCGTTTGTGCACGTTTAAGGTACCTAAACAACGACTGCTGCAGCACTGTCCTTTACTGGAAATTATTTTCACACTTTCAGATCACTTGGAGCTAGCCTAGCATACCGACAAGCTAGATCCAACCCAGAACGTATCTGGCACTGCTGAACTTGCACAGAAACATCACCAGCTTTTTAAAATAGTTTTGAAAACTAAACATTTGGATTATTTTAGCACAAATTATGAGATTATTTGCCACTTTTTAATAATTCTTGACAAAATTAAATTATATTAAAAGTTTTTTTTTTTTTTTTTTAAGAAAAGTTTTGGGTGGGCCTGTTAAAAAAGTGGGTGGGCCTAGGCCCGTCCAGGCCCACCCGTAGCGCCGTGCCTGCTACTACCTGCTTCCACTTGCCAGTTATGGCTCGAGCCATGAAAACCATGGCTTGTGTTGCCATTCCACCATTCGCCAGCCCATCTACACAGTCCAGCCTGCGATTGTATTCTAACTGGCGTTTAATACACATCTCATCAATAACAAGTGAGCAGTTCTTTTTCTCACTTGTCATGGTTTTGCTCTTCGCACTTATTCTTGCCAAGACACCATGAAGAAATCCAGGCTGCAGAAGGAAGGGTTGGATTTTAAAACATTATATGCACTACATGCCAGTGCACTACATTGGTTTTGGCTTGACCTGGGATTCAGACCACATGTGTAATTTTATGTAAATATGCAACATGTAGGGTACGGTCCTAGTAGTTTCATTCCTAATCATTCATATTATGAGTGGGGCATTCTTCTTACCTCAAAACTTCCCAGAGTGTCTATCAAATGCCTCGACAGGGTGGTTGGAGCAGGCAACTGGAATGTTTTTTTAAGCTCAAAGTAGCACCTTGGGCTCTGGTGGAAGAGGCGGATTGCCAAGTCTTTATCACACTTACTATATCGTTGGCCATGCTTCCTGACCTTGGCCATGGCAATCTAATCTGACTCTCGCCAGATGAATTTTGTTCCGCCTAGCTCCACTCATCCATCTGGGACCAATCCATTGGAGTGTTGCTTCAGAAGGCTGGGCCTAATCAAAAAATGCTTGCATATGATTGAATAAGCCACTTGTCCGTCATCTATTGATGTGCTACTTCAACCACTCACATCGAAGCCAACCCGTGACGCTGATAACAGTCTCAGACCCCGTTTACACGAGCATGTGTATTTTTTATAAACGAAGACATTTCCCTACGTTTGAGCCTTTCATTTAGACGCAAACGGAGAATTCGCCCCGTAAAACGGTTATCCAAAAAAACTCCAGCCAAAGTGTTTTTTTTGGAAAACTCCGTTTATGTGTTTGGTTCTAAACTGTGGTAAACGGAGTTTTGGGCAGCCAACGTCACAGTATGCGACAGAAGTACACCAAATGTGCGACCAATGTTTACATTTACATGTTCTCACGTGCGACTTTTCCGGGTTCTGATTGGTTAATGTGAGCTTGAGCTTATCGTTAGACTGCCACTGTGGTTTGGCGTGCTCATGACAGCATGTATGTACACGGGTTCGTGTAAACACATTTTAAAAATAAACGGTCTCGTGTACATGCAGTTTTATTTGCAAACGTAGATGGCCAGATATTCGTTTAGGAAAATACCCTGCTTCGTGTAAACATAGTCTCACAGTCGCTTCTACGCTATGTCACATCTATGAAACTCCCGCCCTGCCTCCTGATTGGCTGTACCATAAAATCGGTTGCAGAAATCACTCTCAATGGAAGAGGTCCCAGATGGATGTGAGTGAAGCTAGGCGGAGCTAAGCGGAATGAAATTCATCTGGCGAGAGTCAGGTAATGGCAATCTACAATCATCTACAAAGTCTTTGGTCTGCTTTGGTAAGCAGTCTGTGGACAAGGCATATGTCCGGGTGTTTGTAAGACTGCAGACCAAATGGATACAGTTTTTTTAACTTCTTGTGTATTATCAATATTACCATTGCAATAACTGTGGCCATTGCACATACTTTCCCTGGAGATTTGTGATTTGCCTGTACAGTCTGATGCGGCACTGCCGCAATTTTTACTTCTCCTTTGTAAATCTTTGATTTTCTGTGAAGATGTCATATTTGCATGAATGTGATATAGACATCAATGGCATGTACACATATCGTACATACTTTCTGAGAAATGCAGAAATCACTAATGCCTTTACCTGTCCCTAAAGCCAAACCGAAGTATCCCGAGGTCTTTATGTGGTCAGATAGAGAGTCCAGAATGAATTTCATCAAGCCAGTATACCTTTCCGGAAATGTTGCTGCTGCAGCTGGCATCTTTAGGGGAAAGTCCGTAGGAGTCTGTAGAAGAGGTGCAACGACGTGATGCAATCGACTCCTACGGACTTTCCCCTAAAGATGCCAGCTGCAGCAGCAAAATTTTTCGGAAAGGTACTGGCTTGATGAAATTCATTCTGGACTCTCTATCTGACCACATAAAGACCTCGGGATACTTCGGTTTGGCTTTAGGGACCCTCTACTCACTACCACGTAAGTGTAATGTTGTTTGGAACTGTAGAAGAGGTATAAAAATAGCGTTTTGTAGCGGCGAAATGAAATGCCCTGGTCACTTCCAGGCTAACGAGTTTTGACTAAAAACGGTAAAATCGAACTTTCTCAAAACACATCCGAATTACATGATTTTGATGTAAAATCATGTCATTCAACGTATGTACTCCCAACCATCCGTAAATTGATCTAAAGTGCATTTTAACTCAATCATCCGTAAATTGATCTAAAGTGCATTTTACTCAGGATAATTCCTTTAAACGTACACTTTCCCATTGTGGAAAAGTTCACTAATCAATTAATCAGACCCAAATATATCAGCTACAGCAGTGGTTCTCAAACTTTTTCTTTCATTCCCCACTTTGATCAAGGGGGCATTTTCGAGCCCCACCTGTCCCTCATCGCTCTAAGAAAGTGGTAGGTCAAGCTTAAAATTGTCAAATTTACTGAAATAATGACAAGTTCTAAATATATCCTCTTCAGCAGAGTTAAAATCAGCTGGTGCTGCAGATATAATAATAAGTAAATTAATACATAATGTGACATTGTAAATTAAACACACATATTTCTGTTTTCCAGCAACATATTAGGAAGCAAAGGCCAATATTTTACAGCATTGTACAATATATTCAATGAAATACCAACATGCTGCATTAAATGAATCCATAATCCAGTCATACTGAGCACTGCTGGTTGGGAAATATTTTTTAAATAAACTTTGCAGGGATGTGATGTAGGCCTGTTTAATACCATGGGATCCCAAGAGTGGCTCCCAAATCAGACGTTTCAGCGATTTCACTCAGATTCTCAAAGGCATAATACTGTCGCGATCGAGGCGCCTGTCCCATAGAAGTTTTTTGGTGAATGCAGTAATCTTATCTGCTAGGTGAGGTGGATGCTTGTCTTTGTCTTGTAACTTGAGATTTAACTCATTGAGCTTTCCAGATATATAGCTTCGTCAAGAAATATTAATTAGTGAACGTGCTTGCAGATTCAAACATGCGCTCTTCTTCCAAGAAGAGGCGACTCGGAGCTCAAACACGCGCGACAGCACTTTACCTCGGGAAAGCCACCTTGCCTCGCAACTACAGCCCGTTGGTCGGCTCCCATCTTCTCGCATCCGTAAATTGATCTAAAGTGCATTTTACTCCGGATAATTCCTTTAATGAAACGTGTTGAGCTAGGATGACCAGGCAATGCTAGGTCAAGCCTCGCTTTATCACTTATTTTGGATTTCTTAAATCTGCTTTTGTGAAATATCCTTCAAGCTCCGAAAACTGGAAACAAACAGAAAGTGGTGGCAGCATGTCCCTCAAATGAAAACAAAACCCTGTGTGGAATTTCTATAGAAATAAGGGAGGGTGAGTTGCCTCCGTGGTGTGTTTCTTTTGGTCCTTGGTTAAAAAGTAATGTATGTTCTTTTGGGGAAAAAATCTGATAAATTTAGATACAAACATGTAAGTTCATATTTTGAGTTCATATTTTGACCGTTAACCCAAGATTATGATGGATTGTCCAGGACTCGTGGCCACTAGCTAGATACGTCGGGTTGCATGAGTTTGCTAGTTCATGTAGAAGTAAGTATATACAGTAGAGTAGAGTATCATTTATTAATCCCGAGGGAAATTAAGGTGTCCAGTTGCATACTGTACATACATAAATACAGAATAAAAAACACAAAGACATTACACACATCATTGCACATATATTCACCATACAGCACACGCTTACATACATCTAGCCAAAGTCAGATCTCTCTCTCACACACACACACACACACACAGCTGTGGTTGTATTGAGAAGAAAAGAGTGGTTCATCACATGTGCCATAGCTGAGTGCAAAGAGCAGCTAAAAGAGTCAATAACTGGAAAAAGTGTTCAAAGTGTCCAGGTGTCTCAAAGTGTCACTATGCATAGTCCAGGAAGAAATCGGGGTGAACACACACACTCACTCACTCAAACACACACACACACACACACACACATACACACACACAGTGGGGGTGGAGTTGGCGTATCAGCAGCAGGAAAAAAAAGTGCAGATGAGTGTGCAGGTGTGGGAAGGTTGATTATGCAGTCCAGTCACCTATGATGATCTCTTTCTGGGTGTCCTTCTGTGTGGTATTGAACAACTGGATGGCCCTGGGGACAAAGGACCTCCGTAGCCTGTCTGTCTTGCATGGGATGGCATGGAATCTGTAGCTGAATGCGCTTCTCTGGTTGACAAAGACTGGGTGCAGGGGGTGATTGTAATTGTCCATTATAGAGTCAAGTCTGCTCAGTGTCTTCTTCTCAGCAGTGGTAGTGAGAGTCTCCAGTTCTGTGCCAACAACAGACCCAGCTTTCCTCACCAGCCTGTCAAGGCGTCCAGCATCTCTCTTCCTGATGCTGCCTCCCCAGCATGCCACAGCATAGGAAAGCACACTGGCCATGACAGACAATACTGTAAGTTTGGATAAGATTTCACACATTAATTGATGTAATAACTACATTGCTATAAGGAATATTAATGTGAATAATTTTCTTTATCAGGATTGGCATTGCTGTATTCTTTGAAGTGAGAGATTTGTACTGTAACATGGTCACGTTGGTTAACCATTAGTAAAGAGTGTCAACAATGAGTTGATCTTTTGTGTTAGGTCAGTGTTTCTCAAACTTCTCAGACCAAGGACCACCTAACCAATAAATAAATAAAATAAAATCACGGACCAACTAGCTAAAGAAAAAACAATAGACCAACTTCAATAGTATATTACACAATAGACCTACTCACTGAACCACCTTGCTTATTGTCTTTGCACCTGGTCTATTGTATCAGAGGATTCATATGATTTAAACTGGCATAGCTTACACATAACCTGACTCTCGCCAGATGAATTTTGTTCCGCTTAGCTCTGCCTAGCTTCACTCACATCCAATCGGGACCTCTTCCATTGAGAGTGATTTCAGCACGAGATTGTATGGTTGAGCCAATCAGGACGCAGGGCGGGAGTTTCATACTGTAGATGTGACATAGCGTAGAAACGACTGTGAGACTGTTATCAGCGTCACGGGTTGGCTTCGATGTGAGTTCCAATGGATCGGTTCCAGATGGATGAGTGGAGCTAGGCGGAACGGAATTCATCTGGCGAGAGTCAGGTTAGCTTACACAGGCAATGTTGCAGAACTGTTTGGATTAATATACAAGTTGGTTCAAAATTGCAAACAACTCATCTATATTATATTTTACCACATCTGCTCACGGACCACTTAGGATTGCTTGCAGACCACACTTAGAGAAACATTGTTTTAGGTCAAATAAAATACTTTTTGTCTGAAGAAATAATCAGAAATCCATAAGAAAGATAGGTCCCTGGGAACATAGGACCCTCTAACTGGGGAACATAGGATTCCTTTTTATGTTCCCATTGTCTACCATATTAATTTTAAGGGAACATATGGCCCTGGGAACTTAAGGATGACCCCTCACAAAATCAGTCTGTGACTATAAAAATATGTGAAAGGGTTTGAGACTAGTCTTTCAAAAATCTTGGGTAGCTTTACCTGTTGTGCATCATCCTGAGGTGCATCATCCTGAGACTCATGTCATGTCTCTCCAAGTATTATCTGCTGGTGGTATGCTTGGTGGTTGATGCCGTTTTCTGGTCCTGTGTGACGAACTAATACGACAATAATACCAACATCTGTAAAGAAATGTGGTCATATTTTTCAGGAAAATGTTGTTTTATATGAACATACTGAGCATTCATGCCATTTATATTTCTGGTTTTTTACAAATTTCTACCAAACCAAACTCAAAAGCTCATATTAATATAGTGTGACTGTCCTAAGACCATTTGACAAAGTTTGATTTTTAATAAAGCCAATGAAAATGAATGCAATTGCTCCTTATTTAAAGCTATTGTGTACCGGTATTTCTTGGGTTAATTCTTTGGGGAAATTATCCCATCTAGTGGTAAGATGGTATATTGCAACAGACTGTACAAGATGTAGTTCAAGTCAAGATAGATACAAGATGGTCTTCTATCCCTGCACAAAGAGTCAGAGATCATCAGGTGATTCAATGTTTGGGGTTTCCCTGCAGCCGCGAACACAACGCGAAAGGCGGAGCTAGAATGTCAGGTATGTCCCTCCTTGGCTAATGTATTCTAAAGATGGACCAAAAGTTCGGAAAAGTGCAACCATGGAAAAAATAGTAGTGGGATGTTACTTTACTTTCTTGAATATAAATTTAAAATTCAATAAAAAAATATCAAACAGGGTTCAGGAAAAGCATATCAACTACTTATGCCTTAGTAAAGCTCAGCAATGAAATAGAGAAGACACATTATTACCACAAACACAAATTAACAACGAAAGCATGGTTATCATGGGTTATATCTTGCCTGGTTATTAGACCATACATAACCCTATCCAGGGCTAGACTGGGACAAAAAATCGGCCCTGCCATTTTGGCCCAGGTGGCCCACACCCACTATCATTGGTCAGACACATTCCCTGCAGACAGTCTACTGTGTTCTGCATTCCTGTGTGATAGTTTTGGATCTTTCAAGAGGGGTCTCTGTTCAGCTTACACTATAATTAATTCATTCTTAGAATGAATTTGTATATTTATGTATATTGTATATTGTATATATAATTACCATAATTTGTATATTTATGGTATTTGTTTATTTTTTTTTTTTTGACATTTGATTTTGTACAGACATTATAGTTATTATTACTATTTTGATTAAAAGAAGTTATTGAAATTTGATTTTGTACAGACATTATAGTTATTATTACTATTTTGATTAACATTTATTTTACTCATCTCACTGAAATGAACGTAGAATGTGGCCTGTTGCACAGAGAAATGAATGATCTGCATCTCTGTTAACCGAAAGTTAGTTTTCCTAATATCTCCATTGTTGCATGAAATATGTCTCCATAGTGTCAAGCAGTGAAGTGATGCAGGTAGCCAATGTTCACATCACCGGAGTCAGCAAGAAGCAACCAAGACAGGCACTGCTTACTCGTATCTGTATTTCTGTCCCTTCCAAACTGGGTTAAAACAGTGTATTTAACAGGCAGATTTTTTTCTAAAAAATCCCAGATAGGGAATAAATAGGCCTAGGCCTACTGTACCTCCAACATTCTAGTTCTTGTGATGTATGAACATCTACAACACTGCATACAGAGCACAATTTTCAGCAGTCAGTAACAGCATAATGTGAATTAGTGTCCTGTGTGATTGGGATGTGAATTGCTTGATTTTGATTACATTTATAATGAGTAGGCTATTATATGGTAGGCTATATAAGACTGTAGTGTTACATAAAGGCAAACACAAAGAAAATAGGTAGGCATAACCCATTCCAAATGAATTGTCTCCAATATAATAAATAGGCCTAAAACACATTGGGCTTGGCAAGAAATTTGGCAGCACTTTCAAACAAGTGATGGCACCCCTGCAGGTAGCCAATGTTCATGTCACCAGAAGACGAGAACACAGATGACGAGACCTGGTTGCTCTGTTAAGGTATTTCTGTCCCTCCCAAACTGCGTTAAAATGGTGTGTTTAACAGCAAGATCATCCCATCAACATCCAAATGACTCCAAAATTGTTGGAATCGTTTGTGCACGGTCGATTGTGCAGGGAAAATAAACATTTGTTCACCATTGTTTTGTTTCTTGTGTTAATAAACGTTATTTGCTGGTGAGTGACGTCAAACTTTTTGTTTCTTTTTCTTTTGGTCAGTGGTTCTATATCAATCGTGCCGCAAATTAACAGACAGGAGCCGGGCGTAATTTAAATTCATGGCGACCAGCAATCTACTCGTCGAAGAGGCATATAGTTTGACTTTGAGAAACGTTGCAGATCATAGACAGAGAAAGCTCTGGGAACAGAATGTTGGCATGATTTTGTTGTCACAGCCGATGTTGTATTAGCGCTAGTATGGAAATTTAACCAATGGGTCGCTGTCAGCTCTTTAAAGGCCGGCGCAACCAAAAAGTAAGAGATTTTATTGTGCCATGCCAGTGTCAGTATGGAAAATTAACCAGTGGGCCACTGGCACAAATTTGCTGGTTCACTTTTACTTTCACTTTTTTTAAAACACAAGACTTTATTTGTACAAACTAAAGTTAAGTATTTACTTCCTTGAATGTCACACCTGCTGTTAAATGTAGGTTATTGTGGGAAAAATACCGCTACCAAAACTCCAACAATCTGAATCAGAGGCAGAGATAGTCAAGACACTGATGATTGACCGCTTTCTGGAACCGATCCTCAGTGAAGGCAACCCGTTGATCATCTCATCTGGCTGATGTGCACTCCATTTATAGAAATCTAACTTCACAGTTCCCTTAGTCAATCATAATTAGACAAACCATATGTTATCCAATCAGGGGTGCTATATTTTCTTACAACTTTAAACATGACTGAGTGTCTGAGTGTTATCTCACCACTAACCTATTGAACCAGCCATGACGTGTTATAGCCTACAAGTCAGACTTTCGTCACCGTCGTTACATGAAGACAGAGGACTTCTTGGAAACACTGTTTAACTTTTACTTTCTACCAACCATGCCAATGCCACATAGGTTAAACTTTGCATACAGTAGTTTGATATCTTTTTTGATAATATGCACCCTTTGGTTACTGGGAGAGGGGGATTTACTGCAGGGATACCACAAAATTAGTCATTCTTTGGTGGCCACGCCCAACAATTCTTTACTGAGCTTTACTTTACTTTAATGGGCTAACTATTCCCTATGAAGATGTGATGGATGAAGAGAGCTTATGTTTCATAATTAGGCATGGGTGTGTTTTGGGCATAACATCCATTAAACCAATGATAGTGACATCTGCCATTCCAACTGTGTTGGAATTTTGACGAGTGAGCCCATCTCTGCAGAAGGAATCTGCTTGCGCACCATGTTTTCAACAGCTGGATTCCACTAAAGCTTGCTTTGCTTAAATGTGTGTGTGTGTGTGTGTGTGTGTGTGTGTGTGTGTGTGACAAGCAGAGTATAGCTACACACATCTGCACTCAATAACCGTCAGAAGTGGCATGATGTGCTTGACATCACAGCACCCCCTGCCAGATGACAAGGAAATAATAGTAGCCTAAAAGTTAATTTATTTAAAACATTTTACAACATTTCCCAGTTGTCACTTACAGAAATTGAATGTTTTGATGAAGTTTTTGTAAATAATGAAACAATTCTGAATAAATGGGCTATTCTATAACACTTTCACCTTCTCCAAACCACGGAGCCAGAAGCAGTGATGCACAGCACAGCAACAGTGACATGGAGATGTGAGTTTTACAGGGCTGTTGACTGTTGACTACTGTAGTGGAGCTGCAGGGATGGTTCAATCAACAGACTACTGTACACTAGCAGTAAACTGAGAGAGGGCAAGGATAGTGGCTGGAGAAGGAAGATCAGTCTATTTGGACCCTCTTGTCCAAATTGAGGAGATTAAAAAACATGGTTAAGATCCACTATCTCAGCGGTCCCCAACCACCGGGCCGCAGGACATTCCTAACCGGGCCGTAGCCTACGACATGAGTTAAAAAAAAAATGCATGCAAACTAAACTAAATTTAATTCGCAATAATGTCACGTTTTTACATGGCATAGGCCTATATGCAGTTGTTTGATTGCACGCATGTTTGCATTTTGCAAGGTATATTTTCTTACGTCTGTCTGTCCCGCCTTCAACACTTTTACATATTGCCTTCAGTGCTGCAGAGCAACAACAAAAAACAAGCATCTTTAGCAGGTCACTGGTGTACTGGCCAGAGTGTAGGGCTGGGCGATATATCGGTATTACGACTACGACCGATATATTTTTGAAAACGATATGTAGTTGAGACAATATCGTAATACCGGTATTATGTCAAATAATGGGCCATTTTATCAAAGCCACTTGCTCTTCTGTGTTCAGACCATTCAGACAGCCGCAGCTCGGCTTAACTGCGCCCCTTGCGTGTGCACGTTCTCCCTCGCAGCACTACAAACTTTCAAACATGACGGACACCGAGTCAGATTTTGTTTACCTTGATCAGAGGTTGGTGCTGATGCGTATTCCGTCGGCACATCAACGGCTAGACCGAGAATTCTCGTTCTGAAATCAAAATTCCACTGGAGCTCCAAGCGGTTTTGTACACGCAGATTTAAGTTACAACGCTGTTTACAGCTCTTGGACTCACGGTAAAATGTCATTTTTGGTACATAGCCTAGCTAATTTAAATACACTGATGAATGCTTGCGTTATGCAGTAGCAGATCCTCAGGGAGACAACCTACACGCTGATTTTATTAAGAGGATATGCACGCGACTCGTGAGCAGTTAGGGGCATCATTTTTTATGATTTCTGAAACCCCATTCAATCGTGCATAGGGATTTTTCTTACGAACCGGAACATGCAAAAATGAACGCATACAAAATGACGGTAGCGTCTATCGCACTCTTGATGAGTGACTCAGTTACATTGTTTAAGTAGCCTAATTGTTTAAAACTATTTTTGTTGATAGCAACATGTCTAGGCCATCATAGGCTACATTTGCTTGTCATCATATTGCATTGTGCAGTACAATGTCAGTCAGGGTCAACTTTTGGTCTTTTGTTATTTGCACAGCTTTATCAGAGCAACTGTAGCCTATGTCTATTGTAGGCTTATGTTATTGTTTACACTTTTTTGCACAGCTCTGTTAGAGCAGTCTGAAATGAATATAATTAAAACCAGCTGTGTTGTCATAATTGTTGTGTTGAGTGAATATATGAAGCACTTCGCTCTTTCTGTTTGAAATATCAATATCGTATCGATATCGTATATCGCCAATCAGCCCCAAAATATCGGGATATCAGTTTTGGTCCATATCGCCCAGCCCTACCAGAGTGTTTGAGTTGCGAGAGCCACTGCAGAGATTTCTTACAGAAAAAAAGTCACCGTTAGCTGCACATTTTAGTGATGAGGACTGGGTGTCAAAACTCGCTTACCTGTGTGACATATTCGGGTTGCTTAATGACCTCAACCTGTCACTCCAGGGGAGAATGACGACTGTCTTTAAACTGGCAGATAAAGTCGCTGCATTTAAAGCCAAGCTTGATTTGTGGGGACGACGAGTGGACCGTGTATTTGATATGTTCCAAACAGTAGTGGGTTTTGGGAGAGACTGAGGCAGGGCCCTTTCTCTCGCAGCTGGTGCGCGATCACCTTGTTGCGCTTTCAAATGAGTTTGAGCGTTACTTCCCATCCTCCAAAGATCCACGGCAAACCAATGAGTCCGCAACCCATTTGTCAATATCCCGAATAGTCCTAACTTGTCAGCGCAGGAGGAAGAGCAGTTGATCGAAATTGCTTAAGAGTGTGTATAAGGAAACCTCTCTGGCGGGTTTTTGGATCAAAACCAAAGCAGAATATCCTGAGATAGCCGTAAAAGCGCTGAAAACGTTTCCCACCACGTATCTACCGGTATGCGAGGCCGGGTTTTCGGCAATGACTGCAACTAAGACCAAATTGCGCAATCGACTGGACATTTCAAACACACTGAGGGTGTCACTGTCTTCCATCACCCCCAGATGGAAGCTTCTTGTTGCAGGGAAACAAGCAGGGCTCCCACTGATTATATTCGTAATGCACTTTTAGTTCCCATGTTTTGTTCCCATATTTTGTTAAGCATGTTCACACTTATAGATGTAGCTTCAAGTTGTTCAATATTCATAGTTCATATTGTTCAATTTTCACTTCTTCAAGTTCACGTTTTTCACAAGAGATCGTTACCTTCACTGTTCATACATAACTGGAGCTAGTTCTTTTCAAGTAATGCATGCACAACACATATGGAACATGGAACCCATGGAAATTTTCATGTACCATATAAGCATTTTTGTTCAGTGAATCTTTTGTAAATTGCTTTACAATTACCGTCGGGCCTATATGCCTATTGCCTGGCTTGCCTCAGCTTCGGTCACGTCCTTTTAAAACCGTCTTTTTCTCTATCGTGAGCATTTAATCTGCTGCCAGCCTGTGACTCCACATTGCCTAAAATGCTTGATTGCATTGTATTCTCCACATTTTAGATACATTTTGGTGTACCACATGGTATTTTCTTTCAGTGAATCTTTTGCTTTGCAATGTCCTTCCTGCCCTCCTCTTGGCTGCCTTCACTCCTTCGTCTTCATTAACATTCATATTTTTGGCCTCAATAATCCAGTTACATAGTCTCTGTTTTTGGTTTTGGATTTTGTGAAATACATTTCTAAATAAATGCGACTTATAGTCCGGTGCGACTTATATATGTTTCTTTCCTGTTCATGACGCATTTTTTGACTAATGCGACTTATACTCAGGAGCGACTTATAGTCCGGAAAATATGGTATGCTCTCTGACCAACTGACCTCTTAACCCTTTAGCAGCCAGGGTTTAAAAAGAATAAATTGGATTTGTACATAAAAATTTCAAAAGGCCATGGCTTGCAAGTTGTCAGAGATAAAGTCCTACTGTAAATGTGAAAATCATTTAGTATGAACAGAAGTTTATGAAGGGGGTAAATTTACTCATCTAATTTGCATATTATTACGTCACTGGATGGTAACCACCGTGAATTATGCACATTTCAGTAAATACTAGATGTTGAACATATTTGAGCAGTTTTTCTTTCTTTTTTTGTCATTTCACCGACATAACAAATGAACAGGAATACAGTCACATGTAAACCAACAATAGTAAACTATTACTATAATCACAAACCCTATGCTACTATACAATAAAGTAGCCTGGTCAAATCGGTTCCATATTGCGGGTGACTTTGTAGTTCTTCAGAGCCCTATTTTTACAGCCCCTGCTGTCTATACCACGTCCATTACGGACACTATCATCACTATTGCCACTGGCACCTCCAGCTATGTTGGGCAGAGGGTCGAAATCGGTCCAAATAAGCATGGTATGCTTAGTGGACACTGTCGCAAAGACGTACCTCCATTCACAGACGCACCGTGACTATCAGTCAATAGACGATCGATCATATTCTCCAAAAGGCAGATATTCTCCTTCAGAATCAGAATAGGTGAATAACACATCCAAGACTTCATCACACGTGAATTTTTTTTTCAACATTTGGTGTATTTCTGCTTCAATTTGTGCAAAACTATGGCCCGCATCGCTTCCGCGTTATGGAGGAAACTTTGAAAAAAAAGGTTGAGCTTGAATCGAAGCTCTGGGTGTCTGCCAACTAGTGGTCAAGAGTACAAATGAGATTTTACACTGTACTCGCATCTATCGTCTGTTTTATTCAGTAATGACGCTTGTCGCAATATTGCGACATGGGCGGTTAGAGGGTTAACTTAAAAACAAATGTGAAACACAGCCATAGACAGACACAGAGACTAATGTGTCTGTAAGAGGACCTCTGAAAAAAATAATGGCCGCTGTCAATGGCAACGGAGTTTGTGCTTCTAATTTAGGTCTTTCATATCAACTACTGGAACTTCATTGAAAAGTGAAAAGCAGACGGTTGATCAGCTGTGTTCTAAAGAATGTTTGATTCAAGTTCAGCGTGTGTTGTTGCAAACTATTTGTTTCAATAGCAGACTGCAAACTGCTTGTAGTCCTTGAGCCAGAGGGATCGTCTGGGGGAATAAGTGATTTTTGGAGTTAAAAAATAAGTGATAGCATTGCATTGGTAGCAGAGCCGTATCAAGCTTTTTTAAACTGTGGGGGCTGTGGGAAAAATCGGCCAAATTATAAATAACTCCCAGCAGGGACGTTTTGAAGTATTTTCTGAGAGAGGGTGTGGACGATATTGGGGGATGTCCGGGAGTGAAACAATCCGGCCAAATTATAAATAACTCCCTGCAGGGACGTTTTGAAGTATTTTCTGAGAGAGGGTGTGGACGACATTGTTGGGTGTCTGGGAGTTTCTCCACCGAAAAGTTTTTGAAATTCTGGTTGCTAACATATAATTTTAATGCAGTTTGGGAGGGACAGAACAAGCAGCGCAGCAACATTATCTATCAAAAATAAAAAAATAAAAATCATGCGCCGTTCTTTTCATTGATTTATCCAAGGCATTTGATACTGTTGATCACAATCTCTTATTACAAAGGCTGTGTACTTTGGGCTTCAGTGACTCTGTATTGGCCTGGTTTGATGACTACTTAACTAGGAGAACACAGTGTGTCAGATTGTCACTCTGTATATCTGGGAGTAAAGACTGGTGTCCCACAAGGGTCAATCTTAGGTCCTATTTTGTTTTCTCTGTATATAAATAACATAGGTTTGGGTTTAGACCCGGCCAAGGTACACCTTTATGCAGATGATACAATCGTTTATGCTCTTGCTCCCTCAATACAAGAGGCAATGGATACCCTACAGGCTGCATTTGATTCACTACAAATGTCTTTAGTCAAGTTAAAACTAGTATTAAATGCCAAAAAAACTAAATATATGACTTTCACACGGGCTCGGTCAATTTCTGACTGTAAAATACTGTCACTGGATGGCACTCATATAGAAAGGGTAACCTCATATAAATACCTTGGCATCTGGCTTGATGACAAGTTATCTTTTGATGTTCACATAGATAATCTTTTAAAGAAATTGAGGCCTAAGTTAGGTTTTTATTTCCGTTTAAAGAATTGCTTTCATTTTACTGCAAGAAAAACATTGGTCCAAAGTACCTTTTTATCAGTGTTAGATTATGGTGACTTTGTAGTGAATGTGACCGGCATAATTCACCTTTGTTATTAAGTGTGGTTCTACACACCGTTCATATTAAACACAGCACTTTGTTCTGTCTGTAGTTACTTCATGTAAGTATAACTGTTCAGGGATCGCGGTACCTTTAAATGTTATGAATGTGTGATGACGTGTAGCCCCATGCCTGTTTTGTTGCTGGACAGCGCCATTTTCGATTTCAGTGTTTTTCCTATCAAAATAAACGACACACGCATTCGTGTGCTCAACGTGAGAAATTGTCTCTTGCGATTTACTGCAATTTCCACAACTTAATATATATGCATGCCTCTCTAGGCCTCCTAAAGAAACTGGATGTGGTGTATCACTCTGCTTTGCGGTTTGTAATAGGAGCACCTTCTAGAACACATCACTGCATGCTATATGAAAAGGTTCAATGGACTTCACTGCATCTAAGAAGAAAAATCCATATTTTAATCTTTATAGCAAAGGCCCTAATGGGCAAACTTCCCAGTTATATTTGTAATCTTTTGTCATTTTGCCCTTCTACATACAACACCCGTTCCTCAAACAAGCTCCTCCTACAGTCTTCAACTTCCCGAACTAAATTGGGAAAATCTGCCTTTTCATCCTTTGCACCACATGCATGGAATGAGCTACAACACACACTTAACATGGACTCCTTACCCTCCTTAAATGTTTTTAAAAGTATTTTAAAGCTTGCTTACATTGAGCAGTGTCACTGCTTCTAGTGTTCTATTTTTTCAAATATATTTTAGCTCTCCTTAGTCTTTGTTGTCTCTGACTCTGTGTCTTCTGTGTTAGTGTGCTGTTGTTGTTAGTGTGCTTTGTTGTCTCTGACTCTGTGTCCTCTGTGTTAGTGTGCTGTTGTTGTATGTGTGCTTTGTTGTCTCTGACTCTGTGTCCTCTGTGTAAGTGTGCTGTTGATGTCTTTGCTCTGTACCCATGTCCCATGTTGTATTTTCTTTGTCTTTTAAAAATTGCTGCCATCTTGACCAGGACTCCCTGGCAGAAGAGACATTGTGTCCCACAATGGGACCTTCCTGGTAAAATAAAGGTTTAAATAAAAATATATATATCACTTCACTGCTTGACACTATCCTACATGGAGACATATCACATGCTATCAATAAAGAAAACATTTCAGCAATTAGGCCTATGTTTTGTGCAAATGTGTTCGCAAGCTACAATAAATTGACAACAGACAACAGCCTAATTTCGAGGTAAAAGACACAAAATAATGACAGATCTGTAAGATTAAATTCAAAAACGTTTGAAGTCTACCTAAACGTAGCCTATGTCTTGACGCCGATGTTTGTAAGATCAAAATAAGACGTTCTAAAAATGTAACACGATATAATCAAGCTGTTCTTTCAGGCGTTTTGTGCAATGATCAGACCAGCACAAATTAACTAGGCTACTCGGAGTAATTGTCGAGGAGGCCCACAGTTTGAGAAAAGCTGCAGATCATAGCCAGAGAAAGCATAGTGCTCTGAGAACAGAACGCAGTTGCGTCAAGTGCCAAGGGCCTTTCTACAGTACGCAGAAACAAGTGGCTTGGTGCACGCACCCCCGCTTTCAACCTTTGACTCCCTGCATTTCTACATTTTCGTGAAAAAAAGTGGGGGGGGATAGAATCGTGTTTCAGCAAAAGTGTGCATGTTATAACACCAATAACCCCCACGCTTGCAACGCCCCTGATTGGTAGTAGCTTTTTGTGTGTTATCACCCTGTATATGTCTACGTTTAGGCTATATGGGGATATGGCTATCACCAGTGATGTAGTACTCGAGACCGATTTCTGCTTTCTCGGACTCGACTCGGACTTGTTCCTTCAAAGACTCGGTCTTGACTCGGTCTCGGACCACAGTGGGAGGAGAAGGACTCGTAATTTCAGACCGAGTCCTCGAGACCAGCGCATTTTTTATGTTCATATAAAAAAACAAATGAAAATGAAATTTCACGGCGGCCACGTCTTTGCCCCTTGCGTTGGCCTTGGTGCCCCCTTCTTTCAATATTCTGCTTTGCGTCAGTTTAATAGCGATTTCTATTTAGCCTATAGCCTGTCAAAATAATCTTAGCATCACAGCGCAAACTAATTCAGTCTTACACAGTGGAGAAAATGACAGCACATGCCAAGACAGAAAGTGCGTCCAAACTCACCCATTCTTCTCAGTTGAAATACTCGCAATCATTAAGCCTACTCATCAAACAGACACATGTATCACATCACATGAAAGAGTTTTTTCTCAGCTTTTAAACGATGTTAGCCGCTAATTGCTGTGGTGAACAGTTCGCGAGAAAAGTAAATAATATAATTAAATGTAATCATAACGTCTACATAAGGTGCTATACCCATCTCCCCTACCCATTCATGTCGGTGGAATACTTCACGAACCCTTAGTTCAACACATGACAAACCATATCAGAATAAACAGCAGACCTTACCAGAAATAAAGCAGTCCCCTGTACAGTAAGCCGTTCCAGAGTATTCCGGTTAAATTAAAAATGTAATCTGCAGCAAGGTCTATATTCATGTCTCCAACTTTGGTCTTTCAAAATGTGTTTAAATCGTTCTTCATGATTTCATAACAGGCCAAATACATAATAAATGTTACAAATATTGCCTAGATATAGGTAAATATTAAAATCAGAGGATATACAGCTGAGTTTGTGAAAGGAGTTTTAATGATCAAAAAATGCTAAGCATGCATCTAGGCTATTTGAGTTTCTTAAAGCTGAGCTGTGCTTAAATTGTTCAATACATGATTCCATAACAGGCCAAATATAAAATAAATATAAATATTTAATATAGCCTAGGCATCTAAATATTAGATGATCAGATGAATTACAGTTCTATGTAATATGTCATGTTTCATGTTTTTGTAATGTTTCATACAGTGATGCAGGTCTACTGCTGTGAATAGGCTAAATACAACTTTGATTATTTTTATAGCCTACTACTGTATAGTTAACTTTGGCCTTGGTGCCCTGACATGTGGCCTTTGTGCCCCCCACCAAATATACCCAACTGAAGGCCAAGTGGCCTTGCCCCTAAAATGGTGAAATTCCAAGCCTGGGCCTAACTGTTCATTATTAATTGGGGTGATATTAAATCATGAATATTAAATCATGAATATGAAAACTGACATGTTTTTATGGTCTTGGTCTCGACTCGGTCTCGACTCCTAAAGGACTCGGTCTCGACTTGGACTTGCTTCCTCAAAGACTCGGTCTTGACTCGGACTCGACTGTATTTGAGAACCAACGGACTCGGTCTCGACTCGGTCTCGAACCTTCAAAGACTCGGTCTTGTCTCGGACTCGGCATAGGCGGTCTCGTCCCCATCACTAGCTATCACAGGTGAATAGGCTAAAAATCTTAACTGATAGATATCCCCACAAAACTTCCGCAGCTGATTATTTTCATTATGCCAATATTTTTTTGTATTGGACGTTTTCTGAAATATTATAGCCTGTAAATGAGCCATTATCTAATGAATGCAATAATTTGCATATATTTCAAGTAGGCTACAGAAATCCTAACATTGGATTAACTCAAAATTCTTCTTTTTGTTTTTCCATTTTGGTGACTGAGTGTAACCTACACAGTTGGCTACCCCAAATGCAATGCTATCACATATTTTCTAATTCTAGGGTGGTATAGGCCTACCTTGTCAAAACTCACTGAGACTTAGGCTATTCCCCTTCTAAATGGTAGCCTGGGGTCTGGCTCAAGGACTGTAAGGGTGTGGATGGTAGAAAGCGAAAGTAGCCTAGGCTAAACAGCATTTCCTAAACGTCATCTCTCTGTAATGCTGCGTGAACGAGGCTGCCCCCTTTATCTGTAGCCTACAGTAAGCCAAGCCATCGGTAGGGACGGACTGACAGACTAAAAACAAACCACTGTAAAAGGTAACAGTAGCCTTTATCTTACTTTACTTGGGCTATGTAGGTCTAGCCTACCTACCGAAGCCAGGACATGGCGTAAGGCAGCAGTTCCACTAGACCTAACTTTGTGCGATGACGCAGCAATACCGTTATAATCAGGCGGTGTGATGTTCTAGGATCTACGGTAGTGAATAGATAGAATTTTAGACCTATCTTGAGTCATTTGATTGGAAAAAACCCGCACTGAAATAGGCTACACGCATTTAATTGGCTGCTGTAGTACACAATGGCGTGGCGTGGGGAACTTTTCCGAGTAGCCTAAGCCAACAATTTATGTAGGCTAACAGTAAGGATTGATCCTGTAATGGAGGCTCACCTCTGCAGAGGTTGACTGTTTGCAAATCATATCATGTCGGTGCCACCCTCCTGCCGCTGGACAAATGGACTAGCAGCGTCACTCTTCCCTGAAAAGCGCGACTACCGTAACACGCTGCTGAACAGCTGATTATAGTGCGTTCAGGCCATCTGGGAATACCAGGGACCGCCCCGTGATTACGTTGTTTTTAGGGTGGGACGCTAAGGACTAGTCCTAATCAAAATTTTAAGATGACAAAATTGTCCCCACCAATATTTTAGCTAACTCGTTTGTGCTGCTGATCATTCCGACAGCCAGCACGACAGTACAAGAAACGTCGTCGGTTGGCTGAAAAACCGAAGGGGGGGTTATCTGACACGCACGCTACACGCACGGTGAGTGTCAAAGCACAGACAGGCTACTTTGCACTGGTAGTCAAGCGAGCGTGTGTGTCAACGACAACGGTAAGTTACCAGGGCTGTCTGCCAATACCCATAAAAAGCCAGAGTAAAACATTTTGATATGCCCTTTGCCCTTCAGCATGCACATGTTTGCCCCTTTTTGTGGTTTGTAGATCAGCTATGCCACCCAAGAAGAAGAACGGGGACATAAGCTTTTTCATTATGAGTCTATAGTAAGTAGGCCTAGGCAAAATAACTAGCCATACGAACTGGTGACCAGGCTTTCAAATGCGGATTTTACTGTGTAAAATAACATTAGCTGTTAGGATATTACCCAGGATACTGCCACAGCCAAACCTAGCTTCTGTAATCTTTCAACCAAAGTTAGGAGTCATATTGAATAAGGGTGTGCCGCACGGACAGTCGCATAGGCTGTAGCACAGAATAGAAGTCACCATCACTCACTGTTGCAGTCGCCATAAACAATGGATCCGAGATATTTTCCTGTTCATATATTCTGTTTATGTAAGCTAATGTATTTGTGAATGTAGCCTGCGCAATAAAAGATAAACTATGGTGTATTTCCATACTCATAGTCAGAAATGAATATTGCGAGACACCAGATATCTCTTCTATATGATCTCATCCCAGAAAGATTTTCTTTGACTTGCTAGTTTTTTGAACATTTATTTTATCTAATGACATAGCAAACATGATTAATTGAATCCACATATCCTTGCACTTGCGAAAACTATTTTTCACTAGCCTAAAACCATAAGACTGAAAGGTAATTGCGTTCACAATCAAAAGTGACAGGCACTCAATTAGATTTAGCCTACACACCACAAATGTGATGATATTAAAGACAAGTGTAGCCTAATAATTTAAATATCAATGTGATGTATTCAAATTACTAAATATATTTAGCTATTAGTAATTATGCAGATCATAAAATACTATAAATAATTAACAATATAAAGTTTATATGAATTCCAAAATATGAAATAGAAACCTATGATAACCATCACTTTCTATGATTGCCACTGATGTCAATGATCTCACAAATCACACAAACCAAATCAAATTTTAAAAAATCGCAAAAGTATCGAAATCAAGATTCTTCACTTACTATTGGTTTTGAAAAAAATAATGTTGGTATCGTGACAACAGGAGTTGGGGATGTGTCCCCACCAAAGCTGAGACCAAACCTACGCCCTTGTGGATGCTGCAACAAAGGTTAAAACATACGCTCGCCAATCTTAAATAAACAACTGTATTGCTTAAAGATATGGTGTAAGGCGCTTGTGAAAGAATATTATGCAGCTTTCAATAAACGGCAAATTGCCAAGTTCACATTATAACTAGGCTACAAATGAAGCACTTTTGGCGACAAAAGTGACGACAAGCCAACAACTGGGCAACTCCGTTTGCAAAATCTTCCCCCAGTTTTCCCACCTCTTATTCCCACACGAGGTGATGATGTTTCCTATGGGAAAAACCATAGACGGTAAACGGTATTGATGCATCATCCGGAATTTCCCCCCAGGCCGGAACAAATTTACTGTGACTCCTGTAGGCTATTTATTGCTCCAGTCAGCATGTGCTTATGGGGTAGACTACCAGGGAACAGACATAGGCTACAAATCCAGTTATTAAGAAGGTACTGAGTTCTCCTTGTATAAAATGTGTCACCTCTTTGTATCAGTGACTATCAGCTAAATATTTATCTGTAAACTGACTAAATTTGAAAGAGATTTAGGCTAGATATAGCCTAACATAATTACTAGACTGGGAAGGGATATGGGACAATTTTTTTTTTAATGCATCAAATATAGCCTTACACTAGTCATCAACCGTTTTAAATATTTGGTCTCATCAGTGTTTCCTCTAGGATTTTTTTAAGCAGTGGGGGCAGGCCTGTCCGAAACCCCCCCCCCCCCCCCCCCCCCACTTCACTGCAACACAAACAGTTATATGTATTCACCTCTATTCACACACAATGAGGCATTATTTTCAGTTGTGATTGAGCTGTATATTTGGAGAATCTACAACAGGTCTGCACAATGAATTTTGAAAGGCAACTGCGACTATTGTGCGTCTGCCCCATTTCTGATACCGTGGGGGAAGAAAATTAAACCATGGGGGGCCGCCACTACCAAATCAACATAGAGGAAACACTGGGTCTCATACAAAAAAGAAAGAAAAAATAAAACATGACACAATATAAAATTAATTTCAAGAGTGAAGAAAATAAATGTTTTATGTCCGTTAAACATGCCATCACCAATGACAATTTCAATATTTTGCTGGTTACAAACGATTAAGAGAAACAGTAATTTAAACTGTATGTGGTGGTATCAGCATAAATGTGTGGTCATGATGACAGTCCTGAGTTATTATCTTCTCAAGCCATATTTAGCTGATGTAATGCCATGTAGACTGAACCAAGCCTAAATGCTGATTTTTAGACAATATGTGGCACAAATAGGATATTTCCGCTCCATTACACTGTTATTATATTAAAATAAAACAGGAACTTCTGTTTACTCTAACTGTGTCTGGACACACATCAATTACCACCTCAAGTGTGCCACATAATCTGCTCCTTCTCTCCTTTCCAGCCAATCAGTTCAGATAAAAACACGCTTTACCAGACCTGAGAAATGGGCAAGCCTCTACTTCCACACACACACATGCACACACACACACACACACACACAGAGACTATATTATTAACATTGACAGTATGGTAAGAGTATGACAGCATGATTATCTGTTGCAGGCTTACTAGGACACGATAAGATGTAACTGCCAGGGATTTTTTAGCTGTGAAGATGGCTCTAGGTTCAGCCAGAGACTGGGTTAAGTCCTCAGCTTGCCCATGCACAGATAACTGTAAACAATGTTTGGTGAGAAACAAACAAACAACGGATAAAAGTGATGTTAAAGATATTGGGCACTTGTGTCTGTTTGGCACACATTTGAGATGAAGTGTGTGTGTGTGTGTGTGTGAATGGAAAGTGTGTGTAAATGTTTCCCCCTGTATGACCTAAATAAATGTCCCGCTGCTTCAGACTTCCAGACGAGCCAGCACATTCTCAATGACCTGACTTGACCTGCACCTATGGTGTGTGTGTTCTGGTTGAGGACACTTCTGGGTTGGCTGTAGGTGCAGGCATGAGCATGTGTTTAAGCCGGTATAGTAAAGTGTATGTGTGTGTGTGTTGATTGAGGACTTCTCTGGCCTGTTGCCAGGTGCAGGCATGAGGGCTGATCCTCCGAATCCTCATTTTCTACGTCTTGGATGGATTGAATGTTATTCAAGGAGTCCATGGGTACCTGAGGAGAGGATGGGGGCAATTTGAAAGATAGATGGTTGCCATTCATGTTGCACACATCACACACACACACACACACCTTGCCGTAGGACTGGGCCTCAAATCTTGGGTGCAGAGCAAAATGAACTCCATCGATGGCTAAGGCAGGTACAAAAGTACAGAGTATGAAGCTTCGCCTTCTGACCGACCAGCAGTCAGTGGTAGTGCCAATGTGGTCCACCCCACTCATAACCTCAATCACTGTAATTATTATTATCCTTCAACAACTCTCTGAATGGTTCTTGCTCAACAACAGCTGGAGCCCTTAGACTACATTATTTGACATGGGCCTTATCAACTGAACCTTGAGGCGAAGTCCATGTGTTCACTAATGTGGCATGCTTGCTGGAGGGAGTCCCAGTAGCCCTTTTTCTCTTTGCTAATGTCAACTATATATCTTTGACAGTGTTTCCCACAGAATTGAATTCTATTTGTGGTGGTAGGTTTGCAGAATTAACTTGAATGCAACAGCTTTTAATAAATTAGCGCAGGGTGGTTATGATGCAGATTTAAGCACAATTTAGCCAGTCGACTTTTATGCCAACAACTGCAGGATTGTTAATGTTTTCTTTAAACGTGCATATAGGTTGCTGAGATACAAGGAGAGGCTGTGCAAAGGTGCACATAGCTCTACTATAAACAAATTCCATCCCATTTAAATAGTACAACATGGAAAATCATTGTGTGGTGGTCAGTGTTGATATTGTTGTGGGCCGCCACAAATAAGTCAATGTATGGGAAACACTGTTTGAAGATGATGTGCATGTATTCTCTGAAACAGAGAAAAAATACATTTTACTTCAACACTTACACATTATTAAACACAAACCTTGTTCATTTACCCAGACATCCCAATCTGCAAAAAGTCATTTCAGGGAGGTATCACGAAGCCCCCCCCCCCCCCAAAAAAAAAGTAAATAAATAAATAAAATAAATAACAATACTAAAAAAATTAAAATAAAAAAACTTTAGCCTACTTAGATACTGAAATACAGATTAATATGTTTATTCAATAATATCTAGTCAGTAAGCTACACCAAATAAACCTTGAATTTCCCCTGGGGATCAATAAAGTATCTATCTATCTATCTATCTATAAGGAAGGCCTATAGATAGTAATTGTGAAAATAAAATAGATCTTGCAGTTTGGTCTTTTCATGTAGCCTTGGCAACTAGCCATCTAGTATAGGCCTGATTATGCACATGAATTGACACTAGTTAAACTCACCTCAACATGTTTTTTGCAATCATTTAACCCACCATGGGCAATGCTAACACTGTTACAAACAGTGCAGCATGCAAGACTAGGCCTATCATTATTTTTTACTCTTATAAACAAGGGTACACTTTGAAATGGGTCTTACATTTTCCTTTTTTGGGGGCACTGACTCTGCCGTGACTCTCCTGTTCCTAGATACACTGAACTGATTTAGTCAGGGGGTCAAGAGCGTGCAGATTAGATTCGGCATGTTAGCATACGCCATTTTCAAAAATGGCGCTGCATGGAGCATTTGGAACCAGCTCCATGCACGAAAATCCGTGTTGGGCACGAGCTCTCATGCGCGTACATGTTGGTGGGCGGGTACCTATCCGGCGGCTACAGGCAAACGTTATTCAGTGCGTATTTCTTGAGGATCCTATGAGAAGACGTGCATATTATGGTTGTTTATCCATCATATGACAAATAAACAAAAAGAAAATTGTATTGATCTTGTTTCGTTGTTGTTTGTCACGAACAAACATAGCCTAAACATGATTAAAGACAATAAATTACACAACAGCGGCATAAAGACCTTGTCTCGTTACACCATGGGTCTCCAACACGTTGCTCTCAACCTATAGCCGCCCCCTTTGGAGCTTGCCAGAGGCTGAAGCATTAGGCTACTACATTTAAACACAATTATTGCCGCGAGGCATTCCAGCCTACGAATTTAATAAAAAGTAAACCATGCATAATTAAAAAAAACTCAATTTAGGCTACTTCGCTATGCAATAAGGTTTCCATTAGAGCACAGCGCACGTTCAATGAATGAAGGAAAGGCCTTGTCTTGCAATAAACAGCTGGAAATTCCAACACTTTTTCAACTACACGAAACTTTACAGTTTACAATATCTTCAATATTATTTTCAAAACAGGGTGGCTATTGAGGGCTCTGGCTCCAGTCCTTATTGTGGCTACTGGCTATTATTGGCTTGATTGGGCCAACGCTAGAATACGTTTAGAGCACCCGCTATGAGATGGCAAACAATAAAATAAAAAGCAAACTAATCATAGACTGTAAAAATGCACTACACTTGGCACTAAAAACCGAATAGTTTATTTATAGTTCGACTACGGATATTTCACATCATATTCGAATGCATATTTACAGCAGGACAGCAGGCAGACCGCTCTTAGTTAGAGCCGCTGTGTAATCCAATGAAATTAAGTTGCGCTTCAGGGCGACTCCACTCGGACTCCATGCGCGTTCCCGAGCAACTTTTTCTTCTTCTTGTTATGAGGCAAGGACTTTATGTGCATTATCGCCACCCTCTTACTGGAGGACGACTCTCTTTTCACAGAATATCCAATAAAAATCGACGTTGGTCCATGCGTCATTTCCAGCTTTGTAACTTGGCGCATGGTCAGAGCCGACTGGCGCTGGATCCGAACCCCAGTGTTCAAGAGGGCGTTGACTATGAATTGGCCGGATTTACTAGCCTAGCCTCCACCATTCATTTGTATGGAGGGCGGGACTTAGTCACTCTCTCCAGTTATATATAATACTTCCATGGATTTAGTTCGGGAGAAAAGAGATAAAAAGCCCGCCTACACTGAAAACTGATTGGTTGATTTAGCGAAACCGGCCAATCAGGATGCTCTCTGTCTTGGATGCGCTCAGACACACACGCACCACCCCTCTCTCTCTCCCCTGTCGTGTGCGCGCTACACTCAGATGCACACGCGATTTTAGGTCTCCCTCTCGCGTGCACGCTCTTGATCGCTCGCTCTAGATTCCGGGAGATTTTATCTAATTTGCGGGCGTCAGGGAGCCGTTATCAATATGCGGGAGACTCCCGGAACTTCCGGGAGTAAGTTAGCCCAATAACCTCCATTGAATTTTGTCAGAATTTAGCAATTTAGCATTTAGAGTTTAGGTCTCTACCCCAGATATGCTAACTAATCCCAAATTCTGCATCATTTAAAAAAAAATAAAAAAATAAAAAAGCAGTGGTTGGAGTTAGTTCTACGGCTGAAACCCCTCCCCCCCAAAAAAAGTGCCGGCGTTAAGTTAAAAAAGGGGTATTTTAGGGGTTCCAAACAGCTAAAGAATGACTGGTTTATTGATAATATACACTTACAATAAGTCACCCTCTGTCAGTGAACAAAGGGTGCAAATGGTAAAAAAGGAAACAAACTGTGCAAACATTGGCAGGGTAATGGCTTGTAGATGGTTAGTTAAACATTGGCAGGATAATGGCTTGTAGATGGTTAGTTAAACATTGGCAGGATAATGGCATGTGGATGGTCAAAAGCAAAAGTGAAACAGTGTTTCAGAGAATTCAGCTCTTTTCATGTAACAGTGGTAAACAAAGTCTGACTTGTGTGATGCAATGTCATGGCTGTTTATCTGTGTTATTACTGGTGAGGTAAAAGGTTTGGGCAGTGTTGTGCCTGAACACGTTCATTGAACGATAGTTCATGAATTCGTTCATATTTTGGGCGAACGTGAATTGAACATACTGTATTACTGCCTGATGAACGTTATTGTGAACTTGTTCATTCTGGTGTATGGGTGCATTCAGAGCACCTCGGAATGACAAGGACCGCCCCCATGGCTACTTTGTTTTTCCGACAGCAAGTGTTCAAGTGCGAATGTGTGACAAACACGGATGCCACAACAAAGGTTAAAACATATACTCACTAATCCTAAACAAACAACTGTATTTGCTTAAAATATAGTGTAAGATGCTCGTGAAAGAAAGATATGCAGCTTTTCAAGTGATAAAAAGGGCAAATTCCCAAGTTCACATTAAAACTGTTGGACATGAAAGGCCACATGGACTACAAACGAACTACAACGTGACGACAAAAGTGATGACGAGCCCCTAACTGGGCAACTCTGTTCAAAATCTAGCCCCAGTTTCCGACCTCTGACTCACACATTAAGTGACGTGAATGACGCGGAATGATGATGTTTTCACTCTGAGAAAGGTTTTTCCGAAGCACATGAACGCTAGGTATGTGAACGGCACGTTCTCTCAGTTTAACTTCGTTCAATAGGGTGCCAGATTTCTATAGAGCCCTCCAGGCGAAACCCTGGCTAAAACACACCGTAAACAGGCCTTAATATGTAGCGGAAAAAACCCCCATTCTGGCAACACCACCCACCAGTGTCATACCGCCGCATGCGTCATCAAAACAAAATGCAGCGTGAAAGCCACAGCAGCATGGAGGCGACAAAAGAGCAGTATGATCACTTAAAACAGTTTTATGATAAGGTGGTCAGTGAGGATGATGGGAACAATCTTACATTTCTCTGCAAACTTTGCCCGCCGGCTTTCAGTAAGAAAATCTGCACGTAACATCCAAAGCAAATCTGAAACGACATATAGAACTAAAGCACTCGGCTAGCCTCTCAAGGTATGTGCAAGCAGCTAAAAAAACAAAAGACAGTCAGGACAGATCCTCGACCCAAATTCCAATAACTGTGTACAGTAGCGGCTCCGTTGTCATCTCCTAGCCGCAGCTGGACAACCTGGTGGTGCAGTTTATTGTTGGAGACCTGCAGCCTTTGAGTAAAGTGGAAAGCCCAGCGTTCATAAACTTAATTAAGGGGTTGCAGCCATCCAGAAAGGTGCCATCCAGAAAACAAGTACAGACACTGTTAAATAAGAAATTTAAAGAAAACATTAACTTAAAACTGAACTGTCTGAGATCGATGCTGTGTGCACAACAGCAGATTGCTGGTCAGCTGTGAACAAAGCATTTATAGGCATCACTATCCACTAGCTAAACAAAACTTATGTGTCTAAGAGATACTCTGCAGTACTGGCATGTTGGCGGATTAAAGGAGCAAATACACATGATGTGTTGGCAAGATTATTGTCAGATGTAAATAAAGAATTCAAAATCCACAACAAGGTTGTGTGTACAGTAACAGACAATGCTGCAAATTGTGTCAAAGCGTTCAACTGTTTTGGGATGGATGTTGTTGATACTGAAGTGCCAGAGACAGTTGTTCACTTTGATGAAACTGAAAGTGAAGATGACAATGAACCAGTGTCAGCCTTTGTTGCCGCCAATGAGAGCTCAGATGAAGATGACCAGATGGAGCCTGAGCCTCTCTCAGGTCTGGATTATCCCTCTCTCCCCCCTCACAGAAGGTGCATGGCCCACACCTTGAATCTAGTGACCAAAGATACGGAAAAAGTAACTGAAAAACGCTACAAAACAATGTCGAGGGCTGTTTTTGCAAAAGCATCTGCTCTGTGGAACCTGGTTAAGCGAAGTACAAAGGCTTCTGATGTTGTGGAGGAAAAGCTTGGGATTGGCTTTGTTGTGCCAAATGACACAAGATAGAATTCAGTATTTCTTGCCATGGAGCGACTCTCGCATAGCAACACTAACTACCAAGGCTGAAATGAACGTGGTGGAGGTCACCCCTGAAAATGATCAATGCTACTCCCCTACATGACGAGCTGATTGAGTGATGAGTTTGGCTTTTGCCGATTCTCTCTCTCAACCATCACCAGCATGGAGCATTTGGAACCTACCCTGGAAATCCAATGGAATTGTCTCTGTGAGACACTCTGGCAATGAGCACTGATGCACATTACTTTTTCCCCTTGCATTCCGGGGAACCAGCTAAACTGATGAAGACAGCGCTGCAACGTTGGAGGACAGTACACATTGGTCATAGTGTTATCCGATTGCGTCGAAGTCCGAAATCATTCAGAGTAAACATGGTCTAGTGTTATCCAATTTCGTGCAGTGAGATTTTTAAATGTATGCTTGTTGCCGCCCCTCGAGTTGGGCCATTACATTGTTCGTGGCCAGACCCTTAATCTTTCTAGATTACCAGGGTCTGGATTTTCCAGGCTATTTGGAACCAGCTCTGTGCACGAATGTCCGTGTTGGGCTCCAGTCCGTCTCGGACTTCACACACGTTCCCGAGCAACTTTTTCTTCTTCTTGTTATGTGGCAAGCAAGGTATGTGCATTATTGCCACCCTCTGAACTGGAGGACGACTCTCTTTTTACAGAATGTCCAAACAAAATCGACGTTGGTCCATGCGTCATTTCCAGCTTTGGAACTTGGCACATGGTCAGAGCCGACTGGCGCTCCGAGCTGGAGCCCCAGTGTTCAATGGCGTTGACTATGAATTGGCCACAGGTTACTCTATACAACCACAGGTGGCACTGTGGTAACTCTATATAAAACATATTGATCTGAATGGTGCATTTTGCCCATGTTCAGGGTGGAAAATAAAAAAGAAAGATTTGCATAAGTCAAATTGGTGTCTTTAAAAAGAAGGGATCATAGAAATTAAAGAAACAAATATAAAAAAAATCTTAATATTCCCACAAGGTGTTAGGGTGCTCTGAAAATGAGAACCAAAATGATTTTTCAGACTTGTGAGGTCTGCTGTTCAGACCCTGAAGGAATTTATTTTCGGTTCATTGCTTTTTGTGAGAGTGTTTCTACTTATCTCAATAAGGAAAATAAATCAAGAGCCTATGTTGTACATGTACAAATATGTCTTCTGAAGGCCTAAACAGAGCCCAGCCAAAAACTCCAATAAAATTTTTATCAACTTTGAGGGACAGCTTTGAACATGCAGGATCATCCAGACCAGGGGTGTCAAACATACGGCCCGCGGGCCGGATGCGGCCCGCTAGATGGTTTAATCCAGCCCAGACTTGTAGAGAATACATTTCTGACGATGTCAACAAAAAAAAAAATCTCTAGCCCATTCCTGTGAGGAGTTATGAATTTTCAAAGAAATAACCGAAATGCTCAATTCAGCCGCTAGGCGCAGCCAAAAAACAAAAAAAAAGTTCGGAGTTGACTGGTCCTGTGCTGTCAGTTTGGCTACATTGTCGGGAGAAAAGCAGGCGTTGCGACAAAATTTAGAGACAAAGTGCAGCCTGCAAACGGAGGACAAGATGTTTGGGCATTTTATTGTATTTTGCAACACAGGAAGTGTTGTGTTGTAAAACACTAAACTTGGATCATGTTAAAGTGTGGTTGTGCAAACTGTAAATTTAATCAGGTCGCGAGGTCTGACTCACCGTCAGTTTGACTGTTTTCTTAGTGATAATGGCATTCTGTCTGGCTTACCATACCACGCTGTAGTACGGTGGTTAAGCCGAGGTGCCGTACTCAAGCGTTTCTTTGAACTACGAGAGGAAATTGGACAGTTCTTGGAGAAAAAAGGCAGACCAGTAGTGGATAGCCTATTACACAGCACCGCCACCTAGCCTACAAAATTATTTGATCTGATGTAACCTAATCGTATCAGTTGATCGTATTGCTCATGCACTGCTAACTTATGTTTGTTAAATTCATTTTATTTTTCATACATTTGCACATTTACATTTTTAAGGCAGGATATTAACTTTTAGTCAGGTAGAACTTTGTGGAATTTGGGCTTAAGTGTGACATAAGGTACTAATGCAATTTTTTTGCATAAATTGATAGGTCAGGGGGTGCCGCTCCGGCACCCTTGAGCATTTTCTTTAAAATGGCATCAGCTGCCACACCCCTTTTTTAATCATATAAAATCATCTAAATAGACATTAACATATAAACCCATCATGTATGGTATCAAATTAAAGCTATTTTCATACAGAAATCAGCTTAGACCATAAAAAAGTAGAAAAAATAGTTTAGGTCTCTCCAGAGAACAGAATACCTTTTGCAAAGTGACCTTTAAAGGAACCGTATGTAAGAAATGTATTTCAATTAATCATAAAATGGCCCTGATATGTCACTAGACATTAAGAAATCATGTTTATTTCAAATACTTATATCACTGACAACAGTAGTCCGGCCAGGATATTGTCATTTAAAAAGTGAAGTTGCAGCCCTCAACTGATGTTGATGTTGTTATGTGGTGTTTTGGCCTGATGCGTCACCCTCCACCTATCTACTAATCACAAAGTCAGTAGTGTTTTGGCATCCGGGTTGCCAGCTCTGCCAGTCAGAGGGGATGGGAAGGGGATACACCGCTCTACAGTAATTGAAAGTGATTGTAGTACCAGTTTTGGCCACAATCTTACATACAGTTCCTTTAAGGTCAAATTAGGTTCCTTTTTGCGGCATAATAGCTTATACCTCTAAATCGTGTCATGTTTGGTATTAAATTAAATAAATTATTGAACTGCCATGTAGCTTAATACATACAGGAATACAATCATTCAATAGTAATTCATTTTAATATGAATATTATAGCAAGTCGGATGTACCCTAGTTCACCAACTTGCGGGTTAGTTAGCACCTTAGCTTTAATTTCCCTTGAATCAGTCGCTGAATTTCAGACAGCAATGTTGTGAGGTACTTCCCAGGTAGTAAGCACAATAATTATAACTGTCCTTGGATTTCCACCCAGAATTAAAGACAACAATATTTTTCATCCTAACATTTTTTAATGCTTTAAAAACAGACACCACAGTCCAGGATTGATACAAACTAGTCTGAGTTATGAGGTACTTGCCAGTTAATCAGCACATTACATAACTATAACAGTCCTTGAATTTGCCCCCTTAATTACAGAGTAAACTGCAAAGTTGATTACAGGAGGAGAGGACCGAATCAAGAAAATGATTTCTTCCAGTATTCCATATATTCCAGCAAGGAATGAGACGTATCATTTGGAATTACAACAACAAATATAATTTATTTAAATACATTTTATAGCCCAAGTATACTTGCATATACAAGGAATTTGGTCTCTGCATTTATCTCATCCATGAATTAGTGAACACACAGTGAGGTGAAGCACACAATGAGCACACATGAGGTGAAGCACAAACTAGTGTTCACTTGCTACAGTGGCGAGTGAGGGGTCAGGTGCCTTGCTCAAGGGCACTTCAACCAGGGTTGTGGGCATGAGAGAGCAGTGCTCTTCAACCACATCCTACTGGTCAGGGATCGAACTGACAGCCCTTTGGTTTCAAGCCGGAAGCCCTAACCAGTAGGCCACGGCTACCCAAGTATACTTACATATACCAGTACGGGAGCATGCCTATGTTCCCTAACCCACACCTCAGGCCTAACCTTAACCCTAATCCAATAAATGTGGGACACGGATACAAGGAATTTGTGCTCTGCATTTTACCCATTCGGGGGTAGTGTACAAGGGGGGAGTGGGGGAGTGTACAACATACCCACACAAACAGTGAACACCCATTCAAACACACACACCCTAGAGCAGTGAGCATACTAGGAGTACACATACACACCCGGAGCAGTGGGCAGCCCTTGATCTGGCGCTCAAGGGCACCTCATCCATGGATATGGATGTGGGAGAGCGCTGTTAAGTCACTCCCTCTACCTTCATTTTTCCTACCAGTCGGGGATCGAACTGGCCACCCTTCAGTCACAAGTCCGATTCCCTAACAAGTAGGCTATGGATGCCCAGAGTAATTGACATTAATGCTATGGCTGACAAATTAGGAGACAAATGTTATGATTTGTTGGCTGTTCATGTATTGTTTGGTTGTGACAGTGTGTCATATCCATATGGCAAAGGAAAAAACTCAGCAATCAATTTGATGCGCAAGAGGAATCTTGATTGGAAGAATTTTACAGATGTACTGTAGAAGCTGATGAGCATAAAGGCAGGAATGGATTTCCTTTCTTGCCTCTACTATGGAAAGACTTTTGAAAGCCTCAGTAACTTGAGATAAATGCTATTCACCAAGAAAAGAGACCATCCTAAAATAAAGAGTCTTCTTCCAACAAGAGAATATGCAGTGGAACACATCAAAAGTCTTTCTGTGGAGAGCATCTAGTTATTTTTTATGGTCAAAAAAGGGGGCGTGGTCATTAAAAAAAAATGCTCAAAGGTGCCGGAGCGGCACCCGTCAGATTCTGAGTCTACACCCCCTAAACTATCAATTTATGCAAAAATATTGCATTAGTACCTTATGTCACACCTATCCTGGGGTTCTACCTGACTATTTCTTCATAGCTCCCACTTGAGTTTAGTGTGGTGAGTTGGTTCAGGTGGTCAGATGTAAAAATGTAGGCCTATCCACTCAACTATAAAAATAAACCAGTTGTTTATGAGAGTGAAATGCATTTTATTTCAATTTCATTGGCCTCTCTGAATAAATGTGTAATAATCTAATATATCCCTTGTGATTATGTAGGCTACAAATGTAGGCTGAAGGGTAAAGCATAGCCTACTGAAAAAAACTAAGCTGGAGATTTGGAGTTGTCAAAGGATGTTTTGCAATTATTTCACTGGTCCGGCCCACTTGAGATCAGATGGGCTGTATGTGGCCCCTGAACCAAAATGAGTTTGACACCCCTGATCCAGACCAAACGTGATGATTTTGCTACATACTATTCCTACAGTACATGGTTTAGTTCTTGGCTATGGGCTTGTGAACTTTGACAAAAGGGCGAACAAAATCGACACCCCCCTCCCCCCGTAGAACTGGCTGTATCTTGGAAAGTATTGATCTTTCATAAAAGTAATTTTACAGTGTGTCTCCAGGGTAACATAGGTACACCTGGTAATTTTTTCAGAATTTTTTGAGACCTAAGTGCGTGGGCCCTGGTTGAATTGACTTGGAATGACCCGTAGGTTAGATGAGCTATAGATTCAATTTGGATATTAATAAATCAACATGTGTGTCTGTTTCTCTTTTTAATACAGACTATTCTTTATCAAGAACAATGGACAACTGGAGTGTAGTGCCTTATGACGAGGAAATATGTAAGCAAACTCCCTTTGCAACTGCTGAAGAGACACCAGAGGAGGAGTATGCATCATAACTGTTCCATTCAACACATCAGTGCATACATTGTAATTAACCCATATGTTTAAATAGTGTTTCTTCCCTTTACATGTATCTCAGTAAAAAAATGGAGGGAGTACTCCATAGCCATTTCAGCGAGCAGGTTCGTCCATATTTAGAGCTTATCGACTCCCTCCGTCTAATGGGCATCGATAAGGATCTGTCCCTGCCTGCAATAGCTGTGATTGGAGACCAGAGTTCAGGAAAGAGCTCTGTGTTGGAGGCGCTGTCTGGAGTGGCTCTCCCCAGGGGCAGCGGTGAGACTATGTTGCCAGACTAAGAGAGGTTCTTATTCACCTTATTCCGCGAAACAGGGGGGGGGGCATCTTTGTCCACTTTGTGTTCAAACTCCCTGTTGAGCAGTACATCCATTGCGATACATTGAGTTAACAGAGTTCTATCGAGATGACTGGCATCAAATTTTATGGGTCATCCTAAAGTTAGGAACTTTTATTTAGAATTTTGGTGACTTAGGACATTTCTATTATACACCTTTGCTATCGGAAGTTAGGAGAACACTGACTTAGGAGCAGTTACCAAACAGATAAGATTAGGTAGTTAGGACCTTTCCGTACTACGGCCCTGCAGTAAGTGTTTTGGTTTTAGCAGTTTAGACAGTAAGATAATGCCTTGGGTATTCGGTAAAAATAAAGAAAGCACTTTATACAAATATATTATGAACTATGTATTGACATACTGTGCTGAGAATGGCCAGTCCGTCTCTAAAATATATCTCCATACGATACGGGAGGCTACCGCCGCATATAATCTACCCACTCTGTAGAGGTGAATAGCCTTGGGTGGCGAAGTACATTTCCTCCCAAGTTACCCTCTCCATCCTCTTCTGCCGTGTTATCCCAATGAAGCTAGCTGGAACTAGCCGAACAGAAGATTGAACACAAGAAGGAAGAAAATACATTTCTTAAATGGGCATGGTGGAATAAGGTGAATAAGCACAGCACAACAGCAAGTACTTTCTCAATTTTGCTTTCATGTTTGCAATGTTTATCCCTGGTTTGTCTTGGTTTGATGAAGGTTGCCATTCAAGGAATATTCCAAATCCAACTTAGAAACAAAAGTTGAATACATGTATTTTTATTAGTGGGTTAGTCGGAGCAAGCCCACTATTGTTCTTCTTTAGTTTAGTTTATTTATTATTATTATTCTCGTTTACCCACTTTTTGTGCGGACTACTGCTCCTAGAGCGTTTGAGCTATCGACACTGTTCCATCGTCATTTTTTGGCCCCATTGAAATGAATGGTGGAATGCTCAGGATTTGAATTTCGATTATGACATCACAGCTCTAACTGCTAAAGCCTTGATTGCTTGCACCTGGCAGAGTTCTAAGCCTTCTGGCAGCTGCCTAATTATGAAGCTGGGCTGTCTGTGTAAACAGACATTTCACCGTCTCCATTTTCAAAAATAACATTGTGCACACCTGTCAGTTTTCAGAAAAGTTTTCGTTTACATTGACCCGTGTATATGCCTCAGGAGCATGCCAAACCTGTAGGTGGCAGTGTAACGAGAAGCTTAAGTACACGTTAGCCTATCATAATCCTGAAAATAGCAGCAACGAATCACCTCATCTTCTCCGTTTGCATCTAAATGACAGGGTCAAACGCAGAAAAATATCATTGTTTGCATCGTTTTCGTTATTATCTAAACACCGCCTGTGTCTGTGAAGGTGTGTGCATGTCACTTTTGTGACTCACTCGTATGTCTAATTTTCAAAAATGAGGTACTGTACTTGAATGAATCCCAGTTCAATGCCTAGCCAGCACCAGTTGTAAAGATCATGTAAAAAAGATGCTAATCCATTTCTTTTTAAAGCCAATCCATGTCAAATAAATCTTTGTAGATCTGCTGTAGACCATGTACATGACCTATATACACATGGATTGGCTTAGATTGGCTTTAAAAAATGATGTGACAGCATACATTAACTTGCATACACATTGATTGGCTTTAACCCTAGCAACCATGTAATTTAGCATAGCAACCACTAATACCCTAGCAACACCCTAGCAACCATCATAATTTCCTTAGCAACAACCTAGCAACCACCTCTAATGTCAACTTAGCAACCACCATAGCAACCAACATGATTACCCTAGCAACCATGTTATTTTGCATAGCAACCACCATATGTACCCTAGCAACGCCCTAGCAACCATCTTAGTTACCCTAGCAACAACCTAGCAACCATCTCTATAATGTGAACCTGGCAACCACCATAACAACCAAAATTATTACCCTAGTAACCACCATAGCAACCACATTATTTTGCTTAGCAACCACCATTTTTATCCTAGCAATGCCCTAGCAACCATCCTAATTACCCTAGCAACCATGCTAATAACCCTAGCAACAACCTAGAAACCACCACTATAATGTGACCCTAGCAACCACCATAGCACCAACATGATTACCCTAGCAAACACATTGTTTTGCATAGCAACCACAATATATACCCTAGCAACACCCTAGCAACCACCTTAATAACCCAGCAAAACCCTACCAATCACCTTATTACCCTAGCAATACCCTAGCAACCATATTAATTACCCTAGCAACAACCTAGCAAACACCTCGAGAATGTCAACCTTGCAACCACCATAGCAACCAATATGAATACCACAGCAACCACCATAGCAACTGTGTTATTTTGCATAGCAACCACATTCCCAGCAACACCCTACCAATCACCTTATTACCCTAGCAACACCCTAGCAACCATCTTAATTACCCTAGCAACAACCTAGCAAACACCTCAAAAATGTCAACCTTGCAACCACCATAGCAACCAATATGAATACCACAGCAACCACCATAGCAACTGTGTTATTTTGCATAGCAGCCACCATCCCTAGCAACACCCTAGCAACCATCCTAATGAACCTAACAACAACCTAGTAACCACCACTATAATGTGACCCTAACACCATAGCAACCAGCATGATTACCCTAGCAACCAGCATAGCAACCGTGTTATTTATGCGTTTTGGCTTATTGGATGTTGCGTTAATGCAGATAACTTTTGATCCATGTGCCCGATTAAAAAAAAATGAGGTAATGTTGCAATCCTTTTGGCAAACTGCACCTGATCAAACCCACTCTTGCAGTTCCTCGGAAATGCAATTCTAGTTTACGAACTGTCACTTGTTTATTACATAGTGGACAGGAATTTTTTGCTGCACTTTTATCAGAAATGGTTCAATCAGAGGAGGCTCTGTTTCCCTCAGGTATTGTGACTCGGTGCCCACTGATGCTGAGGTTGAGGAAGGTCATGGGATTGTCAGAGTGGAAGGGCACCATCTCCTACAAAAATGAGACTAAAGACATCAAAGACCCCGCTAAGGTTGGGGATTATGTCGTCAAAGGTAAGGTGAAAAGTTGAAGAGTAACATTGGGGCCCTCTTAACATGGCTGGGGACACTTGTAGACAAGATGTTTTGCTTGATGTGTCCATCAGCCCAGAATGAGCTGGCTGGAGACGGTGTTGGGATCTGTGACGAGCTGATCAGTCTAGAGATCATGTGTCCTGAAGTGTGTGACCTCACTCTGATTGATTTACCCGGTATTGCCCGGGTGCCTGTTAAAGGACAACCTCATGACATTGGAGACCAGGTGAGGAGTAACAATTAATTTACATATATTTTAATGTCATGTCTTTATAAAATGTTAAATATTTTCTGAAATCTGATTTTTGTTGTTAAATCTGTGAATGTAGATGTTGGTATCATGTGGTTACAGAAGACTAGGATATAGAAGTCAAATATGAATATCATGTATGTTGTTTTTGCTGGAAAGTTTAGTGTGTTATGATACAGCATTTTGCAGCACTTATCTTAAAGGCATAGTCAGGGATTTTGCAGGACACCATGCTTGTCTGTGTTTATGTTTATATTTACATTCATTAGCAGACGATTTTGTGAAAAAAAACATACATTATATTTTAACCAAATGAAACATATCAGAGATGTAGCTCACCCCTACCTTCAGTATTCCCAGAGAAATTGTATGCACATTGTATGTTTTGTTTTTGTTTGGTGGCAGGCTGCCCCCCACTTTGTTTCTTTCCAGTTTTCGGAGCCTGGGCTGCCTACAGACAGTTTACGACAGTTTTTGTAAAATATGACTGATCATGCAGAAAACTTATTTAGGTAGTGGTAATTTCTTATCATATAATAGATAAGAGTATAGAATAGATAGAATTTGCCCTTTTTCAATAATACTGATAAATCACACAGAAGGCCCTGATCTATATCCTTGCATGTTTGGCCTGATATTGTATTTGTCTCTATTAATTGAACCATAAATGAAATAATATTAACCCCTCTTAATTTTGTTTGTTTAAGATTAAAAGGCTCATTCACAGGTTCATTGCAAATGAAGAAACCATCAACTTGGTGGTGGTCCCATGCAATGTTGACATAGCAACAACTGAAGCTCTAAGAATGGCTCAGGAAGTTGATCCAGATGGGAAAAGAACTTTGGGTAATACATTTCTACATTGGTTATTAATATTCCGTTCAAATGAATGCAATTTGAATGTTTTCATTGATGTGTGTTTACAGCTATTTTGACTAAGCCAGACCTTGTAGATTGTGGCACAGAAAAGAACATTTTGGATATTGTTGATAATCGGGTCATTCCGCTGAGCAAAGGCTACATAGTTGTGAAATGCCGTGGTCAGCAACAAATTCAGGATGGGATTCCTCTAGCCGAGGCCACCAGGATGGAGAGAGATTTCTTCAGCCAACACAAGTACTTCAGGTAAATGGTGACCTCGGGCCTACACTTCAAATATTCACACCATGTCCTTCCCATGGACTGCATCATGTTGGACCAATGGGATTGAATCAGATTGTACTTGTCGATGTGCCTGTCGAAGATGCAAGCTGATGCTAATCTTGAATTTCCCCTTGGGGATCAATAAAGTATCTATCTATCTATCTATCTATGTAGAATAAATAATATAATGATGGGTATACAGTCCATCAGGTCTGCTTGCCAGTAAAAGTATTTCTGTTGCTTTTTTTGTAAAATTATTTTTGCATGACTGCCTCATAGGCGTCTTCTTGATGAAGGAAAAGCCACAACCCAGTGCCTTACCATCAAACTGACCCAAGACCTGGTGGGCTGCATCAAAGTAAGTCTGTCTATCTGAATGGTTGAGCCGTTTTCAACTTCAGACTGTAACACTCTTTTATGCTGTTTTATGTAGGTCATCAGAATAGTTCTATGACTTTTTACAAAACAAATGCAGCCACATGGTTTTGTTTTAACTGAGTGCAGCCCATAACCTGCGCTTCATGTCAATAGGAAATTACATGGTCGCAATGTCGAGAATAGAGTGGGCTTGTCAACCGGACACTATGAGTCTATATTTCAGTTCAGTGCTAACATGAGAGCTTTAGTTTAGAACCACTGCACCTTAAAGGAGAGATCCGGACGATTTTTAAAATGGATCTTCTTGATCGCTAGACGTTGCTGAGTACTGTCGTTAGGGAAAACGACCAAAATCGGTGCTACAGAACTGGAGTAGCTGCAGCTAATGGCCAGTACTCCCAGTCAGCTACAATGCTAGGTCTGGGGCATCATCTAAACATTCCCTTTGTGCCTCTTAACAGACTCAAAATATCATTAAAAGGTCTGTAATATATGAACAGAGTCCTTACGTGACAAAATAATGCATTTTCTACTCATTAGCTGTGAAGAAACTGTCTAAACTCAAAGTTTGTACTGTCACATCTGCACACTACTCTGTTTGCCTTTTCCTGCAACAACTGAATTCCCACGATACTTCAGCGGGAAAATAGAGCTAGCTTTCAGTAACGTGCAGGCTTAGGCGTAATTTGGACCGTATCCATGTAGTTTTATAGTCATTATATGGTCATAACCATTAATTGCTCAATTAAGTTTTCATTGCGAAGCCGGCATAGCTCGACAACAGACTTTCTTGGGCTTTCCTGGAAGCGACTGATGGAAACTGAGGTATGTGACAGTAACAACTTTGACTTCAAACTGTTTCTTCACAATGAATGAGTTGATAACGCATCGTTTGTCACACAAGGGCCCTGTTCATGTTGCACAGAACATTTTGAGTCTGTTAAGATGATGCCCCCAGACCTAGCATTGTAGCTGACTGGGAGTATTGGCCAATAGCTGTAGCTACTCCAGTTCGGTAGCACCAATTTTAGTCATTGTTTTTCCTATCGACAGTACTCGGCGACATCTAGCAATCAAGATCCATGTAAAATCAGCCTGATTTCTCCTTTAACAACACTTCTAATGCCCTCTAGTGGTTATGAGATGGTAAAGAGGAGATGGCCTGTGATGTGAAATGCTTTTATTCAACAAAAGCTATAGCTAAAGATTACTGTATAGCTACATTACTTATCTCCAGTTTTTACTGAATTTTATTATTTTTCATTAGCCTCTCGAGCCAGACCCACATCAAGATGTACTGTAGGGTCTGGGGACTCACCATTCACAGTACACAGTCCGAGGGGTGGGATATACTGTTGACTTTCAAATTCCCTCTGCACGCAATAGGATAGCGCTACAACTCATGAGTCCCATGCTTTTTCCCACCAGCAGAGCTAGTTGGCTACATCCATCTTCTTTGTTTTCAAGTAGCAAGGAATTCACGCCGAACCGTCGCAACTCTGCCATCATTATTTTAAGCCCGCCTACCGACTCTATACACGATGTGATTGGCCTGATCAAAGTTTCATTTTTCCAGCTCACAAGCTAACGGAGAGTTGCTATACTACCCTGGCAGCAAATTACATTTGCTGCCGCTAGGGTGCGTCTAGATTTCTAGGCTAGTTCTAGCTAGGCGAGTTTTAATTGAATTAGATTCTGTTCTTTTGTGTGTGTATGGGGGGGTTGTGTCTGTGTGTGTGTTGTGTATGTGTGTTTTGTAGAACTTTCTGCCAACACTGTCGGAGCAAATTAAAAAGGAGCTGTGCAACTTAAGGGAACTGTTGAGTCAGTATCCAGTGGGTCCTCCCATTGATGCCCAAAAAAGGAGACTCTTCCTTACTCGTGTGAGTTTAACACCTAACAGTAGGCACATAACTTGTGATAGTATATGAAATAACCTCTCCATAGCAAGATTATAATGCATGATTTTTAAAACTATCCTCCCAAATGGCATTGATTTGCCTCAAACAACAGAAGTTAATGTCTCTTCACAGCTGCTGATTGAGTTCAACAACAAGATCAACCGATTAATAGAGGGTAAAGTTGTCACTAAGGAAAACCTTTTTGCGCTTCTTCGGAAGCATTGTCAGAAATGGAAACATGAACTTGAGCGCAGTAAAACTCCATGTGAGTGCTACTAGCAAAAGAATATCAACAAAGACACATCTACATCTACATCTACTAATTTGTTAGCATTGTACTTCTGTTTATTGTGGTACTTCTCATATCATGAAGTATTGTTTTTATGCATGAATGCTACTTTGGTCTGCTTTACAAAAAACAGTTTGTGAAAAGGTACAGAATGTGGTGAAGGAATATGACCTGAAGCACAGGGGAAAAGAGCTGCCTGGTTTCAGTAACTATGATGTGTTTGAGACGGTCACACAGGATGCGGTGGCGAAACTACAGAATGATGCACTACAAACTTTGAGAGACATCAGAGGTGTGCATTTTTATCTAAATGATCCACAATGCCTTTTGAATAGTCTTCAACTACTGTATGAGTGACAAAGGGCAATTCCATGGAAAATTATGTTTTTTGTAACATCCATAACGCCAGTAAAATGTGATGGTATGGTATGATTTGAATGATTACATGAAATTTGAGCATTTGCTATTTTTGGCTGAAGAATGTAAATGAGAAAAAATGCACAAAAAAGAATTATCATTCACATCATACAAATGCCAAGGCACTTCACTGGCGTGGATGTGACAAAAAGTAAATTTTCTGTGGAATTGCCCCAAACAAACCAGTTTAATTGGTCAGTGTATCAGAGGAGTGTTGACATAGCTCATATGACAGGTATCATGCTTTCTTCAGGAATAGTTGAGAAGCAATTCAATGAGGTCTCCAAATCCTGCTTCAGAAACTACCCTTTCCTGGAGTGTATCACAACAGTAAGTTTGGAATCAAAATGAAATAATGAAATTATATTTTGTCACTCTTACTAAATAACTTCATCCTTATCATATAGTTTTACTATATCATTGGCATGAATTTATTTTATTCCCTACTGTTATTTTTTAAATATGTTCAAGTCTATGAAATAAATAATTTCACTGGATTTTGTGTGCATTCTCAGAACAAAATAAACAAAATCCAGTCGAAACAGGAGGCCAAAATGGAGAAAAGAATCCAGGAGCAGTTTGAGATGGAGAAACTGATCTATACTCAGGATGGCAACTTCTTCAAGACCATCAAGACTATAGATGATTTTGTACCGCCACCTTCACCGCAACAGAATGTTAGTGTTGAAGAAAATCTCAGCAAAACACCACAAACTCCATCCAAAAGAGGCAGATCCCCATGCCGCAAGTCTGCTAAGCGCCCTCGACACTCTGACCAGGACAAGCCAGTGGTGGGTCTACCAAGCATGACTGACATGGATGCTAACCCAATTAGCCCGGTGAGCAGCAATCCAGAAATGTTGATGATCCTGTAGTTTAGCTCTTAGAGATGCTTACACATACCCACTTTCTGGTGGCAAGGTAGTCTAATTGTACTCATTCCAGCTGTCCTTGACTGGCATCCCACTATCAATACTGTTCTAACACAGTTTATTCGTATATAGTAGGGCTGCACAATTCAAATAATGGTGCACAGTTGATTTTGTCAGTTTGTTTTTAAATTTGTTAATTTTGACTTTTTTTTAATTTTTTTTAATTTCATCCTTATTGATTATACCACCTCTGGCTGGTGGGTGTGCATAGTCCCTGAGGGGCACATAAAAGCTCTAATTGGTGAGCTTTACAGTCGGCCGTGGGTGCCGTACTTCTTGTGCACTGGCCGTGCACACCAATCAGGTGTGGCAGAAGAGACATTTGGAATATTTAAATTAATCAATTCATTGACATTTAAATATCATCAAGCACAAAGAAGAGAAGTGGCACCATAAACTGGGTGGAATAAAGAAATACAGAGGAAAAAACTTTTGTTGTTGTCTTTTAACCTCTATGTTTATATGTTATCTCTACTGTATATATATATAGAACCTTTTAATTAGTTTTGCCATGTTATGTATCAGTTGTATTTTTTTGTCAAATATTAGGTTACACTTTATCTGAAGGTATCTACATAAGAGTGTCTACATAAGCGTGACATAACAGTGTCCTGACAAGTTAGGGTTAGAGGTTAGGGTTCATGTGTCATGACAGTGTCATGTACCTCTTAGGTTGATACCTTCAAGTAAAGTGTTACCAAATATCATTATTATATTAAATTTGAAGCACATTGAGGTTGTATGAAATGTACTATACATACATTTCACTTGACCTTTTGTGACATTGTCTTGTTTCCCTGAAGCAGGCCACAATCTCTCTGGAGGCATCTGCTATTAGTTCTGAAGCCATGAGCATGTACCCTAAAATGTTACATTCATACTATGAGGTACAAGATGCACTTGAATACTTGAAGTTGAACTTTTTAAATATTACATTGCATAACAATATTGTATTTTATGTTTATCTGCTATGTGAAAACAGCTGTGGAAGATAGGCACCTCAACTAACCTTACTTGGTACTCTCTCTCTATCTCCCAATCAGATAATGATTCAGCGCCAGGCGGACCAGATCCCCATGCTGATCCAGTACTTCCTTTTGAAGAAGTCAGCGGAGATGTTGTGCACTGAGATGTTAAGTCTCACTGATGGGGTGGACGTGGAAAAAGCCTTGTCCGAGGTCTCGGACAGCAGCCGCCGCCGCAAGGACTTGCAGGGCCGCGTTGAACGTCTCAGCGAGGCGCAGGACAAACTCAGCCATTTCCTCTAACCCCTCATTTCATTTCCACTGAACCCGTCTTCTTTATCGTGTTCCATCAGCTTCATGTTTTTGTCCTAAAAATACAGCTAGCTTATTTTGAAACTCACTGCCAGCTGAAAACTGATACAGCAGTCATATAAAGCTCCTCTTTGAGATTGTTATGTTGAAACAAGTGGTGATTGACTGTCATGGTGCCACTTGAAAATAGATCAGTGTAACCATATTCGGTTACACTTTACTTGACAGTATCGACATGAGTGACATGACACTGTCACGAATGTGTCATAAACAAGTCATAAACGTTTATGACATAGCGCTTCTGTTATTATGACCGCCGCGCAGCAAAGGTCATATAGGTTTAGTCAGATTTGTTCTTTTTTTTTTCTTTTTTCGCATGGACAATTTTCTGTCAAGGATTCCCGGGACACTGAAAGACTGGGGTGCACGAAACTTGGTGGGCATGTAGCCCCACAAGGATAGCATGGAACCATTGTTTTTCGTTGTTGATCTGTAGCCCCCCGGCTGGACTGGACCCCCCGAAAGGAGGGTAGGGCGAAAACAGTTTTCTGTGAATATCTCGAGAACCGTAGGGTTTAGGAGGACCACCTTTTTTTTCTATGTTGGTCTTAAGGGGCCATGTCAACCCATCCCATTACCACTCAATTCATGTATAGCGCCACCTAGTTAAAAATTAAAGCAAAGCAAAAAATTAGGTGTTGTAATCACAATATCTCTGGCTGACATGGTCAAAACTGCACGAAATTGATAGTGTAGGATAATTTTGACACCCTCTGAATGCATGCCAAGTTTTGTGGACTTTGGTTTATGGGGGGCCATACAATAAATTCATTTATGTGTACATTTAGTGACCGTACACCAACAGAGTTTTCTGTGAATATCTTGAGAACAGTAGGGCCTAGGATGACCAATTTTTGCATATGTTTGCCTCCAGGGGTCATGTTAACCCATTCCATATGCACTCATGTGCACAGATATTCACACACACACACATACATTCACAGTAATCAGACGTATGACACATACACACACACAGTAGACACATGCATGCACATGCAAACACACAGGCACACCCACAAGCACATGCATGCGCACACACACACACACACACACACACACACACACACACACACACATAAACATGTACACGCACACATGCACACAATTCAAGAATTTCTGAATAGGCAAGATGGGGTGGGGTTGTATAAAATGTATTTTACATGTGAAATCTATGAACTAATCATGTTTTGGTGATATATCTATCTGATATATCTAGCAGATACCAGTGAGAATTGAGTGTGCATAATGCAATTCAGTAAGACAGAATCATATATGCCAGCAGCCAGCCCAGCAGATACCCTGACTGCTGAATTACTGAAGCTAAGCAGGCTTAGTTAGTACTTGGATAAGAAACCTCCTTGGAAGAGTAGGCTCCTGCTAAAAGTGGTGTTGGTGACTGGCCAGTAGATGGCACTCTTCCCTGTGGCCAAAAGCCACCAAACAAATATCAATACCAATGTCCTATTGCAGTGACAGGGACACTGTACTGCAGGAGATGTTTTCCTTTGCATGAATGTTCAATTGAGGTCCTGACTCACCATGGTTGTTAAAGATCCCATGGTACTTATCGCAAAGTGTAGGTGGTTCCCTGATTTGCTTTATTTATGTACACATACATAAAGACACACACACATAAATACACACACACACACAAAGACACGTAAACACACACACACTACACATGCACACATGACACACTACACATGCACATATGACACACACAAACACGCACACAAACACATAAACACAAGCACACACATACACAAAAAAACACACAAAACACATATACACAAAAACAACCACACACTCTGCACACACTCAATTACAAACACACACAAAAGGAACAAAGTAGGAAATGAACACAATTTGACAAGCGTGACTTATTTTTGTGGAAAAAATGTGCTGGACTGGGCAGCAGTCATATTTTGTACCGCTCTGCGGTACATCTAGTTAAGTGACATTCGGTTTTTGTAATAACAAGTTAGGGTTAGGATTAGGGTTAGAGTTAGGGTTAGGGTTTATGTGTCATGACAGTGTCATATGTTCATGACAGTGTCATGTCACTCTTATGTCGATACTGTCAAGTGTTACCCTATATCAGTGATGCCAGGGTTATGGTCCGCGGGCCAGACCTGGCCCGACTGTATGTCACATCCGGCCCGCGGGTGATAAGGGAGAATATATTTTTTATTTTATTTTTCTTTAATTTTCGGTGGAATCCGTCAGTTGGTCTGTTGTTGCTGCTCGCCTCAGCTGACGGTAGACTAGTTGCTATCGAAATGTTATCAAACTCAAAGTATTAAGAGTTTAAGAGATTAAGTTACAAAGTATTATGATAGTGTTCGTGCTTTTCAAAGTAAACTGGCGTTATGGAAGATGCAGCTCTCTAAGCGCAATGCAGCCCATTTCCCCTGTCTAAAATCTCAGCCTGTTAATCGAGTATGGACAAGTACAGTTTAAGGTGACTGTAGCCATATATGCCTCCATGAATGACTATCCTCTGCCTAAAACATACATAATTTTAAAGGCAGTGCAGGCATTGACGTACAGAATGGCAAAAATGTACTACCGATGTTGCGTATTTGGCCAACATTTTTAAACAACAGCTATAGGTTCAGAGGAAAGGCAAACTACCTTATGAGCTTGTGGTTTCCATCAATGTGCCACAAAGAATTGGGTGCCTGCACCCGATAAGTCCGCCTCTCTGGTCTCTGTAGCAGGGATCTTGGAGCAGCTGCCCCGGGATGAGGCCCTAGTCAGGACCCACTAGGTAATTGCCAGCCACAAGCTCTCTGTAATCCATCTAAATTAGATTCTGGGATAGTGGCAAACCGGAGTGACCGGTTTAAGTTAAAATGTCTGAAATGTTTTGCCTTGTGTGTTTTAAAGATGTTTACTTTGCAAACGATTTTTTTTACTGTTGCCCTTCTATGCTTTTATTTTCTATTAGGCTACTGTTTGCTTTTGCTAGTAAAGCACATTGAATGACCTCGGTGCATGAAATAATCTTGACTTGACTTAAACATTAATCACAAAATGCTAATAACACAGCAAACAAAAAGCCACATGACCTCAGAAATGATAGCTGTTCCCGAGTGATTGACAAATGGGGTGGACCTCTCCCTCCTCCTCACACCAAACAGTAAAAAATGAAGTCACACAAGGGGTTCTTTTAAATGAATAACAAAATTAGCAATAAACACTTGCGCTAGGCTTACCTATTCACATCAATAAACGACCCAAACAACCCAAAACCATTTCAATTTCCTTTTCTTTTTGGTCCCTAAATTAACCTTAAAATCCAAACTAAACTAAGGCTGAAATCTTGATAACAATCTAAGCCTATATGAGAATTTAGGCTAAGCCTATATGAGAATTTAGGCTTTATATTGAGGTAGGGTAGGCATACTGAGACATATGCCACTTCCTTACCTTGTAGACATCAACAAATAATAGGCTACCCAAGGTTTAATTACCACAATTAGCTCTTCCAGTTTTTGTCTATTGCTTACACACTTTTTGCAGAATTTGGCTCATTATGTCAAAACTCTACACACAGCCATATAAGAGCACTTGGAGATAAACAACTCACATCTATATGCCAAAATGAAACACTGCAATCAAAACTCAACAATCCTTTCTAAAATGTAATTATTGAAACAAAACCATACATACATGCACTGTTTGAATTACTCTTTCAAATCAACAGCAACACACTGACGTGTTTTATATGAAACACTGCAGTCTTTGTGTTTCTATTGTTATTGTCATTTTCTCAGACTCAAAAAGTAGAATTTCTGCAGTAATCAACTGATATTTTTTGCAACAAAAGTTTTTACAAAAAACAAACATTCTTACAGAAATAAAGAAAAATAGAATCACACTAACCAAAGCAATACTGTAAGCAGTGCTTAATTTGTAAAGTGGGAGGTGCCGGAGCGCAAAGGCGGGGTGGATCCGGCGACTCAAAACGGGGATTTGAGGTTACGGACCAACAACAAAAAAATCTGCGTACATAGCTCTGACTAAAAAAAACCTAAACAACGCGGTGTGTACACCAGGGCAATGTTTATTAACTTCAGGTTAATAGGTAGGTGGGTAGGAGGTAGGCGACACGGTGGGGACCAGTTACACCTGTGGTTTTCCTGAGAGAGTTTATTTCAGTCACTGAAAGTTTTTCTCTAATTTTATGTGGAGGAGAAATGTCCCGAGCATTAATAGGCCTACTCAAACTAGAAATGCAATTCCAAGGAATAACCAGTGCATGAAAATGAAAAACGTGATGTCAAATAATAGGCTATAATAGTTAAAACAGCTGCACGATTAAGGCCAAAATGATAAATAATTGTGATCTCAATATTGATGAAAATCACTCATTGATTTTAGTGCCAAACATATTTTTTTCCCCAAACATATTGGACTTGCTATTGTAACCTGCATTGTTCAGCCCTGCACACGTCCAAACTTGATCCCGCGAAACAGCACCTCGGATCGGGAGTCGAGTGTGAATCGAGCTAAAAGCCCAGGCTACTAGCTTTCATGCTAGCAGCACATCGGGGAATGAGGTTTACCAACATTCCACACGTACAGCTAAGCTGTCATCCATTACACTCACCCTCCTAAACTCCCAATCCAGGTCACTGCCCCAATGTAACCTGCATCGTGTTGAACCTGCATGGTTCAGCCCTGCACACGTCCGGACTCAAACCTGCGAAACAGCAGCACCTCGGATCGGGAGTCGAGCGCGCTGACAATGGAGCTAAATGCCCACGTTACTAGCTTTCACGCCAGCAGTACTCTTGAGGCGTCTTGGAGTAAGGTCTACCCCCCTAAGTTCCTTATTTTTTTTATCAAAGGTCAAAATCCCTGTGCACAGCTCCTCTTGCTCCAGGTGCTGATGGTGTGCAGTATAAGTATTGAAAAGTCAAAAGAGTAGTATACATCGCACACTGGAGGGTATATTTTGCTGACTTTATTTGGCGTGAACAGCGCGTTTCGCAAGTTGCTTCATCATGTTCACGTTCACAGTCAATCTGACACCCACAGGTGAAATAGGTGGTAACATCATCACATGACCACACCAGACCCAGTGAAAGTACTCCACACTCTAACACACCAGAAATTGCCCGAAATGCGGAGGATTACAGGAAGGGAACTGTACAACTGGAATGAGAATGAGCGCAGTAAGCGGAGCCAAGTACCACACTCCAGAGGCCTACCACAACACCGACGCCGAGGAGGTCAACTACGACAGCGTGAGCTCCTCCTGACTAGTGAGCCAGAAACGAGCGACCAGGGACAAACCAGTGCATCCTCCACCGAAGATGTTTTTTTAGGAGGAAGAAAATCAAGAAAACGAGGAGGGGCAAGAGGAGACCGCGACCCCAATCGTGTAACCCGGAGCCTCCGGAGCATACGGTGATAAACATTTCTGACCATCCTTTGACACCTTCACAGCTAAGGGTACTCAGTCGAGGACTATCCTTCGTCCCTACAAATAAAGTTAATGCATTCAAATTGAAAGTAGACTCATACACATTTTTCAGACAGTTGCACCTTAAACATTTCTTTCATTCTAAAACTTCTTGTGACACTGCGTTATGATGTGCTAGACCCGTTGCATAAATTTAAGAAGAAGTCCACATTTATGCCCCCTGGTGCTCAAAATGCCACCTTACTGACTTTTAGCAAGTTGGTAGAGAAGGATTTGAACAAATTGACAGCAAGCAGAAAGAACAAATATAATATCAGTATGCAAGAGAGAAAAGCATTGGATGAATTAAGAGGAAATATGAACATTATTGTAAAGTCTGCAGATAAAGGTGGGGCAATTGTGATACAGAATACTAAAGACTATATGTCTGAAGCAATGAGACAATTAAACAACATCAATTTTTATGAACAACTACCACAGAACCCAGTTGAGAAATACATGAAGGAAAGGGATGCTCTGCTGCTTAATGCTCTAGAAAATAAATGGTTAACAAAAAGTCAATATGAATTCTTAAAAACTGAACATCCGGTTACTCCTGTCTTTTACTTACTACCAAAAATCCATAAAAAAAATAGAAAACCCCCCAGGGAGACCTATAGTAGCAAGTAAAGATTCTCTCTCTCTGAACACCTGTCCCAATTTGTGGATCATTTTCTTAAGATAATAGTGCAAACTCTTCCTTCTTATGTTGCTGATACCAGAGATGTTTTGAAGCTGCTGGATGATTTATATATACCAGAAAAGTCTTTCCTTGTAACTTTTGATGTTGAAAGCTTGTATACTAACATCCCTCATGAGGGTGGGTTGGAGGCCATGCATTTTTACCTCACATCTAGACATGATGATGCTTTTCCAACCGAATTACTGATGTTGATGACGAGGTTCATTTTAAAGTCCAACTATTTCATGTTTAATAATAAATACTTTTTACAGACCCAAGGAACAAGCATGGGTTCTCCATTTGCCCCTAATTATGCCAATTTATTTATGGGAAGACCGGTATGTTTTCAATAACAACCCATTTAAGGATAATATCCTGTTTTTTAAGTGTTTTATTGATGACATTTTGGTAATATTCATGGGTTCTGAAGATCAATTGTTGAAGTTTAATGATTACATCAATAGTACTCATCCATCTTTGCGCTTCACAATGGAACATAGTTGTGACAGAATACATTTCCTTGACCTACAGATAACTGTCAATGCAAACAGACAATTAGAGACATCGATCTTTAGAAAGAGTACTGATAGGAATACTATGCATCAAGTTACCATCCTGAACATACCATTAAAAACATCTCATATGGACAGTTTATAAGATTAAAAAGAATATGCAGTGACGAAAATGATTTCAAAATCAAAGTCAAAGAAATGTCCCAATGATTCATTCAAAGGATATGATCAGACCCTCATCGACCAATCGATTGAAAAAGCTAACAAAAGAGAAAGGACAGACTTATTGGATCCCTCGCCGAAAAATTCAGATGGTAGTCAGGTAACCTTTGTGTCGGAATATTGTACGGCTTCCAAACAGATTAAACAAATTGTTAAAACACATTGGGAAGTTCTAGAATGTGACCCTAGCCTTAGTCACCTGGTCATAGGCCAAACTAAACGCAATTTAAAATTAAGAATTGCGGAACATAAAGCAGCAATCAGAAATGGTAACTTTGATTATGCAATCGCAAGGCATTATAGAGATAAGAGTCATGGACCAGCCACTACCCTTAAGTTTATAGGTATTGAGAGGATTAAACCTCAACCACGAGGAGGTAATTTAATTAAACAACTTTTACAGAGAGAGGCCTTTTGGATACATGAACTCAACACAGTAGAACCATACGGTCTAAATGAGGTACTGGATTTAAGTGTATTCTTGGGACAAGATGTGTATGTAGAGTATATTTTTGTAAATAGATTATATTTTTGTAAATAGAGTATATTTTTGTATAGAGTGTCTTTTTCTATGTAAATGAATTGTTGGTTGATATGAGTAATGACCGAAAAAATCTATTGTATTTTTGAACATGCAATATGTTTTTTTGATACAAATATGCTTAAACGACTTAGGGCCCTATCATGGCATTCTAAAGTGCATCGTCACTGGCGCAAAGCGCATTGATTTTTTTGGGTGTGGCCAGCCCACATTCATGTAGATTCCATCCAGCGCATTGTTCAAAAAGGTGGTACTAAGCCTTCTAATTAACGAGAGGCATGACATACAATAAACCAATCAAACCCTCACCTGCCATTTCCTTTTGAAACCCAGGCGCTTGAACAATGGCGAGTTGGTATTATGATGGCGCAATTGCCAGGGCGACAAGAGCGTTTTGGCCTAGAGGAAACAGAGACGCTTGTGCGTGAGGTGAAGGCCCGCGAGCACGAAATGTTCGGGGATGCTAGAACGCCACCAAAACTCCCCGAGGTGAAGCAGGCGTGGGAGGAGGTCGCGGCGAGCGTGTCCTCACTAGAACAGCTGCACAATGCCGTATACGGTACAGTGATGTCAGGAGACGGGGGAAAGCAAAGCTCGCCGCGAACCGAAAGCAGCGTTTGGAGACGGGAGGGGGACCTGGCAATATTGAGGATCTGACGCCAGTGGAGGACCTCGCTGCCTCCACCCTCAGTGCAGAAAGCATTGAGGGATTTGGAGGGTTAGAAGTCGGCGTCCAACATCAAGGTCAGTCATGCTTACTGTACATACAGGCTTACTTTACAGACTAGGGGTGGGCGATATGGACAAAAAATAATATCTCGATATTTTTTGTGATTTTGACGATAACGATAATTAGTCGATATCCTTTAAAAAATGTTTTTGTTAAAGTCTGAGTTACTTTACAGCTCATTATTTATGAATAGCATCATTACAATAACCAATAACCTAACCTGTGACTTTTTAACCAAATCAACCAATGCATTGTCACTCTGACACATTTCCAATTCTGCCCCCACTTGTGTATGTGGCAATGACATGGTCTAGCCAGCTACATTAGATTAGATGAATAGGCCTAACAGTTTCCCAAGAGAAAGTCTGAAGCTGAAGTTCCTTTCAAACCTTTACATAGGATTCACTGTAAAACTACGAGCAGACAAACAGAGTAGCTTACATCTCAGTTATTTCCTTCTTTGTTTTGTTTTAGAGCAGGGATTCCCAAACTGTGGTACGCGTACCCCCGGTGGTACGCGAGCTGCCACTAGGGGGTACGCGAGATGAAAAGGGCAATGGCGGAAAGGAGTTAAAAATGATTAATTAATTAATACTCTAATAAATTCATAAATAATACATAATTTCGAATCGGGTTATAATGATATGGAAACGTGAAATTAAAGGAAATCATTTGTAAACTCTATAATAGGGTATGTTTTCATTAAAAAATAAGCTACACACAATAGGCTACACCTGATTTCCTGCGGGCAGACAGAATCTGGCGCGTTAGTTTCGTTGAAGTATAGGCTAGGTAGAAGGCTGCGTAAACATGGAAAACTGGCTAAAAACAGGGACAGTGTCCAAAAGGCCTAATTAAAGCGATCGAAGAGGAGAAGCGAGAGAAACAGAGCAGGACACAGGTAACGATGGAATGGGATGGGGGGCAGACTAATGAAGGTGGAGATGGAGCGCAGGGGGATAAAAGAACGAGACAGAAAAGACTGCGCGAAGAAAGCGAAAGTATGATGGATTGGGAGACAGACTGCCCAAAGCCACAGTGCGTGGTCTGCAGTGAGATGCTACCTAACTATTCTAATGTGGTTCTCCACTGTTTTTTTTAACGTGAGAGCTCATAGACCAGTTGCACATTTTGATTATGTCATCATGTAGGGCGGCTAATTAAACAACGATGCCTGGAATGCGTCAATAGAATAAGTTACTTTTTTATGTGTTGGATGGTGGGGGTACGCGAGCCGAGTCAGGATGTAGAAGGTGGTCCGCGGGGGAAAAAGTTTGGGAACCGCTATTTTAGAGCAATAGGCTTCCAAGTTACAGAATAGAAACTAATGCGTTAGCTTATGGCTAATGTATATGAGAAATCCCATAGAGATGCTAACGGTTAGCATAATCGGTAAACGTAGATATTTAGAGCGAACTTCAGTCCATTTACAAAAGAGTTACATGAGAATAGTTATTTGTTTACAACTGACGATTAAAATACTCAAAGGCTAATGTTTTCTCTCCATATAATACGGTGTAGGAAAAAACGTGACTGTCTCATCAATGCTACTTGAACAGAAGTAGCCGCATAAAATCCCAAGTAGGCTACTCTTGCTGCACAAAATAAACATTAGGCTGCATGGGACAACGTTGTGACTCACTAGTGATCACATGACACTTGCTCTGCTGCACTTCTCCCACATAGCCTACCTCCTGGGAATGTATGAGTCTTCAGTGCGTGATTTCGAGTGTTTTTTTCCCCATAAGTAATTTAAATACTCGATAATGTCAATTTGCACATCGTTAAAACAATAATCACGATATTATCGCAGACGATATGTATCGCCCACCCCTATTACAGACGTATTGTGAAAATTGTTGTGTTTAATGATTTTATTGTATCTTTACTACCTGAAACAAAGGCATATAATAAATAAATAATATATTTATTTATAAATAAATCCTCCTGAGCCCGGAACCAGTGGAGTAGAGCAGGGGGTAGTTGTGGAGGGAGGAGTGCCACCAACAACTTCGAGGTCCAGGGGAGCAACGCGCCGACCCAGACCACGCCGTGGCAGCATCGGCCAGGAAGAGCCGTTTTTGGATCTCCAGCAGGCCGGCTTCAATATACTGGAGAGAGAGCTCGCCGGAATCCGGCGCAGTGTTCGGCGCCTTAACACCCGCCTCAGCCGGATGGAGATGCTGCAGCGGCCTCTCGGCCGCATAGCCGACAGTCTGGGGAGGGTTGCGGAGGCAGTTGAGCGCGTTGCTCCTGCTGCAACACCATCTCCTTCTCCCTCCAAACAAGCTCATCCCTTCACCAGGAGCACGCTGCTCCCTGCTCCTCCTGGACCCTCCAGTACCCGGCTCCAACGAAATCCTCCCCGCCTGCGAACCCGGGGAGGACGAAGAGGGAGGTCATGTTTTTTTTTTTTTTGCCATTATGCAACTATAATTTGAGATTATAATAAACACTATCAACCCAATACTTCGAGTTCCGTTATGTATAATGTTCAATGAAATTGAACAGATCCCTCCTCTCCCGTGCTGCTGCTAGAGCATTTGGGTTTATTGGCATCGGCACATGCAATTCAGCATCACGTCTTCTAATGTCCTGTAATGTTTCGTCATCTAGGTCTACAACACATCTATGGTGTATGGCAATGTTATATGCAACACACAACATGCCACAAAGAATGCTGTGACTTTTTGAGGACTGTACTGTAATGTGCCACCTGACTTATCTAAACATCTGAAGCGCATTTTCAGCAACCCAAATGTTCTTTCAATGACGGAGCGTGCTTTTGCGTGTTTCCGATTGAACGCCACTTGACGCACTGTTGTTGGCATGATGTAAGGTGTAATCAGCCATGTCTTTAATGGGTAGCCATTGTCCCCTAACAGCCACCCCTCCGGAGGAGGTTCCCTCTGGAAGACTGTAGGAATGACAGAATTGGCCAGTATAAAGGAGTCGTGACTGGAGCCAGGATAATTTGCACACACATGCACGACTTCACGTGCAGCATTGCAAATCACCTGTACGTTTATTGAGTGGGTTCCCTTGCGGTTAATTTAGATCACAGCATTTTCTGATGGGGCACGTATTTGCACATGAGTGCAATCTATAGCACCCATAACACCAGGGAACCCACTCTTTGCCCAGAACTCCTGTCTTGCACACTCCTGTCTGTCAGGTGTCATGGGAAATTGAATATATTCACCAGCATGTCGGACTAAACCTGATGTAACTGCATGTATAGCCGAACTTATGGCAGCTTGGGATATGCCTCCAATTGAACTTAGGGGATGCTGGAATAACCCACTAGCAAAAAAATACAGCGCTGCGGTTACTTTTACAGCAACGGGGAGGGCATAGGGACAGGGTACAGCAGTTCCCAGCTCATCGGTGTGTGCCTTGGCCGGTAGACTCGGTCCCCTAGCCTTTGCCGTCTTCCTATTCGCTGTCCAATGAGATACTCCATGTGGCTGCGCCAATGGACAATATTAACACGCACAACAATATTCAACAGATGAGTTCAATAGTGATGTTTTTCACTTACATTGTGTTGTACTGGTGTGAGGTCAATCCGTCAGTGTTTCCTGAATGTACGCAGGCCTATTTCCTGGTTCTTAACAGACACCCCTGGCTTGGCAGGTCGATTTAAATACCTACGGGTCTTGCTTGTATTGGTGAAGTAATCATTTGTATCCGTCATTACCAATTTGCAAATAAATGGTGAATAACTATTCATTAGGAGATGTATTTCGTATATCTTTATTAGAATTTTGTTTTCCATTGTAATCATGTAATTTGTAATGATTTGCATGGATGTTCAGCTGGTGCGCATTCTTGAGGATGACAGAAGCAGGGTGTACACGCGTTGTGCACCCGCCCATATGACTGTTGACATGCGCTCTTAAAATAGCATATGAACAACTCGCCATTGACTTCTGACCAGGTTTAGGTGGTGTATGATAGCAATTTTTAGACAACGCGCCAGGCCCCTCCCTATTGCTACGTGCAAATAAACGTGCAAAATAACGAATTCAACTTTGCGCAGGTGAATAACGCGCTTTACGCCATGCGCTGGAGCCCAAAATACAGCCCATAGATTGTGTATATGTAGGCCTATATGCAAGCTAAAATATGCAGGATATTGAATTGACGATATTGATTGCAATTTCTGGTGTGTTAAGAGTGTGGAGTACTTTCACTGGGTCTGGTATGGTCATGTTATGATGTTACCACCTATTTCACCTGTGGGTGTCAGATTGACTGTGAACGTGAACCTGATGAAGCAACTTGCGAAACGCGTTGTTCACGCCAAATAAAGTCAGCAAAATATACCCTCCAGTGTGCGATGTATCTGTAAGGATCCTAATTACCAGGCTGATGATAATCTTTTCAGTCATATATTGACTCTTGATCAACTACTAAGTGTGGGCCTATTGTGGGCCTACTGTCACATGTCCACAGGAGCAGTTAACTATAGGGACAGGAAATGTAATCAAATGTATACCTTGTCATGTCTTGATTGATTCACTCTCACTACAACAATGGTCTCAAGTCTCATCAAAGTACTCTCAAATCAGATGACCTCCAACCATGTGATCCCAAATCAGCTGACCTCCAATCATGTGATCCATAACCAACCACAAACTAGGTAGTATTTAAGTGCGGTTCACAGAGCATTCTGGGAGGCATTCTGTAGTCAGAATCTCCCGCACCACTAAGGTGTGTAGTCATCATCCTCTGAGCTGGTATGTTCATTCTCTGATTGCTTCATATGGTTTCCTAAATGTTCCTTCAACCTGTTTTCGTAGCTTTCACATTATTCATTTAGATGTACCTTCTATAATGTATTGGATGAATAGCTTGTACCTGACAAATAAATTGTTATCCTTTGACCCGCATAGTTTTCTAGAGTTTCTTTAGATATCCCTCAAGTTTAAGATGGGCCAGGAGGAACGGCTAGGATTAGTCTCCAGGGCCGTGGGGGCTAAATCAGTGAAAGTGTAGGCATGCTACCAGGAGAACTGGCCATCGTATTCTACTGTGGTGGGTCACTGATGTTATTAGTAGTCTGGAATTAGACAGAAGGTGTTCTGTCCAGATGAGCATAGTGGTCCAGGCCAGCACTATAGACTAGACTACTAATAACATCAGTGACCCACCACAGTACAATACGAGTGGTGGTCATATTTTGTACATAATTGTTATAAATGTAATGGTGTTGCAAAACAATGGGATGGTACTTCCTTCATCCCATAGCCACACACACACAAAATAAACCCCAGTGCAGAACAGACAACCAAAACATGAGAACTAAAACAGCTGAAAAAGGAAGTGGGTGAAAGGAAGGCGAACAGTTAGAGAAGCGAGGGGGCTGGTATCGCCATATCACCTTACATTGTTCATTTGAGTGATTATTCTCACTCAGCGCTGCCCATTCTAGAGGATGCATTTTGTGAAAATCTGGAAACTACCTCTGAACTGGAAACAGGAAGACATGCTTCCCTTGACAGGAGTTCTGAAATGAAAAGGCAGTTAATTTGACATGATCTGAATTGTCAAATATGAGATTAGGAAAAACCAAGCAAGTCAGAAGTGAACATCAGAGGAAGGGTCAGAGTAAATCAGCTAAGCCGACCACGTGGGTTACACAGGTGACTTCTACTCTGGGAACTATCGAAGCTCATAGTGGGATGCAATGGTAAGCATCATAGTAACACCAAAAAAAAATGGACCTTTTACAAATTCCACTCAATTTGATTCTATGTTATGTGGTGCCGATAACAACTGAAATGTTCTCAAGATGCTTTGTAAAGCCCAGAGTGAACCTGAACAAATAATGTAGCCGGACTGTGACACTGCAGACCCTGCAGCAGACACCAATTCACTGACGGGCATTTTATTTTCCGACGGGGGGGGGGGGGGGCAATTCATCTGTTCACTGTTGCAGGAACTTGATCATGTTAGATTTAAGATAAGCCATTAATAGATACTGGTGCTACAAGACCTTACTTGTCTACAATGTAGGCCAGTGGTTCTTAAACTTTTTGGCTGGCGACCCTCCAAAAACATGGGCCAAGTCTCGCGACTCCCTTCTCTCTAACCGGCAGAATTTGGTTTCGAAATGTTGTGAGATGGGCATTGGAAGCAGAGCCAGAAAATGTCTTCTCTCATAGGTAGGCTATGTCAACATCAAAGGCATTATGTCTATGGCAGCCTTTGACTGAAAACCTTTACAAAAATTTCTTTAATCCAGACTGCAAATCATTTCGCGACCCCTCCAATATTTTTGGTGACCCCCAGTTTGAGAACCATGATACAGGCCAACCCAAGTAACCTAACTGCATTATAATGGTGCGGCCCGTGCACAGGGATGGACAGAAAGCGAGAGAGACTCGAGTGTTACTGAGATGCGTATGGAGAGTAGACAGGCTGTTGAGACTGGAGCGAGTTATATTCAAAATAGTGTCAGAAAACAAATACACAGACAAAAGCCAAGTCTTCGTTCATTTGCTAACCAATTTCAAATACAGGGAAAGGGAGTTAGCTCCGAAGTTAGAGAAAATGTGGCCATGGAACGATAAGATCCAGCTGTGCTCTCTGACAATGTCAGAAGAAAAAACAGGACAGGTTAACGCTATCAAACAAAGCCAGAAACTACTACTACTACTAACTAGGATATGAGACATAGCCTACCAGCCAGCCAATAAGTTGCTGCGCCACTAAAAACCTGTTTCAAGCATTTGGCCTCCTCTCCATAAAGGTGATAAGCCATTAAGTAGTAATGGAGGAATACAGAAGCAATACAGATTGTGCAAGTGTTATTTGCTAATTGCTATATTGACAAACCCATAATATAGGTTATTAATTAGTGCTCAAATCATATATATAAGTACTTTTGATCCCATGAGGGAAATTTGTTCTCTGCATTTATCCCAATCTGTGAATTAGCGAACACACTCGGCACGCAGTGAACACACAGTGGTCGGGGTTCGAACCGGCAACCCTTCGGTTACAAGTCCAAAGCGCTAACCAGTAGGCCACAGCTGGCCCCTCAAAAAATCAATCCATCAACACATAAAGTATTTTCCATAGTTCTGAAATCAAAACATATTTTGGAATCCACAGTACACCTACACAAGCCAAAATCCCTTCTGAGAGAAAGTTCTATACAATGAGGCTACAAGACCTTTCATAACTTCAAAACTCAGGTTTTCCATTCTCTAAGTGTCTTTAATCGATACTGTGGCAAGCAAACCCCTCAAGTCACAAGAGTCAGCCTAAACATGGTGGAATAAGTAGTCAGCTCACTTTCGATTTCCAAGGGTCATAAGTAATTAAACTTAAATAAGTATAGCAAACACATTTTTTTGTAAATGAATGTTTACTCAATTCCAAAGAATATTGAAAAATGTACAAATTAATAATATAGCCTACATCTACAAAGACAGACATGTTATACTTGATTGGACCTGAACAAAGTGATAAAAACCAAACATGTTGTATTTGCATTATATGAGTGATTATGTGATTACCTGTCTTTCCCCTGCTTATTGTGTGACCACAGAACACAGCACTGTTAACTCTGGAAATTCCTCACATTGTTCTTTCAATTTCAGTTCAAATAGTCCAGTCAGGTAGGGGAGACCGGGGCTGGTTGGAACACTTTTCACTCTCGGTTATATTTCTCCGTCTTACAATGCGTTGAAATGATCAAATTGTGATTAACTGAAAGCTTGGGATCTCAGCTACAAAATGTATACATTCAATGTCAACAAATGATCCCTTGTTTTGAGTTATATATGATTAAAGTGGTGTTGTGCACGTGTTCCAACCTGCCCCATGCACGGGGTTGGTTGGCACATGTAGTCGGGGTTGGTTGGAACACCTATGTTATAGTCCTTTGCAGTACTCCTTTTGCTTTTGTTTGAAGTGCTCATCTATATCACTACCTGTAGGGCTTTGCTGATTTCTTTTCTGTGTGTTTTTCTTCAGTAGGGCCCACCGTCAAGACCAATTTGGTCCCTACCGATTTTTTTTTACTTAAAATGTTTAAAAATGTCGGAAATGCTTCCAAATGTAAAACTATGTTCAGTAATTACAATAACAATGTTAAAATAAAGATTGATGATGTTTTTATGTGTAAAATACAAAGTTTATAGATTTGTCACAAAATAGCCATAGAGAATGTATGTGCCAACCAACCCGTGTGCCAACCTGCCCCGCCCACATTAGGTCAAACTTTTTTGCATCAATGCTGTTAGCCTGCTAATATCGGTCACCTCAGGTTTTTAAACTTCATTTTAAATTATAGATGAGTCCCCTAGCAATCAATTATAATGAATATTTTTTATTTATCCCTAACTATTACCCTTCTAGGATGTATTTAGTGGGAGGTGCATATTCTAAGTTTTGACACTACAAAATAAAAAAGTTGTTCTCACCTAAAGGGTTAATGACCTGGAGACCAGTTACATACGTGAGTTTACTCTACTCAATAAGGCCGTCAGTTTAGTGTTGGAATTTTGTTGCAGCTCCCTCTAGTAGCCTGGATATTAACAGTGTCTCAACCTGCCCTTGTTCCAACCAGCCCCGGTCTCCCCTATATATGAGCTTGCAAAATAGACTGCACTCATTGAGTGCCCACAACTCACAGAAGGTAAGTCAGATGTTTTTTTTTTCTTTTTGATACTGATAATAGAATAATTTGCCTGATTAATCATCAATATTTTTCATACAAATACTATTAACATTTCATAGTGTTACATACTAAAATAATCCAGTTTCCATTATATTAACAATTTAATAACTTTTATAACAATTCTAGCAATTTTCTATAGTAAAAATATTGTTCGTATTATATTGATTAAGGGCCAATCTCATTTCTCTGTTTTACCCCTTCCCCTTAGTTTTGCGCGTTCACGTGAGAGGAAGGGCTATCCCAATTCTCTTTTGGATCAAGGGGTAGGACTAAGGGGAAGGGGTAGATACCCCTTAAAACCAAGCATTTTCGCTTACTTGAAACCGAGGGGTAAAGAGAAATACCCAACGTGACAGAGCGCAGTGCGCCTGTCACTTGATCTGACAAATCTCCCGACACGGTATGGACAATAAGACTCAACATTTAAACAAAACGAGACATTTTACATTAATATGATCTGGGGGGATGATTGGCATGATTGTGGACAATGTAATTTGTACCAAGCAAATATCATGTGAGTGAATGTATGTACGGTGGGCTGAAGGTTTGGATGCGTGGTGAAGGGAAGTAGGAAGGGAATATTTGTTATCGGTAAGAGTGCTAAAAGGTATTTGTTTGCATAGCGTGACATCAATGCAGTTTGGGGGTTGCAAGCGCGCACATAACATCTTAAGGTAACTTCTTAAATTTGTCATTGCATGTTAATGCTGTACTAGCGAATGTTCTCACCAGTCTTCATGGCGGCCTTCCGTGTACAGGGGGCAAGCCGGTTTGCAGACGGCAAGACCTTTTTCAATGTTTGGGGCGTGCTCCCGTAGGGAAGCGTTCATTAGCGCAGGGGTGTTTGTGGCAAACTTTTCTTTTCATTGGTTTCTTTTGGAAGCGCAGTTTGTTGTTAATGCACAAGAAATAATCTGAGTATTGTGCTGCGCAAGGGGTTCTAAGAGATGAAATATTTGTTTCAAGATGTTAATTTAATTGTGACCGTGATTTGGTTGTGACCAGTGCTATTTAATGCCTGGGGTTGCTTTAGTAGAGGGATGCGTCTCTGACGAGAGAGGACGTAAGTACTGTTGCTATAACAGGGGCCTAGAAGCGTGGGCATTGTCCTATCTTTGTTTTCTGTTTGTCCAGTGTTTGTTTGGTAATTGTTCGTCACTTAAACCTGCCGGTAGCCTACCAGTAAATAAGAATAATAAAAAAATTGTAAGTGGCACTTGGATTTCCACCTGAGTCTTCTCTCCACCTGCTCGGACACGCACTCCTTTACATATGGTGGCAGTGGAAAAAAAACATCAACTACCAGTGTCCGAAGACCAGGCTGGAATGTAAGGTAAAGCAGCGGCAGGAGGAAAGTTGCTCCTGTGACCAGGTAGCCAGAGGATGAAGACTATGGTGCAGCAGTTCTGCCTTCGTCGACGCAAGGGCTTGAGAGAAAGACAGGAGAGGAAGGCTAGTCTGGCTGCGGAATTAGGCTTCAGTGGCCTCAAGGTCGGCACCAGGGGTGGCAAATGGCGGTGTCTGGCAAATGCCAGGGGATGTGGATGCAACAGGTCAACCTCCAGCGGCTGCAGTGGGGCCAGCGGCAACAACAGGGGTCCAGGCACGAGTGACGGCAGTATATCCAGCGGCAACGACGGGGGTCCAAGCACCAGCTGTAGCAATGTGTCCAGTGGCAATGGCAAGGATCCAAGCATTACAGGGGCAACGGGTTCAGCCCAGAAGCAGGGTTCCAGCTCCAGGAGAACTGGAGCTACAGCTCACAGGCTTGAGGGGACCAAAAGAATGCCGCTGTGCAGTTTTGTTGGGCATTATATGACATCAGAAAGTTGGACTGCGGTCTTCCTCTCTTTGTCTTCTGGGACGAAGACGCTTGAGGGGGGGTAATGTGACAGAGCGCAGTGCGCCTGTCACTTGATCTGACAAATCTCCCGACACGGTATGGACAATAAGACTCAACATTTAAACAAAACGAGACATTTTACATTAATATGATCTGGGGGGATGATTGGCATGATTGTGGACAATGTAATTTGTACCAAGCAAATATCATGTGAGTGAATGTATGTACGGTGGGCTGAAGGTTTGGATGCGTGGTGAAGGGAAGTAGGAAGGGAATATTTGTTATCGGTAAGAGTGCTAAAAGGTATTTGTTTGCATAGCGTGACATCAATGCAGTTTGGGGGTTGCAAGCGCGCACATAACATCTTAAGGTAACTTCTTAAATTTGTCATTGCATGTTAATGCTGTACTAGCGAATGTTCTCACCAGTTTTCATGGCGGCCTTCCGTGTACAGGGGGCAAGCCGGTTTGCAGACGGCAAGACCTTTTTCAATGTTTGGGGCGTGCTCCCGTAGGGAAGCGTTCATTAGCGCAGGGGTGTTTGTGGCAAACTTTTCTTTTCATTGGTTTCTTTTGGAAGCGCAGTTTGTTGTTAATGCACAAGAAAGAATCTGAGTATTGTGCTGCGCAAGGGGTTCTAAGAGATGAAATATTTGTTTCAAGATGTTAATTTAATTGTGACCGTGATTTGGTTGTGACCAGTGCTATTTAATGCCTGGGGTTGCTTTAGTAGAGGGATGCGTCTCTGACGAGAGAGGACGTAAGTACTGTTGCTATAACAGGGGCCTAGAAGCGTGGGCATTGTCCTATCTTTGTTTTCTGTTTGTCCAGTGTTTGTTTGGTAATTGTTCGTCACTTAAACCTGCCGGTAGCCTACCAGTAAATAAGAATAATAAAAAAATTGTAAGTGGCACTTGGATTTCCACCTGAGTCTTCTCTCCACCTGCTCGGACACGCACTCCTTTACACCAACATACACCGCTCACACCGGAAAAACAAGCACACCGAGAGATTCATTGATATGAAATGTTGGCATTAATAAGGATAAGTGATTGGTAGATTCCTTGGGTATCTCAAATCCTTAGGGTTATGAAATCATTTGTAAGTTTAATTATCAGTTACAGGAATTCTGCTTTACCGTTTTTTGCAATTCATGCATCCCCCTACCTAGTTTATAACCAGTGTTGTTGATGCAATCAGTGCCGCCGCTACCACCACGCGCATCACGCACTATGCATAGGGCACCATGGGGCGTCGCGTGCACCAACATTTAGGTAATAAATATAAGTACCGCAGCTTTACTTCAACCTGATTTTCATTCTTTCGAACGTTTACAATGTCAAAATACAGCAACTGCATGTTACATGCAATGATGATATGGGTCCTCTCAGTCATTTAGAAGTAATTATCATAGATGACACAGGTATTTCTTTCTTTAAGTTTCGTTTAATTTACTAAGTAAAAATAGCCGAGACAATTACCCTTGCCTCAACGCACCGTCAGGTGTCACGTAGTCTAGTTGCAGTCATGGCAGCATCACGTTTCGTTTCATTCATTAAGCCTCAACGCACTGTCAGGTGTCACGTACTGTAGCCTATAGTTGCAGTCACATGCCGTATTATAGAGGACACTAGTATTTCTTTAAGTTCCGTTTAATTTACTAAATGTGCTCTAAGCGATGCCACGCGTTTTTTAGGCTAAACATTAATGTCACTTACTGCAAACATCACCTAACATCACCTAGCTGTCTGTGTCCTGAATACACGCGAACGCGATCTCTGTGGACAGCCCAGGCTCCAAAATCGGCAACAAAACCAACCTGGGCAGACCTAGCCCATAAAACATACAAACTGTTCCAGCAAATCACAGACGAGATGCCCGTTTAGGAGAGTTTCAATTGCACGGGAGCAACAAGGGAGGGGGAGGACGTAGCAAGCTAGCTTTCTGTTTTGTTTGAAAGTCAACAGAAGTGATGTTACCCAGCATTGCTTAGAGCACCTTTAAGTAGCCTAAAAATAGTCAACGAGACAATTATCCTTGTCTCAGGTAATTGCAGATAGGCCTAGGCGACCTCTGACATGTCAAAACGAATGAGAAAGCTAATGGTTAAATACAATGAAGATGCAATAGGGCCACCAATGAGATACTTAGGCTACCTGTACTGGAAAATGTTATGCTATCTAACCTGCACTGAACCTTAAGTTATATTAATTTTATAGGATGGATATTTAATGTTGTGATGGATATTATCATTAAGCATGGCCCAGACATAACTTATTGTCAAATTAATTATATTATTGGCTATTTAGAGTAGTTGTTTTAAAAACACAACACATGAGACAGGAGAGAGAAATCAGACAGAGGACAAAAGAGAGGGAAATAGATGTGACACTCATCCTGTCAGAACATGACGTCACACCGATTGAAATGTATTCCACTCAGACAGGCTAGGTGGCTACCAGGCGCATAATTCACTTCTAATTGCAAACAGAAAATGTCTAGATAGCATCGTGTCATGACATGCTTCCATTTCCAAAGCAATGAAGGCTGTAAATACCAACTTAATATTAAGCATATAGTGTTAATATTGTGCTATAAATGTAGCAATGCTAGAGTTTGTTTATCAGCCTTAGTCTATATTTGAATGGAGCTGGCAAAAAAGTCTATGTAGACTCAATGCCCTTAAAGTGACAGTGCACCATTTATACTAGTACTTCAAACTAATTTTAGTAGTATTTTTCTTAAGAAATTCATATTTTAAACAAAAATATTTTTTTTTTTGAGGGGACGGGGGGGCACAAAGCAGTTCTGCTTAGGGCATCCAAATGGCCAGTGGCACTGGATTCAATGATTAAATTGAAATGGGTATGCAATGTATGAGTGTCATGTCTATTTCTATTCTGAGCTATTTCTATTGTGCTTAATTCATTTGATTCCATTTGTGCTTGATATCTATGATAGCCATTTACCTACAGAGCAATGGACCAATGGAATCCAGTGGAAAGTGATGAGGATATGCCTACCATTACTCAAGAGAGAGCATGGAATAAGTATGTACTGTATTTAACTTACTCAGTAATACAGTTTAAAAAAGACTGCTTTTCATCCACATTTTAATGACATTTTCCTCCTTTATAGTTTCAATAAAGAGATGGAGGGAGTATTCCATAGCGATTTGAGTGAACGGGTTCGACCCTATCTAGACCTCATTGATTCACTGCGTATGATTGGAATCGATCAGGATCTGACTCTGCCTGCGATAGCTGTGATCGGAGACCAGAGCTCAGGGAAGAGCTCCGTGTTGGAGGCGCTGTCTGGAGTAGCTCTCCCCAGAGGCAGTGGTGAGATTGTGTTGCCTGCCCAGGTTTTATGAACACACTATGAACACTTGCAGAGTACTTTGAACATAGAACAGTCAATTTTCTGCTTAGATTAGGCCATCCATATTTGCATCAATATTCCATGTAGACTATGGTGTCAGGAGTGCACAATGAGTGCTCTCATAATGGTTTTCTTCAAAAGGTTTTTTTTTTTTCATGAAAATTGGGTTAAAACCCCACATTTACAGGATAAAGTAGACAAAAGCAGAAGTAGGCCATACTCCCTGTGTGGTAGACTTTACCAGAAACAGCAGCTAAAGAAGCAGAACTCACTACAAATCAGAAACGAAACACAATCAGTGTTAAGCCTTAAGCCACAGAGGGGGGAAATGTGTGGAGTGGCAGGTGGCAGGTTTGGTGGGTATAGATTAACTACCTTTGTCCAGCAGCCTTCCAAAGTGTAATAATTGATAACTGAAAACTCCTGCACACTGTCTTTTTCACATGCAATATTAAATGAATAAGGTTATTTCACAAGGCACAACATTTTTTAATATTTGATTGGTTGATTTAAAAGGAAAGTGTCATAATATAATACTTTTGATATAAATCTAAAAGCAGTTTCCTTCCAGTGAATTCATTGAGAAATAAAATTTATTCAAAAATATACTTTGTGATCAAATTAAGATAAATTAAAAGTTATGATGAACATTCAACTTTCAGTCGCTATCATTTCATTATCAAAAATACCACATTTTTCCTCAGGAATTGTGACTCGATGCCCGTTGATGCTGAAGTTGAGGAAGCTGAAGGGAGGTGTGCAGTGGAAGGCCATCATCTCCTACAAAGACACGAAAATTGAATTTACAGACCCCTCTCTGGCTGAGGACTATGTCAATGAGGGTAAGATAAAGGGTTTACAACACAGGGGAGCTCATCATCATGTAGATCATAGAATTTAGTCTGGAAACACTCAATTGCAGAGTGTAAAAAAGATTGGTATGCTGGCTTAGTGATACTGGCCCTCATCAACCGAGCGTAGAAACCAGTGTAGATCTGAGCATAGAAATCATCTTATGACGGGGCTCACGTGTGATTCATGAAACTTTCCTATCATTCCAATTCCAGCATAAGAATAAACGTGTGTTGATAAATGTGGCGGTGTAATTTGAATATCACACTTGTTTTAAAGGGCTCGCCCCTAGAATTTACGACATGGTAGATGCATTATACGTCCAAAAGAGAAAGAGATGGTCCGTTCATGCCACCTGGGAATATTAGGGAGTGATTGCGTTGTTTTTCCCACGGCGAGTGTTCTTGCGCTTTGCTGTCAGAATGTGCGGAAAACATGGATGCCACAACAAAGGTTAAAACATATGCTCACTAATCTTAAATAAACAACTGTATTGATTAAACAAATGGTGTAAGACGCTTGTTAAAGAAGGAAATGCAGCTTTCAAGTGACAAAAACAGCAAATTCCCAATTCCCATACAATTGACAAATGAACAAACAAATGAATTCCCCCCAGTTTCTCACCTCTTCTTCCCACATGAAGTGACGTGAATGATGATTGTGTTTAACTGACGTTAATTTATGACTGTTGCGCTTTCCAAAGAGAAAGTAATTCTCTCCGCATACAGTAGCCTATGGCTATCTTAAGCCATCAAATGTGTTAACATAACAGGCTACAATAAGGCAGTAGGCTACAAATGTGCAGCAAAAGTTTCAGGTCCAAGATATTCTGAATTCAACTCTTCAACTTTCCAATCCTCCACCGATTTACTGCTGCACCATGCTATTTGCCACCCCCGTACACGATTTGAGACATGACGTAAGATTCAAGTGTAGCCACCGCTCACGTTCAAATTGATAAATGCCATGCTTTGCATGGAAATGAGCGTACGCCCTACAACTGTTTTATGTCGTACGGTACACACGTTTAATAAATGAGGGCCAATAAGTGTGTGTTTTTTTTAATTGTTTTTATTATTTACAGAACCAGACATAAATTGATCATTTTGAACCTAACTTGTCAAACAGAGCAGGAATTAATGAGTTAAAGTGACAACGTTTAGAAACTAACAACCCCCTCTTCAATGTGTCCATCAGCCCAGAACGAGCTGGCTGGAGACGGTGTTGGGATCTGTGACGAGCTGATCAGTCTGGAGATCATGTCTCCTGATGTGTGTGACCTCACTCTGATTGATTTACCCGGCATTGCCCGAGTGCCTGTGAAAGGACAGCCTGAGGACATTGGAGACCAGGTGAGTGGATAGAAATAAATCATATCCAATTGGCACACTGTTGAAATATCTTTTGTGCACCGCTTCAGGCATAAAATCAAAACAAAAGTCTTCAAACTGAATGTAATTTTGAGACACAAGGCAAAAACAGAATTAGCATAATGGATAAGAAATTGTTTACATCATATAAAATGAACTGCTAATTTTTGTCTTGTTTGTAGATTAAAAGCCTCATTCTCAGCTTTATTGAGAAGAGTGAAACAATAATCTTGGTGGTGGTTCCATGTAATGTTGACATAGCAACAACTGAAGCTCTCAGAATGGCCCAGGATGTAGATCCAGAAGGAAAAAGAACTTTGGGTAGGCTAAGACATGTTTTAATCTGGTTGTAAGAAAAGCACTCTTCATATCCTCCCCAAAAGAAGCCTGTAATCTGAAAATTTTAATTGAATGTGTGTTTACAGCTATTCTGACTAAACCAGACCTCGTAGATCGTGGCACAGAAAAGAACGTTTTGGATATTGTTAACAATCGTGTCATCCCACTGAGCAAAGGCTACATAGTTGTGAAATGCCGTGGTCAGCAGCAAATTCAGGACAAGATTCCTCTAGCCGAGGCCACCAGGATGGAGAGAGATTTCTTCAGACAACACAAGTATTTTAGGTAAATGTTGACCTACTCTGCAAATCACATCTTGTCCTTTCGTTTGAAAACAACTTTCACTAGACTTGATGATGTTAGATTGTTAATGCTATGGTAAAATAATATGTGGATTGTATATTTTATTTGTCTTTGTTATGTTTGAGCTAAAAAAAATTTGCTAAATTATATTGGTTACATTTTATTTGACAGCATCGACATAAGAGTGACATGACACTGTCATGAATGTGTCATAAACAAGTCATAAACGTTTATGACATAACGCTTCTGTTATTAAGTGGCATTCTGTTTTTGTCATAACAAGCTAGGATTAGGGTCAGGGGTCAGGGTTCATGTGTCATGACAGTGTCATGTGTTCATGTACTGTCAAGTAAAGTGTTACCATTATTTTTGCTATTTTGTTTTTACAGTGGTCTTCTCAAGGAGGAAAAAGCCACAACTCAGTGCCTTTCTACTAAACTGACCCAAGATCTGGTAGACCACATCAAAGTAAGTGCTGAAGAGAAGCATATCCTCACATTTTACATATTATTCATCTATGGGAATACATAAGAGTTAAAGGGCCGTTCACCCCAGGAACTAACTAGAACGATAAAAGCGACCAACGATGGTCCACACTGACCAACAATGCTAAAATTCGATGATTCTGATGGATTCTGATTGGCTGTTTTATCATTCTCAAAATTGCTCTGAAAGTGATCCCCAACAATATTGTTCTTCATGTCGTTATCGTTATAGTTTATGTGTTGACGTCATCTTTCTTATTAGTTGGAACGATACTTGTTCACGATTATCGTTATAGTTATCATTCTTGGCATTAAAGGCCTTTAGTTATGATCTTGGTGTGAATGACCTGTAGTGCTGACATGAAAATCTCTCTCTGTTTGTGTGTGTGTGTGTGTCTGTGTGTGTGTGTGTTTCAGAAAGCACTACCAACATTATCAGAGCAAGTTAAGATGGAGCTTCTTCAGTCAAGGACATTAGTCAGTGAATGCACAGAAGGTCCCCCCTCAGAACCCCAGCAGAAGAAAGCTTACCTGATTGAGGTGAGTACAGCAAGATATTTAGATCTTCTTTATTATTATGTCTGCATAACTCCATAACGATTAAAGCAGCACTCTGCAAGTTTTTTTTTTTCAATCTTAATATAACAGCTTTTAAGGCAATTTGATGTTAAACAAACTTGTAATAGGGAAATCATTCACCTAGCATAGCTATAGAGCATGGCTGGTTAGGATTGAAGAACCAGCCTTGCAACTTCAGGTCCCGAGAATCATGAAACATTACCTGGTTAGTAGATATAGCTCTTTGGAGATAGTCTTTGTCTGTTGCTAGTCCTTTGGCTCCAAAACAAAAGTGCATGCAGGGGGAAAGGAAGTATCATGCCATGAGAATTATTTACAATAACATGGTAAAAAAAATATATAAATATTTCACAACTCTAAGGGGAGCTCTAGAGTCACCAAAAATACTCAAAACTACATTGAATGCCTCTAATAGTTCCTAGCTGTTGTGTTAACATCATACTTCAGAGTAATTGGGAGTATTTCTAAAAAGCACTGAGATTCAGTTTGCCATTTGCCATTACTTGGCAAAATATTTAGCTGACCTTTTGATTTAGATTGAAAATTAATCACCAATACAGTACAGTTTGCCTGAACAGCTTTGCATACTTAAAACATCAGTGTTTATCTCTTCACAGATCTTGACATTGTTCACTGAGAACATCAACAACTTAAGTGCTGGTGAGGTAGTGAATGAGGAAAACCTATTCATTATCCTACGTAGCCATTTCCAGTTATGGAACACTGAACTTCTAAACAGTCAAGAGTCATGTGAGTTGCACGTAATGTTGACTAAAACAAAATCTACATAATATTTCCTTAAATTGAGACATTTCTTAGACTACAAAAAATAAATTTGACTCATTAAGTCTAATCCATTTACAAAACAGATGCTAAAATGGTACAGGATGCTGCAAAGGAGTATGACCTGAAGCACAGAGGAAGAGAACTCCCTGGTTTCAGTAACTACAAAGTGTTTGAGATGGTGGTCCAGAAACTGGTGAAAAACCTGGAGGGCCCTGCATTAGAGACTTTGAAAGTCATCAGAGGTAACTGTACAAAGGATCAGTGAGGCACTTCGTTAACAACTCTACTCATCCATCAGAAAGACTCATGAGTTTGAGATAGTTTTTGATTGTGTTTTTATTGCTGTATTGGTAATGCAGTTGACTATTGTGTTTACACGTATTGCATATAATATTCCTCATGAATTCACTGGGAATAATACATTTTCCTTTTTGTAGAAACTGTGCAGGCACAGCTCAATGACGTTTCAAAAACTTGCTTCTCAAACTACCCTTTCCTTCACTGTGTCGCAATGGTAAATATAAATATAAATATTATCAAAAATGTTGAATGCATCTTTATACCTGTGTGTTTCTCATATAAATTAGCTGTGAATAAAGCCCATTTCTCAGGTTCACTTGATTGATTGTAGTCTTCTCAGAGATTTGTCAGGCATCAGATTCAAATTCAAAATGCCTTGATTTAACTGTTTCTTTTTCATGATGCCTTTTTTCTTCACACAGAACAAGATAGACCAGATCCAGTCGAAACAGGAGGTCAAAGTGGTGGAGAGGATCCGGGAGCAGTTTGAGATGGAGAAGCTGGTCTACACTCAGGACACCATCTACTTCAAGGCCCTGACGAAGATGGAGGAATCCTCACCTGTGAACTGGGCTGATTTCGACACGAGAAACAAATACCCTGAAATGCTCCAGGCATACTATGAGGTAGATTACAGTAGATTCCAAACAAAAGGCCTAGGGCCCTATCATTCTAAAGTGCATAGTCACTCGTCAAAAGTCTATTCAAATTTAGTAGGATGTCCAGTTCACATTGGGATGGGTTTCGCTATCAAAAGTGGAGCGCATGGCGTAACAAGGTGTTCCTAGGTCTTTTAATCAGTCATATGGGTGTGTTTGGGGCGTAACATCATTTTAAACCAATGAGAATGACATCTGTCATTCCCTTTAACGGCGCAATGCGCGATATGTCAAATAAATGCATCGGTATTTTGGCATTCAAAGGCACATTTGAAGGAGGCTGCTTGCGGGACCGTATAGAATAGTCATTCTTAAACCATGCTTTACTAAAGCCTAGCATAGCCTTCACGCATTTGCACTCGTCTACTTGAACTCATTGGCAAAGTGAAACTAACTTCACCAAGGAGTCAGTCAACGACAAGACAGTTATATGCAGTTACTTTCACTATTGACTGACAATGGGTTACCACCGAAAACATAGGCTGGAAAAAGCAATACTTACCCTAATATTGCTCAAATGACTGAATAAAACAACATTTATCCTGCAGAGGAGTTGCTTATATCTCGTGACGTGCGTCTTCAGCTGTGCTCCATACGTGTCTCTCGCCTCTCCCCTAATCACTTTTAACCGTCACCGTTTCGTAATATCTTTGTTCTAATTATGTTTCCCATTGTAATCGTGCAATTTGTAATGCTTTGCATGGACGTGCGCCGGTGTGCGTTCATGAATGATAGAAGGATGGTGCGTGCACCTGCCAATATGACTGGTGACATGCGCTCTTAAAATAGCATATGAACAACTCGCCATTGACTTCTGACCAGGTTTAGGTGGTGTATGTACAATTTTTAGACAACGCACTAGGCCCCTCCCTAGGTTGTTAATTGCCACACCCCTGGGCGCAATGCTTAAAAAATAAACGTGCAAAATACAGAATTCAACTTTGCGCGGGTGAATAACGAGTATTACGGCATGCGCTGGTGACCCAAAATACAGCCCCTAAAGTGATTGTCAACAATTGACTATATGTCACTGAAGGAGCTTCAGCCAGCAATATATTTCCGGTGGAGCGTCAGCTGGGTTGTAACGGCATCAGTTATATTCTGCTCCTTTTGTTTTTTTACCTGGATACTGAATATCATGTTTATGCCCAACAAAGCAACTCTTATTCAGTATTGACACATGCATAAATTCTTTGGCATCGCTAGGTGCAACACACAACCGGGTCCGTGTGGTACACTAAAACAATAGCCGCTACACCCCGCCGGAAATATAGAGCTGGCTGAGAGGCTTCTGTGGCACAGATCATTGTATTTATTATACAGTTACTACATCCTCCTTAATAATATGATGTGACATTAATTTTGTAACAATGAAAAACGTCACTTTACAGCACGCTTTAGTGGCATATCCACTGATAGAGTAGAATGAGTTGATAAATGTTTCCATTATCAGGAGAAAGTTGAGCATTCAATAGTGTACTTTAAGGTTTCCTGATCATCCTTCATATCAGGATCATCAGACACCCACTGATAACAGTACATTCCAGACATGCAGTGCTCAAAGTGAATCAAATTAAAATTCTTTCATCTGTAAGTTTTATTGATATAAGAAAAAAAACATGAAGACAGGATGGCCCAATTAACCAAACTGTCTCCTGGTCCTCTCTCTCTCTCTCTCTGTCTCTATCTCTTTCTCTCTCAGATAGTGATTCAGCGCCTGGCAGACCAGATACCCATGCTGATCCAGTTCTTCCTGCTGAAACAGTCAGCGCGAGTGCTGTGTACTGAGATGCTGAGCCTGATTGAGGGGGTGGATTTGGACAAAGCCCTGTGCGAGGGCTCAGATGCAGGCCGACGTCGTAACGAGCTGCAGAGTCGCATCGAGCGTCTCAGCCTGGCTCAGGAGAAACTCAGCCATTTCCTCTGAAGTGGACTAGGACCATGGACAGTTTCAGTAGTGATGCGTCCATGTTATAAAAATGTAAAAACAGAAGAGTTTATTCTAATCTCATGTTTGGATCAGGCTGTTTACCTATTATTGTTATTACCTATTCTTGTTGCCTCAAACTTGATGATAGGCTACTCTTGAACTACATTGTTTCTTTAAAGAGGTTGTGAAATTATATTGAAGTTTTACCCAGAGTTATTAAACCTTGGGCTAAGTCATAAAAAGAGTACATGTAAAACAGAATAATAATCTAGGCTGTCCACTAGCTGCTCCCCTGAGAAGTTAAAGAGCAATTTGTAGTTTAATTTCAAAACTGAATTTATACTTTGTCTTTGCTGAAATGTCTTTTTAAAATTGTACATGTATGAATTAATGTTTTGCCATCATGTGTTGCCATTTTGAGCAGACTCCGAAATATGCCTTTCCCACCCACAAATGTGTCATATTACATAGGAGGAGTTTAACCGTTGTTTGACGTTTTTTTGGAAAGTCATAATGGTTCATTATTGTGTTTGTGCTGACTGCACTAATTCCAGCCTGTCAGGACATCACATCCACCATTTTCCTAAAAACAAAGCAAGGTTTTTTGTTCTTGGTTGCATTTTCTGCATAAAAAGAGGGGACTTCACTCCCTCATATGTCACAACGTCACATGGACATTAATATTCTGAGTATTGACCTTATTCGGAAAAAGACAATATTGCGAATATGGTGTTTACATCTGTTTTACATTTCAAGCAGCATATTCGTAAGGGATGATGTATAGAACGCCGGTCATTATTGTGAAAATAAGTCCCGACTGTAATGTTTCTGGTGCTTTGTGTTTGTTCAATAAAAGAGATGGTGGAATTCATCGGAGGTCTTTTACTTATTAAACTTGCAGGTCATACGTGCACAGACACGACACAATGTTCTAGCACTCTCTATGTCCTCTATGCACGTAACACAAGTTCATGATGTCACTCCACAGTGCAATTGTTTAAATCATGACAACAACAGAGTGAACCGGGCCCCGATGCGCCAGCAAGGCCGCGCGACTGCCCATTCACAGTATGCCTGATAGAGTTACTGCCCAGAATGTTATCAAGATGAGGTGAGTTCTAGGTTCCTTTCTTTTATCACTTAATTATAGTGGATGGAATCCACTATCTTGAAATCTCCTGGCTTCTTCTCCTTATAACCTTTTCTTTTTACCTTTTCAAGAATGAATGCGACCATAACCGCTTAACGTACAGACATGTTGAAATAACCGTTGTGTGGTTGGTTGTGTAGGTCTGAAGTTGGACAAGAGAGTTATTATATTTTTTTTTTTTTAAGTTTATACTTTTTGAGAAATAGTGGATTAAAAATGTTAAAAAGCTAATTTTCCCCCCATAGACTTGAATGGAGGCTGTGATGTCATAATCGCCTAAAGCCAGCTGCACTCGTTAATCTCCCAGAGTAGTTCCCGGGCTAATCAGAACACTGGCACAGAATGTGAATCCAACTGTCTCAGCTTCTTAGCATACAATCTGGCTATCGCTAAACTATCCTGTTTAAGTGTTTCCCGTGTGTCAAAAAAAAAAAGTAACAGCCATATCTCACGCTTTGCGCATTATGTCTCCAGAACAGCTTGACGTATATGCTTCAAATTTGGTACAAGTGTTTATATGGACTCAAAGATGAAGTGAGTTGATGTTTGAGGTCAAAGGTAAAGTCCATGAATACTCTGAGCGCGATATCTCAAGAATGCCTTGACATACATGCCTGAAATTTGGCATGAGTGTTTGTATGGACTCAAAGATGAATGAATTGATGTTGGAGGTCAAAGGTCAAAGATCAAGGTCAAAATCATATTCATCAATCAATCATATGTGCAGATGATTTCATTTTATCTATATGTACTTCTGAAGTCAGGTGATGATAATGTATAGTCCCTTTTCCCCTTGATGCTATACAACTCTGGGTGGTTAATAGCTTCCTCAAACTGAATGAAAATAATGTGAAGGTTTTTGGTTCCTCAATCTCAATTGCAGAGATCAGCAGTACTCTTGATTCAATCACGATGTACATAAAGCATATGGAAAACAATGCCAGTGTGTGTTTTGCATTCAGACTTTAGAATTGCTAAAGTGCAATATCCCCTGTAAAGATTGCAGACCCTAATTTGAATAATGGGTTATATATTTCTAACTACAGCTGAAGCAGAAAACAAAAAAGCTTGCAGCTTTTTAAAAGATATTCGACCCGTCACCAGTGTTCAGTGTTAAAGGCCCCTATGCAACATTTTCAACTTAATAAAACAGCTTAGAAATCATTGTGATGGTTAAAAAACCTGTTGTGGAGAAACCTGTTGTGGTGGCTTTCCCTGCTCCCCCTACGGTCTCCTAGCAGAAAACCAACCTTGCAAGATCTGCATCTGTGTCCTGGCAAAGGATCAGGAAGTCTCGTGAGAAGCGAGAACGACCGAGAAACACAAAATGCTTAAAATTCTCTTGATATTCACATGCTCTCCTAAGCAATGCTAGTTAAGTATAAGAACGGGCACTGATGGCTTAAGTTTTTAAACATCCATCATAGAGTCTGCGAAAAGACCAAAGAGATGGTTGTAAAATATGCACCCCAAAGCTGTAGGGGGAGCGTCATAGGGAAAAATGCAACAACAAAAGTGAGAAATCAAAGAATTTACTAGAGTTACAAAGTTGGCCTTTAATAATAATAATACTAATATTATTATTATTTTAAGTGTGACAGCATAACGAACAACCATAGCAACAGAGGGAATGCACAACAGTTCAAGAGTACAGCAGAGAAGAGGAGCAAGTGAGACAGCTTACAGTGGGGGTTGCAGGAGTGAGCTGAGTAGTCAATCATGAAGAGATGCGTTTTCCGTTGCGTCTTGAAAGGGGTGATGCTGGTGCAATCATGGAGATGTTGAGGGAGAGTGTTCCAAAGTCTGGAGGCCATGACACTCTGACTGACCTGCCCCCCATGCTGTCTAGTGTCAGGGTTGTGAAGGAGGACCCAAGCGCAAGACTCTTTTCTGACGGAAAACACACTTTATTACAGACTGACTTACTTACATGCATACATAACATGTAACATACAGGACTTGGACTTGACGAAACAGAGAGACGATCCGACAGGGAACAAAGAAACAGGAGGGTAGAAATACACAGAGCAATTAACAAGAGAGACAGAGGACTGGACGAAACCAACGAGACAATAACAGGGAACAGGTGAAGAGGCAGAAAAGGAGGGAAAACTAACGAGACAGGAAGCATGACCAAATAAGGAGATGGGGCGGAGACAAGACAGGTGACAGGCAGGTAAACACAAAGCACATGGGAAACAGGCAAGACAAACACAGGACACAAAATGGCCACCAGGGTGGCACAAACTCAGAAGTCCGGGCCAGATCCTGACAGTACCCCCCCCTCAACGGACGCCTCCCGGCGTCCCCAGAAAAGTCGAACCAGGGTGGGCGGAGGGGGCCTGGACGGAGGGACCGGTCCGATAGACCGTAAACACTGGGCAGACTCAGACGGGGCAGACTCAGACGGGGCAGACTCAGACGGGGCAGACTCAGACGGGGCAGACTCAGACGGGGCAGACTCAGACGGGGCAGACTCAGAGGGCTTGGGCAGGGAACAAGCAGACGGGACAGACTCAGGCAGGGGCAGACTCAGACGGGGCAGACTCAGAGGGCTTGGGCAGGGAACAAGCAGACGGGACAGACTCAGGCAGGGACAGACTCAGGCAGGGACAGACTCAGGCAGGGACAGACTCAGACTCGGACAGGGCAGACTCGGAGGGCTTGGGCAGGGAACAAGCAGACAAAGACAGGACAGACTCAGACGGGACGACAGACTCAGACGGGACGACAGACTCAGACGGGACGACAGACTCAGACGGGACGACAGACTCAGACACAACAGACACAGGGGCAGGGGAAGGGACAGGAACAAAGACAGTGACTGGGATGGTGACTGGGATGGTGACTGGGACGGTAACTGGAATGGTGACTGGGACGGTAACTGGAATGGTGACTAGGATGGTGACTGGGACAGAGACACAGACAGAGACAGAGATGGGGATGGTGACGGGAACAGAGACGGGAACAGAGATGGGAACGGTGACGGGAACGGTAACTGGCACGGTGACGGGGATGGTGACTGGCACAAAGACAGGCACAGTGACTGGGACAGGGACAGACCACTCAGGATAGACAGGAACGAAGGGCTCGGGCAGAGGCGGGGCCGGAAAGTCAGAGGTGGGCGGAACCGACTCGGGCAGAGGCGGGGCCGGAAAGTCAGAGGGAGGCGGATCCGGCTCGGGCAGAAGCGGGGCTAGACAGACAGGCAGAGGCTGGGTTGCCGGCATGGCGTCGGGAGACGCGGCTGCAGGCGTGATGTCGGGAGACGCGGCTGCAGGCGACTGGGCTGTAGGCGTGGCGTCGGGAGACGTGGCTGCAGGCGTGGCGTCGGGCGACTGGGCTGCAGGCGTGGCGTCGGGCGACTGGGCTGCAGGCGTGGCGTCGGGCGACTGGGCTGCAGGCGTGACTGCAGGCGTGGCGTCGGGCGACTGGGCTGCAGGCGTGGCGTCGGGAGACGCGGCTGCAGGCGTGGCTGCAGGCGTGGCGTCGGACGACTGGGCTGCAGGCGTGGCGTCGGGCGACTGGGCTGCAGGCGTGGCGTCGGGCGACTGGGCTGCAGGCGTGGCGTCGGGCGACTGGGCTGCAGGCGTGGCGTCGGGCGACGGGGCTGCAGGCGTGGCGTCGGGCGACGGGGCTGCAGGCGTGGCTGCAGGCGTGGCGTCGGGCGACTGGGCTGCAGGCGTGGCGTCGTGCGACTGGGCTGCGGGCACAGGAGCGGACTCGGCTGCGGGCACAGGAGCGGACTCGGCTGCGGGCACAGGAGCGGACTCGGCTGCGGGCACAGGAGCGGGCGCCTCTGGGCTGGGCGCAGGAGCGGGCGCCTCTGGGCTGGGCGCAGGAGCGGGCGCCTCTGGGCTGGGCGCAGGAGCGGGCGCCTCTGGGCTGGGCGCAGGAGCGGGCGCCTCTGGGCTGGGCGCAGGAGCGGGCGCCTCTGGGCTGGGCGCAGGAGGCATGGTGTCAGAGGACCGGGTTGGACGACGCTTGGCACGTCTCCTCCTGGAGTTAGCCTGAGGGACCTGAATGAGTTCAGGGGGGAACTGGAACTCGTCAGGCTGAGGCTCTGGACCTGAGGTGACCGGCTGCAGGCGCAGCACGCCCACCCTAAGCCCCTGGCAATGAGCTGGAGGGGCAGGGGCAGGGTCAGGCGCGAGACTAGCAGCCTCAAAAACTGGATTGCCGGAGGGAACAAGGAGGGACTGAAGGCTCTTACCCAGACCTGAGAGCTGGTTGGCCAGGGTAGCCATTCCTGGAACCTTCAGTAGCCCGGGCCTTGAGGAAATAGTCCTCTGCATCAAGGTAACGATAGCTTTTCGGCGCTCCAAGTCAGTGGACTTGACAAGCTCAGAATTGAGCCTGCCGAGAGCGTAATCCACTTCACTCAGCTCGTCCATCGGGAAATCAGAGTCTGCTGGGTCCATTCTTGGTCGGTTCGTACTGTCAGGGTTGTGAAGGAGGACCCAAGCGCAAGACTCTTTTCTGACGGAAAACACACTTTATTACAGACTGACTTACTTACATGCATACATAACATGTAACATACAGGACTTGGACTTGACGAAACAGAGAGACGATCCGACAGGGAACAAAGAAACAGGAGGGTAGAAATACACAGAGCAATTAACAAGAGAGACAGAGGACTGGACGAAACCAACGAGACAATAACAGGGAACAGGTGAAGAGGCAGAAAAGGAGGGAAAACTAACGAGACAGGAAGCATGACCAAATAAGGAGATGGGGCGGAGACAAGACAGGTGACAGGCAGGTAAACACAAAGCACATGGGAAACAGGCAAGACAAACACAGGACACAAAATGGCCACCAGGGTGGCACAAACTCAGAAGTCCGGGCCAGATCCTGACATCTAGTCTGGTTTGGGGGACAAGAATAAGTCAGAAAAGTTAGCGAGATTGAGTTCTGTTAGGGTTACTATGAAGAGTTTAAACACTGGTCAAGAGGAGTTTGTATTAACCCATTTACTTCTAAAATGCCTGCTAAAAACGCCTATAGAATCCCATGGCATTCTAGACTTAATAACCTTATTTCCTGAGGGTTTTCTGAACACATACTAAAAATTGTCAACATCTACCAAAATTTAATATCTAAGCCTCTGTAGCACCTAGAAACATGAAATAAAAAGCATGCTGCGCTACGCAGCATCCAGCGGGAGGGTCAATGTTGCGTCATGCAGCATCCAGCGCGAATGGGTTAAATGCTGAACAGCTGCTTTGCTGCTTCTCTGGCACTAGGTGCTTTGCCACAGAGAACAGCATCAGCAACCCACTCAAGTCACACGACAGTTAACATCTGATCAGAGGAAACCACTTCCATCTGAGCCAAGCATGTGGGTTAAACAGCTGACCCCTCGTGTGGCAAATGCAGAACATGCCACAATAGCCTCACAGTTTAACACCAAAACAAAGGCCTTCTATTCAGTCACAGGGAACTTAACCAGGCTGTGAATTTTCCTTTCCATTGTTAATTAGACAACACTTTAGCTGTTTAAGGTGCGATGTAACACGGTTTCTAAGCTAAAACATCTTTTGTCACATACAGCTACCATCACCTCACCATCCGCTAGCTGTCTGTGCCCCGAATACACTGTAAAAAAATGCAGTCTCCATAGGCTCCAAAAACAGCCATAAAACAACTTGGGCCAACCTTGCCCATAAAAACATAACAAACTGTTCCAGCAAATCACCAACGAGATGGGCATTTAGGAAAGTTTCAATTGCATGAGAGGGAGAGCGAGGGAGTGGAAGGGAGTAGCGGGTTAGCTCTCTATTGTTTGAACGTCAAAAGTAGTGACGTTACCCCACACTGTTTATAGCACCTTTAAATGTCTACTCAGGTTGTTGTTGTCCAATTGGCTACACTTCAAAGAAATGTAGACATTACAAGGATGATCTCAGTTATTTTGGGTTTATCTTGTCCATGACCTCTGAGGTCAACCTCTCTTAGGGAGTTTGGAGAAATAACAGCTTTTCCTTATGATGACAGCTCTTTTAATCCATCTAGAAAATCCTTTTTAGTTCTACAAATAATGGTAAGACTTTGTCTATGACAGACTTGCCGTAAAAACTACGGTCGGCTTGTCTGTGCGTTACTTTTTGCCTCTTTTTGGGTTAATACTTATATTTTACCACAGGCGAACTGTCAAAGGACTTAGAAACAGAGGATAAGGTTGAATCAGCAGACTTCGTTTTAATCTTGTGACAGAAAATGGCTCAACAAAAACACTTCCGGGAACAGGATGTCTGAAAAAACACAGGAAAATAATGTTCAAAAAAAGTTATTCAAAATCCAAAAGGTCAAAGCTAAAAAAAACAGTACTTAACCGAGCCAAGGGGGAAACCACTGGAGACAGACCGGGAACCGCTGGAAAAACCACACAAGAGTTCTGAGACTTGTACTGGTGTGAGAGGAGGCCAGACAGGGAATGAGCGGAATTGGGGCTGTTTATATAGGAGTCCCATGGGTACAGGTGACAGTGATCAGTAATCAGGAGAATTGGAGCGGTGAATGTGAGTGGAAGGAGAGTTCAGAGGGGGCGTGGCCAGTTGAGAACCTGGTGCAGGTGTGAGACCAACACTGTAACTGGCACCCTTGCATTTCTTTTATATTGACACACAATTTATTTGATATAGTTGTAAAATTGTATCAGTATCATTGTATATACATTGTAAGACCTACACAAACAAAAATCGTTTTGGAAGAATGAGCTGATGAAAAAAAACCAATTAGAGATTTCTGGTGAATCACATAAGGACCATGTTAGGGACCATGTGCAGTGTAAGAAATAAATTGCCAATTTATGCACTTTACAAGAGTTAGCCTTAACTTAATTTATATCAGCTCTAATACTTTATTTGCAAATGCTTTCAATGCTTTTCAATTAACGTTGATCGATACTCAACAAGCTAGCCTAAGTCATATAACAAAACAGAGTGCACATACTAATAGCCTACCATGGGTGGTGGTAAGTAAGTAATAGTCAGGGGGCCAAAACTGATATTAAAACTCTGTCGGACACTTTTTGGTACAAGCATACAACCTATCCAGTATTAATATTTAACCCCTTAACATGTGTTCTAGCCAGGTTGTCAGCTTAGAACATGTTTTTTTGTCCATTTTAACACTATATTCTTATAAGTGGTAAAAGCGGATTTTTTTCCCAAAGTGCTTTCATTTTCTTCCATGTTACCTACTGTAATTTTGGGCAAATGTGCAATATAATCCAATTTATGTGCAAGCATGATCATTAGGGTGGTTGTTAAGCTGATTTTTCCTGCTCAACATGACATACCAACACTAAATGTTGAATATCTCCACAACCACAAGGACCATATATAAAGAAATGGTATCAAATGAAAGCCAACACTCATGGGATGTCTGCAGAAGTGCAGAATGAACATGTTTTGTACAGTGTAAGAGAACAGAATTAGAACATGAAAAAAACAATCTTCACCTAAAGAGAACTAGTTTTCAAAGTGAATATCAGCTTGGAAACATAACATAGTATCCCAAAACCTCTATCAATGAGTACCCCTATCTATGGGAATGAGTCAAGCCAAGTTTAAAGCTTGTAGGGAGAGACAGTGCAAACAAGTTGTAATTATTGAATGTCAAGGCAGCAATGTAGAACTGTAGATGGTGGTCTATGGTGCTGTTTGACTTAATTAATGTACCAGGTTGTAACACAAATTATATTTAATTGACATATCACTATAGTTATTAATTCCATCCTAACATAACTGCTCTCTCACTTCTTTAGGGTTAGGGGTTAGTAACTAGTTAGTAGTAATAACTAGTCTTGCTGATCCTAGCACTTACCACCTGACTAGAACTGACTCTCGATTGTTTAAAAAACAGCACTCACTGATGCACTTATTCTTATTGTACTAGAGCTTTTTAAAATGGTCCTATAAGTGTTGAGAGAATTGCTTTATAAAGCTTAAACTGTTAACCATGTTGTTAGTTGCTTTGGTTAAAAATGCGTCAGCCAAATGTAATGTAATGTAATAACTAATAGTTGTGTGGCAAAGGTATGTTTTTCCCTTTCCAAGCAGTGACGCTCAGGAAGGCAGCCAACAGAAGGCACCCAGGGACCATGTCCATGTTATCAATCTGAGTAGTCCAGGTCAGGGACACAAAAGAAGAGTTTACCGTTTTGAGAATAAATACCTTCCCGATACAAAACATGCATGCATGCATCCAAGGGCATTATATCAATCTAATCTACAAAACAAGAAAAACAATATCATGCCAAATAATATGAAACAATGTAGTTGCATATAATGTGGCAAAACTCAATAATAATGATGCGAGTACCTGAGTATTCTTGCACCGAGCTGCATCCACATGCACCACTACAAAATATTCCACTTTTTTGACATCGAAACTGCCTGGTACTGCACTGACTTCTACTTTCCTTGCATCCACATATCGTCAGCTCCAAGCACCTGGCCTGTACAGCATTCCATACTTCATGTGCCAATCACAACTGGTTGTTAAGGGCAACTGTGGATGGGTCACTGGTGACTGTTTCCACTGAGTTGGTGGTAAAGTATCCACATTGGCTTTCACTTTCAAAAACAGGGCACAGCGAACATCATGGATTGAAGTGCCGGTCGTTTTTGGATCATACAGTTTGCAGACAAACTGTTCTGCTGAGGATAGAATAGCTGGACTTGGTACTTCATCCTCACCAAAGTTGTGGAGAAGATGAGGGCACTGCTGGAACACTTTCCACGCCATCCTTTTTCCTATTCCAGTGACCTGACTGGTAGTGTCACATCCAGTGATGGCATGAAATGCCAACAGACCATCCAGAATCTCATTTGACATTTTAATATCATGCACTTAAATGTAGCGTGGTTTCTTGGCAGTTCCTGCTTTCATCCAAATTTCTGGGCTCAGCAGGTTGCAAACACAAGATGCAACAACAGTACATCTGTGGAGTTGAGCGCGCCTGCTCTCACTGCTAACAGTACATTCTGTGTCACTGCACTGAATGATGAGCCTCTCATACCCTTTGGTTGTGGCATCATGAGGTTGTGCCTTCATCTTCTCCACAACTTTGGTGAGGATGAAGTATCAAGTCCAGCTATTCTATAAGTATAAGTATATATACTCTTTTGATCCCGTGAGGGAAATTTGGTCTCTGCATTTATCCCAATCCGTGAATTAGTGAAACACACTCAGCACACAGTGAGGTGAACCACACACTATTCCCGGCACAGTGAGCTGCCTGCAACAACAGCGGCGCTCGGGGAGCAGTTGGTTATAGGTGCCTTGTTCAAGGGCACTTCAGCCGTGCCTACTGGTCGGGGTTCGAACTGGCAACCCTCCGGTCACAAGTCCGAAGTACTAATCAGTAGGCCACGGCTGCCCCAAACCTCAACAGAACAGTTTGTCTACAAACTGTACACTGTATGATCCAAAAATGACCAGCACTTCAATCCATGATGTTCGCTGTGCCCTGTTTTGGAAAGTGAAAGTCAATTTGGATACTTTACCACCAACTCAGGATGCCTTGTCTCGGCACCTACTGTAATGAGGGCCCACTATCAAACAAAGGTTTGGAAACAGTCACAAGTGACCCATCCACAGTTGCCCTTACTAACCAGTTGTGATTGGCACATGAAGGATGGAATGCTTGTTCCCCAGCTTTTAACCAAAGAACCTGTACAGGCCAGGTGCTTGGATCTGATGATATGTGGATGCAAGGAAAGTGGAAGTCAGTGCAGTACCAGGCAATGTCAAAAAAGTGGAATATTTTGTAGTGGGGCATGTGGATGTGCCTGTGCAGCTCGGTGCAAGAATACTCAGGTACTCACATCATTATTATTGAGTTTTGCCACATTATATGCAACTATATAGCCTGATGAGCCAGACCCACATTAAAATGTAAGGTCTGGGCACTCACCGTTCGCAGTGCTCAGTCCGAGGGGCGGGATAATTGGTTGTCTTTCAAATTCCCTCTGCACGCAATAGGACAGCACTAGAACGAGTCCCATGCATTTTCCCACCAGCGGAGCTAGTCGTGTGAAGCTGTTCGCCAACAGCAAGATCCATCTTCTTTGTTTTCCAAGTAGCAGGGAATTCAAGCCAAACCGCTGCAACTCTGCCATCAATCATTATGTTAAGCCCACCTAACGATTTGATTGGCCTGATAGAAGTTTAATTTTTCCAGCTCACAAGCCAACGGAGAGTTGCTAGACTAGCCCTGGCAGCAAATGTAATTTGCTGCCGCTAGGGTGCGTCTAGATTTCTAGGTTAGCAACTATATTGTTTCAGATTATTTGGCATGATATTGTTTTTCCTGTTTTGTAGATTAGATTTATATTATGCCCTTGGATGCATGCATGCATGTTTTGTATTGGGAAGGTATTCATTATCAAAACAGTAAACTCTTCTTTTGTGTCCCTGACCAGGACTCAGACTGAGCACATGGACATGGTCCCTGGGTGCCTTCTGTTGGCTGCCTACCTGAGAGTCACTGCTTGGATGGGGAAAAACATAGCTTTGCCATACGACTATTATATAGTTATTACTACTAACTAGTTACTTACCCCTAACCCTAAAGAAGTGAGAGAGCAGTAATGTTAGGATGGAATTAATAACTATAGTGATATGTTAATTAAATATAATTTGTGTTACAACCTGGTACATTAATGAAGTAAAATAGCACCATAGACCACCATCTACAGTTCTACATTTCCGCCTTGACATTAAAGAATTATAACTTGTGCAGTATTGCACTGTCTCCCCCTACAAGCTTTAAACTTGGCTTGACTTATTCCCATAGATAGGGGTACTGATTGATAGAGGTTTTGGGATACTGTTATGTTTCCAAGCTGACATTCACTTTGAAAACTGGTTCTCTTTAGGCGGAGATTGTTTTTTTCTGCACTTCTGCAGACAGCCCATGAGTGTTAGCTTTCATTTGATACCTTTTTTATGTATATGGTCCTTGTGGTTGTGGAGATATTCAACATTTATTGCTGGCATGTTGTGTTGAGCAGGAAACCAAAAAATTGGCCTGAAATTGCTTGTACAAGTCACACAAAAAAAATTTCAGCTTGACAACCACCCTAATATCTTACCTATGGGTGTCTTCTACCTAAAAAAATAGGGTGACAGCTTGTACCAAAACATGTCCGCAAAAGTCTTAACGGAAGCCCTTTTCAGAATTGGCCCCCTGACTATAAGTAAAATATATTTATTGTAGTGTAGTGGCTAAGGAGCTGGGCTAGCATGCAATTGTCTGAAAATGTGTAGGTTCATTACCATGGCTTCCACCATTGTGTCCTTGAACAAACCCAGAGTTGGGACAATGGCCCTTGAAATGTAATTGATAGGCTATGTAAGTCCCTTTGGATAAAAGTCTCTGCTAAAATAAATATAAACATATGAACAATGAATGCTTGACAATACCTTTGTGAACATTCTACTGATGTTGTTAAGTGTGAACACTCTTTCATTTCATTACATCTCTACATATATAGTATATGACATACTTGGCTTTGCCATCAGTACTTTTTTCTACCACAGCACATGCCACTAGCATGACAGCAGTTTACTGGAAATTCCTCAATTCTCTTTCAATTTCAGTTCAAATGTATGTGGTCAAATAAAAGCTGGCTAAATTGACTGCGCTCACTTAATGCTAACAACTTGCAGAAGTAAGGTGAGTCTGATTATTTCTACTGATCGAAAAGTTATCTTAGATGACACTGCTTCAAGTGCGGAAACATATGCTTATGTGGATACGAAGAGGGAGTAAGGACTTCAATAACTGAAATTCTAGTAAAACAGTGTAAGCAGCTGTATAACTCAATACAAATTATTATTATATAATTTAAATGAATTCCTCTTTATTTGAAGATGTTTTTTGTTAACATAATATCTGCAATGACAACAATCTGGCTTCACATGTTTTACCTATGAATTGATCCTATTACCTATTAATTTATCCTAAAGTAGTTTATATTTCATAAAGCCGTATTGATAGAGTGATTCAAAGTAAATAAAGTAAGTATGTAACAGAGTAAATCCCATGAATATTGTTTCTATTATTTCATATATTATCTCTCCCCCTCTCTCTCTCTCGTATATTCTTTTATGTAATTCATTTTCAACTAGTTCATGTAAGTCCCTCTTGCTTTTGATGACTAAGTCACTAATCTATAAAACAATGGACCAACGGAATCCAGTGGACAGTGATGAGGAAATGCCTTCTCTTACTGAAGAGAGGACATGGAAAATGTACGGATTATGTTCATCACATTCAATAACAGTTTTAGATATTTCTATTTGCAGCAACAAAATCATTGTAAGGGTGTTTCTTCCGTTTCTCTAGCTTCAACAAGGAAATGGAGGGGGTGTTCCACGGCCAGTTGAACGAGCGAGTTCGACCCTATCTAGACCTCATCGACTCCCTCCGTCTCATGGGCATCGATGAGGATCTGGCCCTGCCTGCCATAGCTGTAATTGGAGACCAGAGCTCGGGAAAGAGCTCTGTGTTGGAGGCGCTGTCTGGAGTAACTCTCCCTAGAGGCAGCGGTGAGAAGAAACTTACATATTCACTGCAAATCTTGTAGAACTCTTTTAGGAAATACTCACACATGCATGTTGCAATTTTCTCAGTGACCAATTAAATTCATTTGGATTGTAATGGTGTGTAATATGTGCCATAAATAACAAACAGAATACTGCATGTGTAACAAGATTATTGGCAATGACATAACAGATTGCGATCAAATAAGCCTAAAGTTATTATAAGGTCAAGCGAAGATTATGAACATTGATTTCACAATCAAATATATCTCTTTCTGTACAGGCATCGTAACTCGTTGCCCACTGATGCTGAAGTTGAGAAAGCTGTTGGGAGGTGTACAGTGGAAGGCCATCATCTCCTACAAAGACACGTCTACTGAGTTCTCTGACCCCTCATTGGTTGAGCAGTATGTTGTTGCTGGTAGGATGGAGTTTATTAGTGTTTGTTCCACTGGGGTCCTCACTTATAAATTCTAGAATTTATTCGGTGATATAACTTATCTGAAGTGACAAAACAAAATACCACCTTGAGTTGGTATGCCTCTGTGAACCACATCAGTTTCAGTCTACATATTGTGACCTTGACCTTTGACCACTGAAATGTAATCAATTAATCCTCGTGTCCATATAAACGTTAGTACTGTACTGGTTATGATTGGATTCCCTTGAGGCGTTACTGATATGTTGTGTTCACAAGAATATAAAGTCAAAGACTTTGACCTTTGACCAAATTCTATTTTTTTTCCCAAAAAATTCAAGTGAGTCCAAGTGAACCTTTCATTTATATATATCAATGAGCTCTTGAGATATGACATGCACAATAATGGGACTTACAGTATATGAGCCCCCATAGTGACCTTGACCAAGACAGACAGACAACCAAAAAACTACTGCCACAGCCTCCGTGTTGAGGCAATACAGAAGCAGTCGTGCACAACGATATGGTGACTTAGTGATACGATGGTGATGCTGTTATTGTTGATCACAATGTCATATGTTACACTTACATTTTAGAAATTTGGAGACCTAGATATAATTTTTACAACATTAATGTGTTTAAGAGAACAGAAATCATTGGGTTAAAGTGACCTAAACATCCCTTCATCAATGTGTCCATCAGCCCAGAATGAGCTGGCTGGAGACGGTGTTGGGATCTGTAACGAGCTGATCAGTCTGATGATCATGTCTCCTGATGTATGTGACCTCACTCTGATTGATTTACCCGGCATTGCCCGGGTTCCTGTGAAAGGACAACCTGAGGACATTGGAGATCAGGTGAGGGAAAGAATTTAGGGCACTTTTTTAAACTTTCAAATATGTTTTGATCTTTTGAGTCAGGCAGAAAATATATGAATCAGTTTTTGAAACGTTCATGAAACTACTCAAATGAAACGTTCATTGGGGATGGGATATGGTAAACTAATGATGATTGTGATAACAAATTAGCATTATATATATTTGTTATCACAATATATAGTTTTATATATATATATATATATATATATATATATATATATATATAGTTTTCAATGGATAAAATTAACCTCAGAAGTTTGTCTTTTGTAGATTAAAAGGCTCATTCTCAGCTTTATTGAGAAGAGTGAGACAATCAACTTGGTGGTGGTCCCATGTAATGTTGATATAGCAACAACTGAAGCTCTCAAGATGGCCCAGGAAGTTGATCCTGATGGGAAAAGAACTTTGGGTAATAGACATTTAACTAGTTACGATTTCTTTAAGAAAAATGTTGTACAATTCAGATATTTCTCACTAATGTGTTTTTACAGCTATTCTGACTAAGCCAGACCTCATAGATCGTGGCACAGAAAAGAACGTTCTGGATATCGTTCATAATCGAGTCATCCCACTGAGCAAAGGCTACATAGTTGTGAAATGCCGTGGTCAGCAGCAAATTCAGGACAAGACACCTCTAGCAGAGGCCACCAGGATAGAGAGAGATTTCTTCAGACAACACAAGTACTTCAGGTAGGTGGGATTAGTTATTGTTCTTTTGTTAGAAAAACAATGGACTGGATCAACATAGATTGGACTAGATTTGTCTGTTGTACAATACTATGTTCATTAATATATTTTGTTTCTGTTTATGTGCCAGTTAAAACAATGTTTTTATATAATTATTTAATAGAAATGCTAATTTGTTGATTGCAATGTTGTTTTTCAAATTTGACAATGTTTTACAATATATTTTTTTATAATAAAAGAATTGCTTCATAGCTGTCTTCTTAATGAAGACAAAGCCACAACCCAATGCCTTGCTACCAAACTGACCCAAGACTTGGTAGACCACATCAAAGTAAGTGTTGAAGAGAAGCATAGGGTAGTCTTCAAGTTAGGCAGCATAATTATATTTTTACGAATAAAAAGGGTAATTACAGGGTGTGCATCCTGACATTAATAGATTATTTGGCATATTTTTCATATTTTTACTCATGTAAATATTTTGTCTCTCTTTCATTACCTCTTTTTGTGTGTGTGTGTTTCAGAAAGCTCTGCCAACATTGTCAGAGCAGGTGAAGATGGAGCTCTGGGAGTCAAGGAAATTCCTAAATGAATGCCCAGAGGGTCCCCCCTCAGAACCCCAGCAGAAGAAAACATACCTGGTTGATGTGAGTATAGCTCAGCATGATCTCTAAATACAGATATATGATTTATGATAATCTCTCTATAAGTCTGAATGATTAATGGTTCCTATTAAAAGTTGTATCAGCGATTTCAAGCCCAAAAAAGACCCAAACATAAATGATCACATCTATCTAATCTTTTCTAACGATCTGCTAGCTGTCTGCCCCATAAGCAGGCTGTCAAAAAAATGCATCTCTGTAGGCAGCCTAGGCTCCGAGATCTGTACACAAAAAAAACAATTATCAAGGGTTGGCAACCCACTCAAAGGCAAAATAAAGTGTTTCAACCAATAACCGAAAAGATGCGCGTTTAGGAGAGTTTTAATTGCACAGGAGGGAGGGGGAGGGAGTAAGCTAGTTCTCTGTTTTGTTTGAACATCAACAGAAGTGACGTATCCCCGCTATCGCTGATACAACCTTTAAGAGGAAAAAACATGCTTGATAATTGAATTGCATCACCAACAGCTTGACATGCAAGACACAAGAGTGTTTGTCCCGTTGCAGATTTTAACATTGTTCAATGACAAGATCAACAACTTGAGTGCTGGGGAGGTAGTGAATGAGGAAAACCTCTTTGTGATCCTGCGCAGCCATTTCCAGAAGTGGAGCGATGAACTGAAATGCAGTCAAGAGTCATGTAAGTGTTGCTCACCAAAACAACAACAACAATTCAACTGCTCAACTGTACAAAATATTACAGTTGCTAAAACAATGCAAGATGTGGAAAAGGAGTATGACCTGAAGCACAGGGGAAGAGAGCTCCCTGGTTTCAGCGACTATAAAGTGTTTGAGACAGTCGTCCAAAGGTTGATGATGAAGCTATTGAGCCCTGCACTAGAGACTTTGAAAGTTATTAGAGGTAACTAAAGTCCTAAATGAGTCACTCCCTCAACAACTGAATATTTTCAAGTATAATATACTTGACAATTGTGGGTATAGATACTCCATTATATTCAAATATTTTTTTCTAGAAACTGTCCAGGTGCAGTTCATTGATGTCTCAAAAACTTGCTTCTCGAACTATCCCTTCCTTCACTGCGTTGCAATGGTAAGTATGAATAATATCAAAATGTTGTATGTGTAGTCACATCATGTTTCTTTATATTTGTTTGACATAAGCTGTTATCATTTCCTTGAGTGAATATTGAATATTTCAAGCTCAACACATTAAATAGTAGTCTTCAAGTTCACTATCTTCATCTCCAGAGATGTGTCAGTCAAAATTACATGATTTCATTGTTCATTCAGAACAAGATTGACAAAATTCAGTCAAAACAAGAGACCAAAGTGGAGGAGAGGATCCGGGAGCAGTTTCAGATGGAGCAGCTGGTCTACACACAGGACACCATCTAGTCCCTGACAAAGATGGAGGACGCCACACCAGTGAACTGGGCTGACTATGACAGCAGGAACAAATACCCAGACATGTTCCAAGCATATTATGAGGTACTGTACATTATGAGATATGTGCCATACCAAACCATATATCTGACAGAGATTTGACTTGTAGGTACTTAAGATACAATAGGACAGTGGAACCGCTACCCTCCGATACCTGTTTTGTTCAATGGAACAGTTTGCCGCTGCGCAAGTGACAGTGTGCCGATCAGCGAGCCCTTGTGCACACCGAGGTCAAATAGTGGCTACTACTATTTTGCAGCAAGCGCAGTGTATACAGTTTAAATATCTGAAAGCCCCAAACCAGTTTAAAGATGATCAACTATTGTATGTCACTACATCCTCCTCATAAACATGTACTTCAGGTATTTTGTAACTACTCAAGGCATTTGGTAACGTTTGTCCTTTTAGATGCTAAAAGTGAATCAAATTCATTTCTACACACCTCCATTTCTATAGTGGAATAAACAAACAAACATGAGGACAGGATGGCCTGACTAACCCCACATTCTTCTCTTTTTTTCTCTCTGCTCTCTCTCTGTCTCCCTCTCTCTTTCTCTCTTTCTTCCCCTCTCTCTGTCACTCTCTCAGATAGTGATTCAGCGGCTGGCGGATCAGATCCCCATGTTGATCCGGTTCTTCGGCACGGTTTCTCTGCAGTGAGATGCTGAGTCTCATGGAGGGCGTGGATCTGGAGAAGGCCCTGTGCGAGAGCTCAGACGGCAGCCGTGACCTGAAGAGCCGCATCGAGCGCCTCAGCCTGGCTCAGGAGAAACTCAGCCGATTCCTCTAATGTGACCATTTGAGTAGTTTCAAGAAATTAAAACAATATGCCTGTATAATCAAATCAAATACTCTACTCTCAACATTTGGTGATGTAAAAAAGATGGCATGCTATTGGTGGTGTTGATGGTATACTAAAGCCAACCATTTGCATTAATTCTGCATATATTTTACCTGAAATTATTATTGTCATATCATACACAATGAACATTAAGTGCTAAACTACTCATAAATCATTATTGTACTCTTTTCAAGCCCTTTTTCAAAGCAAGTCACAGTAAGTCAGACTCAATATGTTTATAAAGGCATTTTATTGACATTAATACTAACAGACTTATACGTGGCTGCACTTTAAATATATCTCACCAGTTCCACCCACTCAAGAATGGCATGCAAGATTACTGAAAGGAGCCAGCACAGTGGCCATATAAAAACACACAGCTTAGACGCTCTTTCGTAGAAAGAATATGACACAATGTACCATCATCAAGAGACACACATATCTAGCTAAAAATAAATCTTAATTTACAGAAACAATACAACAGAGAGTAAAGTACAGGTATGTTCTTACCTCAAAATCAATCCAAATAAGTTCAGAAATAACCATCTTAAAATTCTTCATAAACATGATCAGTGACAGATCTTGAACAGGTAGGGACCATAGCAATACTGAGCAAAGAACAATTGAGCATACATACCTACATACACACATGAGGGTAATCAACAACCCTCTTGTAACATCACCAAAATAACATTATTGTTTTCACAAAGCTACCTCTCATTATCACTTCATAAAGTTGTTGTTTTCTCTCAAGGTCAGTGCAAAGTGATGCTTTAGTGACACACAAGCCTGTTATAATGTGTCCAAGTCAAAAATCAATGCACTCAATGTCTTCAGTGCAGACTCTATTCATCTGAGAAGTCTGTGAAGAACTGTTCTACACAAAACATGAAAACAAAACAGACAAGCCATCAAATCCATAAATATCCAGTTACATGATCTAAATCATATGCCATTGAAGCTGTGCATCAGAGTCATTCAAAAGTCACACACAGTCATAAACGCAAGTTTGAACAAACTAGCACTGGATTTTTTACAAATCAACAGAAATACAAGTTTGACAGGAAGCTTGTTGTCTTTGTGATCACATGTGCTAAGTTACAGTGCAGCAGATTTCAAGAGGTTTCAGGGACTTCACACACAGACACATGGGTTTTGCATTTCAATTTAGCACGCTTCAGTTTCGCTGTGTTCAGACTGGCTGCTTGACTGGGCCAGAATGAGGAGTTTGGAAATGGTACTGGTGCTTTAAATGGTACCATAGGTAGAAAATAATGGAGTCTATGTGGTTTGATGGGGTACACTTCATAATATAGACGGGGAGTGCAACACAATGCCTGATACACACTTTATAAAACTATGTGACCTTTTTTTAACAAGGAAAGTGAGGCAACTTACTCTCTAAATATTGATTTTTGTTGTTTTTTTCTGTATAGAATGTAGATTTTTTTTAAGCTCCAGCAGTTTACAATCTGAGGAAACACTGTTCCCATAGCATAGCAGTAACAGTCCTCAAGGTCATTTAAATAACAAGTTATAATTAAGTTATATCAACTGCAGCATATACAAAAAAAAAAAACGATTTGGCACAAAACATGTGTATGTGTATGTGTGAAGGGCCATACATACATATTGTTATAACATATCATAGAATCTTATTTTCATGATGACCCCTGGTGGAGGTGGTCAGGTGTTCTCACACACATACACATACACTCTCATCACCATGATGTCAGCATAAGAGTCTTTAAGAGAAAGTAGAATGTATGTGATCAGAGATTTTTTTTGTTTTTTTCCATCATCATTACCTCTGTATCAAAATATATCTATGTCAGGAAATCAAAATGTACAAGCTTACACACAAACACAAACACGAATACTTTAAAGGTGGAGAGAGAACCTCCCCCGGAGGTGTCATTGAAAAGAACTAGGATGAATTATTCAGATATGGGATGTGTGTGTGTGTGTGTGTGTGTGTGTGTGTGTGTGTGTGTGTCAGGGTTGAGCCATTGCAGAACTGATCAGGTAACAGTGATGGAGGGTGATTACTCCATAATTGGTGTCTCCAACAGGCAAGAGCTCAGCTGCTGCCTGTTTCTAGGTGTGGTTCTGGGCTGTCCACCAGGGGGAGCTGTTCCCTCCAGTAGGTGAAGTGGCTGTAGGTGTCACAGCAGGGGAAATCGGAGGAGCTGGATCTCAACAGCAGAGGGAAGACGTGGTCCACCACCTCACCCAGACGCACATACCTGAGGAGAAGACCGAGAGTGAGAGAGCCGTACTCAGCTAAATATTGACAGAAGACATGAGGGAAGTCAAATAGAGGGAGAGAGGAGAAATTAAGAAAGATGGAGGAATGAAAGTAATGGATTTGAAGAGACAACAAGAAATAGAAGAATAAAGGGTGAATACAAAACATTACAGAAAGGGAGCAACAGATTGGAAGGGTGTAGAGAGTGAATGCATTGCTATAACAAGGGGATAAAGTTGAAGGGTATAGAGAGTGAATGTATTGCTGTAACAAGGGGATGAAGTTGAAGCAGAAAGAATGAAAGTCTTGACAGCAGGAACTGTTCAGTCCAGTCCGGCTTAGCTGAAGTTGGTGGGTTCTGGTGTGATGCATGGTTTGCTTAAGATGGTATGGTGTGGAGTGATGTATGAGGTGGTGTGGTGTGGTGTGGTGTGGTGTGGTGTGGTGTGGAGTGGTGTGGTGTGGTGTGATGTATGAGGTGGTGTGGTGTGGTTTGGTGTGGAGTGGTGTGGTTTGGTTTAGTGTGGAGTGGTGTGGTTTGGTGTGAAGGGGTGTGGTGTGGTGTGATGCATGAGATGGTGTGGTGTGGCGTGGCATGGTGTGGAGTGGCGTTGTTCTGACTGTTCCAGTGAGGTGGGGTTACTTACGAGGACACGTTAGCCTTGGCGTGCTCTTGCACCAGCTCTCCTTTTGGGTTGACAGTGAAGATCCTGTTGAGGGGAACCCCCACCTCTTTATAGGAGTACACGTCCTACCAGAGACGAACAGACACAACCACCACCTTCAACAACCTATAGAGATAAACATACTGTACAGCCAACTAATCTATGTCTGTATAGCCCTGAATAATCAACCACTGACACAAAATGTATACGGTAAAGAGCAGATACATATGTTTGCTAGCAGGGTATGTGTACTGCCTGGGAACTGAGCCCCTGATGTTGGTATTGTTGGTGCCTTTCTAGCTAAACTACAGTAACACTATGATACTGTGATACAAAGCCATTCACACAGTGTGTGTTTAATTCATTATTGTGTATTTGTGCAATGGGCATTTGGAAGTGAGGGCGCGAAGACTGACCGTTGGTCGATTGCCGAAGGCAGCGTAGAAGGGCTGTGTGTTTGGGTGGAAGAGGTTCTTGATGTCAGTCAAACACTCCACTTTGAACTTCTCTGGTTTCTTTTCAATCACTTCCCTGCCAAGCGACATCAAAACTTAGAGCTAGACAATTTGTGGTGAGCTTGTGTGTGTGTGTGTGTGTATGTATGTGTGTGTGAGTATGTATGTCTGTGTAGTGTGTGATGTGTGCATGTGTGTATGTGTGTGTGTGTGTCTCTGTGTGTGTGTGTGTGTGTGTGTGTGTGTGTGTCGTGAAGAGTGTGTGTGTGTGTGTGTGTAGTGTAGTGTGTTTGTGTGTGTGTGTGTGTGTGTGTGTGTTTGTGTGTGTGTGTATGTATCTCACCTGTGCAGTGCAGAGAAGAGGCTGCTGGGACTGAGCAGCACTGGGCCTTGAGGCAACATGGTGCCCCTCTCGTTCACCCAGTGCAGGTAGCCACGCGTCATGTCCGCCATGCCAATGGCCCGCGCCGAGCAGTACAGGAACTTATACCCATTCCTGCAACACAAACACACACACAACTTAGACCTGTTTCCAGAGCACAAACACACACATACAGGAACTTTCACTAAAGGTCTCAGACTGAACCATATGTGAACTTTCATGTTCATTCACCAAAGGTCTCAGACTGAACCATATGTGAACTTTCATGTTCATTCACCAAAGGTCTCAGACTGAACCATATGTGAACTTTCATGTAGAGGGTGACACGGGAATCAATTTTCACTCCCGTCCCATCCCGAGCCCGCACAAATACTCCCGTCATATCCCGATCACGTGACAGCCTCCCCAAAAAAAATATGTCCCGCAAAATCCCGAGAGAAAGACTCCCGAATCCCGTCCCGCTCCCTATGTTGATGTCTAAAGATATCCGACTGTTACCCAGTAGCGTGCGGTGACCATACATTTTGGTAGGGCAGAAAGCCTTGTCTAACTTTTCTTTACATTTTGGGCTACATTAAAATTATATATTTTACAGGACTTTGCTGTAGGCTATGCTTAAATCATTTCATAGTCAGAATTGTAGATCTGCAGTAGGCTAACCCATCAGTTAAGTTTGCACCATTCTCATCACGTTAAACCAGCGAAGCATATATGGGTAAACAAAACTATTTTTTGTGTTCCACCAGGGTTATGCGATAAATATATTGAGGAATGCGATTGTCGAGGTGCCATGCCCCAACATTGTATGACACATTAAAGGGGTGGTTCAGGATTTTGGACATAAGACCTCATTTCCAAGTAAGCAAGTGTGATATTTATCAGTGGAGACCGTTTTCAACACGTTTCATCCAGTCCTTCTAATTGCAGAGTTCGCAGGTGCTAGGCTAGCGCAAGTCAACGGTATGTGCTAGCCTGCCACTAAAAACAGTCTTACCCACTCCACAGTACACCCGAGGCAAATAAATTATAACGCCAGACTATCGATGTAAATGTCTGTATTGATACTGTTATTTCTAACGTTATTCTATCCTTGCATTTCAACAATCGCATTACATTTTGAGGGACTAGTTTCTTACCACGACGGAATTATACTTGCTCCGGTTAGTAGTACTGCGCCGAAAAGTAAACAGTAAAGCGCACTCCAATGGGGATACTTAGTAGTAGCCTTGGTAATATCAGTCCGCTGCTGAGATGCAAAATGACTACTACCAACTTCAGGGACCAAAGTATAACTATTGCAACGCGATGCGAGGGTAGTTGTATTTCTTACACTATTCTATCAACACAGAGATTTACATCGATTGTCTGGAATTTGCCTCGGGTGTACTTTGGAGTGGGTAAGACTGTCTTTAGTGGCAGGCTAGCACATACCGTTGACTTGCGCTAGCCTAGCACCTGCGAACTCTGCAATTACAAGGACTGGATGAAACGTGTTGAAAACGGTCTCCACTGATAAATATCACACTTGCTTACTTGGAAATGAGGTCTTATGTCCAAAATCCTGAACCACCCCTTTAAACTCAACGAGAATTGCCAACATCAACAACAAACGTATTGTGGGTTGTAATTGGTTCTCTTTTCTAAAACGAAATGCCTCACGTCTTTGGGCACACTCACTGCATTGCAGCATCATTTTTTTAAGTTAATCTCTGGCCAGCTCCCGTTTATTAGTTCCTGTCCCGTCCCAATCACGTTACCAACAGTGAAATTTACTCCCGTACTGCGGGAAACCCGCGGGAATCCCGTGACCCGCGGGAGTCCCGAAAAATTGTCATCCTCTACTTTCATGTTCATTCACCAAAGGTCTCAGACTGAACCATATGTGAACTTTCATGTTCATTCACCAAAGGTCTCAGACTGAACCATATGTGAACTTTCATGTTCATTCACCAAAGGTCTCAGACTGAACCATACGAGAACTTTCATATTCATTCACCAAAGGTCTCAGACTGAACCATACGAGAACTTTCATGTTCATTCACCAAAGGTCTCCATATGAGAATGTTCATTCATGACATAATACCTTCTATGTCAGCTGCATTACACTTGACATACAATACATTCACAGGAGACAGATGTATTGTAGCTTGTAGCAAGCATATACATATCTGCTTTCATGAAGGTGTGATATGATTGATAATAATTGATGGAATATAAGAGTGAGAGTAGTGAGTGCTTACTGGCTGATTTTGTGGTAGAGTTGGGCGATGCCCTGGTGGGTCCAGTCTTTTCCCAGAGTTGGTAGGATGTGTCCAAGTGTGTCAGACCTGTACAGGGGACAGGTCATCTTTAGTATGAGGAGGCAGGACAAACAGAGTACCTCAAATCTCAAACTGGATCTGATGATCTCCAGTTCATGTTTATTACACATGTTCTACACTTACTTACTACAGATGGATTAAATGAAAGGAAACCATATTCTATATGCTTGTTTTTATGAAAGGAAGTCATAATCTATAGGCTTGTTTTATGAAAGGAAGTCATAATCTATAGGCTTGCTTTTATGAAACACCAAAAGAGTTGATTTCTGTTCATTTGATTTGATTAGCTAGTTCAGCACAGAGTCCTTTTGTCCTCTGAGTTCTGACATATGAGTTCAGGGTTCAGAGATCATCTCTAAACATTTCTCCTGGCTGGCCTCTCACCTGGTGATAGTGCCGTCAATGTCGGAGATGACTATCTTGTCATCCCAGTTCCACAGGTAGATGGTGCCCTCGCAGCGGCAAGTGCCCTGGTACTGCGTGGTGACACTGAACACCGCGTCGTTTGGACCATCCTTCAGCTGCAGGCTGGCCTGTGGTAACAAGGGTCGCAGGGCCAGGGGTCAAATTTCAATGGGGTTGTGTGGCGTTGAGAACTAGGCCAAACGCTCCGCCCTAAATGCCTTTACAATGCTGTCATATGTATTTTACACAAGTGCCCGTTCCAGGATGACTTTGCATGTGGTCTGTCTCTTATTTATCTTTCTCAAATCAGATTGTGCTAGAATCCAAAAGAGGAATGAAGAAATACATTCCCATGTATAGCCCACACTTTGTATAGCCCAACCTCATAACTGTAGACATTTTGCAAAATCAATGTATACACCTTGGTTAATCGGCAGGAAATTAACGTAACCCAAGCTGCAAACGGAAACTCTAATCACATCTAGCGTAACCGAGATGACAAGGCACTGCAATATTCACATACACAGTACATGAGATCGCACAGAAAAATCACATTAGTTGTGAGTGAAACTAAAGACAGACACTCACAAGTTGTTCGGAGGAGAGGCGGAGTGTTTTCTTGTAAGACACACCCCCTGGAGTGAGCAAGGGCTCTGATTGGATAGCTGGGGTCTGCTTGGCAGTTCGGTGGTCCTCATCACTGGATGATGACTCTTCCTTTCTTCTAGAAAATACCAAATACCAAATACATCAGTTGGATGTTTTACATTCTAAACACTCTTTTAAGCCAGGGGTCACCAACTGACCGACTCCTGTCTGAGTCCGGGCCACTCTATCCAGACTGCGAAGCCTTTTGACATGAAGACAAAAAAGACAAAAGATGTTATATAGTCATTTGATAAACTTCTTTAAGAGGTAAAACGAGGCGAGCGAAACAGAGCCGTCTTGGTCCTTTAACTCCAGGTCGTTAACGGTTGCTATACGTTATGTTTAAGTAGGCCTACAAAAACAAGCAATTTCAGTGTTGCCAACTTTGCTGATAGATTTAGCAACATTCTACCTGTAGTTTTGTAATCCACATGTAATCCAGTCTAGCAAATGCTGGAACTTTGGCGACACCTATTGTCCTCATAGAGCAACAGAAAAAAAATCTCCTTTCACTGATTTGTAAATAGTGTAACACTTTTCACTTTTTGCTTCTAGTATTGCCCAAGTTTCATAAAGTAATAATTGGCCTAGAATCACATTGATCATTACAGAACCAGATTGTAGGCTACAGATCTATTAAACAAGCAGCTCAGTCAACATTCATACAAACCTGTGCTATGTGTATTGCTATTCGATCTTATTATGAAAAGTCAATATGTATTTACAGACAAATCCCATACATGTAAGAATATTATTTAGTCCACTGTCCTCTTTAGGTTATGTATATCAACATTTCAATATGTCATAGACTTTGAAGGTGTATGAAAGGAATGTATTCAATGCAAATTTAGAGATGAAAAGTTTATGACACTTTGTTTTTCATTCATATGTTGGATGCCAAAAACATACATGTATTACCACAAAACTGCGAATGTAATCCTTTGGTCAGTGAAAGCAAACCGATTTTAAGCCTGGCAAAACGGGCAAGAACTCCTATCTAATTAATCAGACCCCAGCAAGCGAGGAGGATTAGTTTACTGGACCTTGTGCAATTCTAGTTGGTGACCCCTGTTTTATACATTCTCTGACAACAAGAGATTAAATGACCAGGAATAACAAATAACCCAACCTGTACATGACTATACTACCTACAGAATACACTTAAACTATAGTCTCTTCTACAGTAATATTTCAGATACTGTATACACAGGGAATGTGTTAAGGGGATTTCCCTCAGTGGCTGATCAACAACCAAGCCTATAATAAACAGAAAGCAATTTATCTTTTTAATGAAGTGTCTTTACTAACCTGTTCATGGCAGCCATCTTGCCAGCCTGGTCTGCACTCACACAGGTACCATGTTCTGATACAGAATCCTGGGGGGAGATGGAGAATGCAAGAAAGTGAATTTAAAGACAGCAACTATCCTGTTAAACCTGCAGATAAGACTCTTAACTTACTTATTAGTGTCAAAACTGGGTCAAATACGATGATATACTGTAAAAGCTCAGGTGTATTAGTTCATATATGTCATTTTGAGACCCTTAAATGTAATAATGTATATGTGTGTCAGAGGAACATAAGGACTTGTACCGCTTTAGTGCTACTCCGACTGCGCCAGGAGAACCACCAGCGGCCACCTTTCTTGGGCATCTTCTCCTTCATGATGCTCTCTACTGTGGCCTGGATGGGGGGAAGGCACACGACCAAACATGCTGAAACCAACTGAAAAACTCAAACGCAAAAAAATAACCACAGAACACAGCCCAGACAAGCACACAGAGTGTGTAGTAGTGTTGGCATGATTGTGTCTGTCTTGTTCTAGATTTGCTCTAAAAGTGTTTACCTGCATATATGGGTCATTCTTGAATTAGGGGAACTTTTATGTCCCCAGGTTATAAATTCATGTTAGAAATACTATATTACAAAATAAATAGTTTAGTTATTTCAAATAATGTTTATTGCACCACCAAAAAAAGTAATACACTAAAATCTTTATGATTTATATTTTTAAAACTGTTTTTAACACCAATATTTGGCTACTTAGGCCTTGTCCCCAACCCAGACTTTCAAACTTTTCTGCTCTAAAAATGTGATTAAATGTTATCATTTCATTAAAAAATCACAATATATGTTTAAATAGTAACTTAAAAATGCATTTTATGCATTATTTTGGTTCACATCTATGCAATTTGTGAATATTTTTAACAATTTAGTATAATACTAAATTGTTAAAAAATATTCACAAATTGTAAGACAATACAACAAACAATAATTGTCCCCCAACAATACCGTCATTACCGAGACAGTCTATGATTACTACTAGAATTTTTTTAGGATAAGACTTGTTTGTGCTGTAACCATGGAAATGAATAGTGACAGGGAAGCACATGTCAGCCATGAGAGAAGAGTGATATCTGATGTCTGAAAAAGTAAGTAATTTAATCATGTGTTCCTTCTGATCATGGAGTAGACTTATTCAGCTTCATTACCATAAATGCTGTTGCTGCAATATTTTTATGAAAAAAATTAAATATTCACATTATTTATGTGTATTTAAAGTTCATGTTGTACTAGTTGATGAATGATGTTAGCAAATCCATGACCTAGCATCTTTTTTCCTGAAATAAGATGAAAAATGTCATTACCGCAACTGTCATTACCAACACAAAACTTGTCGTGATGGTGATGGCAGTAATGACAGGTGATGGCGGTAATGACAAGTTTTCTGTTTCACCATCTTTTATCATCTGTTTAGAAATTAAGTTAAAGAAGCCTAATAGTGTGATGTTGCAATGAAACTCAAGTGAGATACCTTACTTCCTAAAAAAAATGTACCCTATTTTTTTTCAACCAGCATGACTCCCAAGATATTAGCAGAAAGGTCTAGAGAATACAGGGGAAAAGTATAGGAAGACCTCTTTTTTCTGTCAGTCAAGGAACAATAATAAATACTAGGCCAACAAATATTTTATGCAAATATTTAACCTTATACTGACTTAACCTTAACTTTTACAGATGTCCACTCTAGCACGCATTTAACATTGGAAGTATAAGAATTGTCGATGACCAGTTGCCATGAAACATTTATTTGTATCTTCCTAGGGATGCAGATTAAACAACAAAAAGAAAAAAAAAACATAAATAATGACATTTCAAGGAGGTTTCATTTTAGGCCTGAAATATGCATTGTTAAACCATACCATATTTTTCCTACTGGTAATAATCTCAATATAGTTATGGTCTGTATTTTGTTATTTTCTGCTGTTTTATGCCATTGTTTCATGTTTTTTCTCTAGAAAGAATGGTTGATGGTTAACAATGTTTACAACATTAATGAGTTTAAATTATCTCCTTGTTAGATCATTCTATTTTATTTTCAAGTTTTTGATGTTGTGATGGGAATGACATTTTGTAATGCTAGTTGGCAAATAAATATAAATTATTTTAAATATATTTAAACTCGGTTGTGGCCAGCATTATACATTCATATTAAAGTATGTAAGCATTGTCTTGGCATAATTTAAACCAAAATTTTCCTGATTTTATCATTTAAAATTTGAGATGGCAAAATTGCCTCCAATTGAAGAATCACCCATATACATCAACAGACAAGTGTTTTGGTGGTTGGGGGTGTGTTGAGAAGATACATGGAGAAGCATTCTTCTGCACATCTGTGTGTTTTTTACTTGTTGGTTTAAGTTAATGAGTGAAAGAGTGAGATAGAGATAGTGTGTGTTTACTGTAAGTATGTGTGTGTGTGTGTGTGTGTGTGTGTGTGTGTGTGTGTGTGTGTACTTGTAAGGCAAAACATACTGGGATGGCACCAAAGGCCTCCCTTAAGCAACTCAAGAGAAACTCCAGGGCAAAACGAGCACAATCAAAGCATGAGAACTAAACCAACCAAAGAGGGAAGCAATAGAGTGGGTGGGGGAGAGCACGGAGGGAGGGGTGTTAGTGAGGGGAAGTGGTGTGGAGCAGCTTAGCAGTGTTTTTCTTTCTCTCTCTCTCACACACACACAGACACACACACAAACACATGCACATACACATACTCTCTCTCTCTCTCTCTCTCTCTCTCTCTCTCACACACACGCACACACAAAGACACACACATACACACACACTCACATGCTCCCACTCTCTCTCTAACACACAAACACACACACACATACACATACACACACACACACACGCACACACACACACACACACACACACACTCTCTGCCACTCAGTCATTAACTTAGAAAAATGTCTGATAAACTAAACTACATGTCACAGTTTCACAAAACAAATTTTCAGAAGATTCGTTTTAGGACATTCACCAACATTCATCTCTGAGCCAGCACGACGTCAGACAGTCAGAACTCAAGTATGGGACAAGAAGTGAAACACTGACAAAAACCACTGTTGGTGAAAGTGAAAACTGAACAATTGATGTTTCTCATGAGAGAGGTTCCTGCTTCACACAGTCGAACGGAAGTGGCAGGAAACGCAAGATGTGCAGAGGAACACGTCCAGAACGTCTGATCAGAGGACGCCACATCCGTCTGACCCGAGCGTGTGGGTTGCACAGGTAATTCTGGGTGACGCGGTGCCTTTTATGAGACACGGTGGACTATTTTGTATTGTCTCTGCAAACCTGCTGTTACAGTAACAGTCTCAGTGACACAGCAGTCCAACAACCGTGTGTTTCAATTGCTTCAAAACGCTGAGCTGGGAATCTGATTAGTTTTATACGAAATTGTAAAGAGACAGGAGATGTGATAGGACCAATGCTGATGCAGCAGCATGCCATCAGGCCCAATCTACAGAACGAACACTGAGCACACACAAGTGCACTCGTCAAGTGGTGGCCTAATGATCAAGCACCCTGTCAAGTGTAAAGTGGCCTGATGATCAAGTGCACTCGTCAAGTGTAAAGTGGCCTGATGATCAAGAGGAAGATGTGCCTGGCTCTAAATTCAAATCAACTTCACTCATTTAATGTGAACTGGAATGTAAGCTCAATCTGAATCAAAATAACTTATTTGGTTGCCTCTGGTAACGGATGCAGCTGACTTTTGTCCATAATCAACCCTGACATAAAGCACAGAAAAACAGCGGTATGGATCTGACCGAGAGGTTGTGTAAACTGAAATGTGAGCTCAATTTGAATTAAAGCACATTAAACTGGGTCAGACTCCTCTTGCTGTGGATGCATCAGGTAAGTAGTGCATCCGAATTACAAGTTAGGAAGTGACTTTAGAGTGTGATCTTCCCTTAGCCTAGTCATTGAGATGGGGTCTGGGAACTAGACATTCATTTTCTCATTTTTGAAACGTGGTTTACGAATGCCCAGAGCCGTTTATTGGGCGCTATGAATGTCTATCAAATGCGTCTGTACGTAGCTCATAACAGCTTCGGTGTGTCGTCTTCGTCTTGCTGCCCCCCACCCTCCGTTCTGTGATTGGTTCCTTCGTTGAGCTGAAAACGAAGTCCATGGAATCCAGGCTGCCTAGCAGCGTGAATAAAATCGTGCACGTAAGGCAGCATGGGAAAACCCCGGCTACTCCTCCCTTGTATAAAGCAGGTTAGACCGAGGTGTGGAGAGAGCTGAGGAAGGATGGGTACCTTGGGCAGAGGCTTCTGGAAGGCCTGAAGGGCAAGCATGACAGGTGCAGCGGTGCTCCAGTTATAATACCTGCAGGAGGAGGAGAGCAGTTACGCGTCACTCTCCACCATCCATATTCATCATATCTTATCTCTTTTGTTACATATCATATCAATCAAATCAAACAGTATTTTATTTGTCACATATAATCATACAGAACACAATATGCAGTGAAATGGTAGTCGTCTGACTTCCATTATGTCAAGACATAAAAACACACCAAAAATGAAAAATGTAAGAATACAATATCGGTATATGAATATTATGTGATATTTCAATGTAACACATGGTTGATATATATGTCGATGCAACAGATTACAGATGCAAAGTTAATACAATAACAGTCTGATGATGTACAGATAATTTCAATTTAAACCTTTGTGAAGGTATCAAGCATGTGATAATAAGCTTTAATCATAATAACCAAAGTCTACACAAAGTATGCAGTAACACATTTCAGAACTATTTTAGACACATTGTAAGGCTTCTGTACGAAATACTGCTTCTAAAAAGTGTATCATGTATGATTCACAATTTGGAGCTTATCAGCTTGGTTGTGAATGAGTAA
>NW_027468859.1:31203933-31246433 GCF_046254945.1 Alosa pseudoharengus | reverse complement strand
GTAGTCTTTTTATGTGGACAAGCAGCCACATTTGGTTAAAAAATCTCCTTTTTTAAAAAAGACATTCATTGACTATAATGTATGAGATGAGTTGCAAAAGAGTTACAACAGAGTAAAGAAAACACAAACACAACTACCACAAACAGTTTTCCAAGATCAGTCAGACCATTTCCCCTTCCTAATCAACATGAACAGCTCCCTCTCCATATCACAAGACAACAGTTTCATTCCAGTTCCCACACTGACACATAGATCCAGGAGAAACACATTATCCAGGGACAAGTGCCAGCTCTGTCATATGTATTAACCCATCACTGGTTTCATTCTAAATAACGCTCAGAGAAGAGCATTTCATTCTAAATAATGCTCAGAGAAGAGCATTTTATTCTAAAGAACGCTCAGCAGAGAGCATTCACCTGAGCACCTGTGCTCCCTGATGAAGGGGACTGTCCATTAAACAAGTACTTTTTTGTTAAGGATAATCTCTCAAAGACCTCTGAAGTTTCCCAAAAAAGACTCAAGGCTGCCATCTTTTGGGTCCTTTTTTTAGAACTTCAGCGCCCCCCCCCCACACACACACACACACAAACACACACCACTCACTCACATAACTCACCACTTTCTCTCGGGAGCGCAGGACGCCCATCTTGCCGAAGCGGACGTGGAAGGGTGAGCAGTGCAGCGAGCCATCAGGCCGGCGCACCACGATGACATCGATGCAGCCGGACAGCGTGGCCGGGTTCAGCCCGCGGTACAGCTCCTTCATCTGCACCAACACCTGGCCCGCCAGCTGACCCACGTAGTTCATGGTCTGAGACTGCAGTCGGTGGGAAAGTGGACAGAGACAGACAGGAGAGTGAGTCAGTGCAGATCTGCAGACCACAGACAGCTCTCACAGACGGTTATCTGATCTACTGAGGCATGAACACCATCAATACCATACCATCACTTCTTTTCCTGATCTTTTCTAAGATCACCTACTGATTTAATATGACAATAACCACATAGATTAAATAAAATGTAAATACTAACATCACTAACGTCATTATTTGTACTATCTCAACTGTATGTTATTTTGTAAGTAACCGTGGGTATAGTATCTAGGCTACATCAAATGCATGTGTTTCAAAGAACAACATAAAAGCCTGGGGAAAAACTGTCTCATCAGAACTCTGGCAGTAAAAGGGGAGCTTTATTCTCAGTGGAATTTGGGACAAGGATGAAGATTATCTTCTGTGCCAGGCATGAGACCCATAACTGGGTCAGTGGAGATCAATTGGCCAGTCACTAATGATGACATATTTGGCACTGAGCGAACACGTGTTGAACTCAGTGAATTAGGAGAGTCATGAACACATTTTTCAAAGACAAACACTTCCTGTTTACAGTTGGGTATAACCGCAATAACGTGAGTACTTTCTCTTTGTAGGATGAATAAGAAACAAATTTGGGCCTGGTGCTTCCTGTTTCATTTTGAATGTTTAATGGAATGCACACACTTGTTTATATTGTGTGAATGCACCAGCAATCAGGCCATGATTTGTTTATGTTTGGCGAAATGGGTAAAGGCCTGCATTAGGCTGACTACTCAGTGTTCAAAGGACCTGAAACACACTGACCACTGCACATTCATGACCACTAACCCCAACAATCACACCAACACACTAACATTAACACTAACATGGAAGAACATCTGAGTGTACATGTGGAACTGGTTGTAAGGTTAAAAATAGCTGGCATTGCTTAGACTGGCCATGTACAATTGAAGAGGAAGACTGTGAATGTCATAATAAGAATAGAAAGCCCCCTCTTAAAGATGCAGTCAGTGATTTCACAGGAAGTGAGGTTTGTTTATGTTTTATTAGCAGACAGTTACATTATTAGACAACGTTCATTATATGTTAACCAAGGACCAACTTTTCGTTTTGTTTGGGAACATGCTGCCCACACTTTTCAGAGCCTGGGCTGCCTACAGTGTACTCATGGAATGGGCAGAACAGATTGTGAAGACCGTGACCTTAGACCTGTAACATAAGCTCTCTCTTCGGGAGCAATTGTGTCGACTACCTCGTTTCCCAGAACCCCCTTTTTTGCTAGAGCCCTTCGACCCAACACGGATCCTCCCAGAATGCCAGGCAGTTAATTCCTCTTCCATTGCTGCTAAAGGCTGTGAATAACACTACTCCTCAACCAATCAGAGTGCACGCAGAATAAGGAAAGTTCATTCCCTGTTGCTGGTGTGCCAAGGTTAGTGTTAACCAGAGTTAGTGTTAAAATAGATGTTGTAAAGACCCCTTGGGTGTTATCACAATATCCTAAGCTCGTATTGAATGTCCAACAACATCTAAGAAACATGGTTCACATGTCAGCAGAGATTCTCGAAATATCTGTCATGTAACTGTAGCGGAAGGAGAGAACAAGGACAAACAAGACTTTTACTACGCTTTTCAATATTTAATAAATCATTAACTAACACTGTACAAAGATGCTCCCATTGTGCTTCATAAAATACACTATCATTGATACAGTGTAATAAATCATTAATTAATACTGTACAAACAAGACATTTACTACGCTTTTCAATACTCAATAAATCATTAACTAATACTGTACAAACAAGACTTTTACTACGCTTCAATACTCAATAAATCACTGACAAATACTGTACAAAGATGTACCCACTGTGCTTATATACACTGTCAAATACACTGCCATTGAAACAGTGTATGAAAAACACTGTCTGTGTCAGAGACAAGCAGGGCTCCAAGAGCAACTCTGTTGGGTTGACCATGAGAAAGGAGGCCGAGTGTGTCTGTGTGTCAGTGAGCTTCCACACCAGACACTGACTCCATCAGGACAAAGAGGTTGCCTCAACTTAACACCGGCTCCTGTGTCACTTTCTGTTTATCTAACACTCTGTACATCTAAGTGTCCTACAAACAGGGCCTATGTCACAGACCACAAGAGCTGTAGAGTTGTTTTGAAAGTAACATGGTTAAGCGCCTTTCTTCTCCTTAAGGCCTGAATAGACCCCTCAGAATAATGCAGGACTTGAGACATCAAGCTTAATAAATGCATTAAGCATATGTATAAAAACACATATTAAAACTCAAAATCCCAGAATCCTAACCACACCATTAACATGGCTAAAAAACAAACACAAGATGGAATAATTCATTATTCTCCACACTGATGACCCAAAAAGCCCAAGTGATGCGGGCCAGAGACGGGCACTGGGGGGGGTCCTTGACAATGATATTCAGATCATGCCAGATTTGCCACCAGTTGCCCAGTCCACCCTGAAACCCCCACAGCAGGCATAAAAGAGGCAGAGTGGGAGAGAGAGAGAGAGAGAGAGAGAGAGAGAGAGAGAGAGAGAGGGTGAAAGCAGCTGCCCTGGGTCAAAGGCCTCAACAGGGGGAAACCAGCATTACGGATAAGCCCCAAGAGGGAGAACATCCGCAAATCAACGGAACAAACTGGTGTTCTTAAATCGTTTCCTTAGATCAAGTTCCTTTGGATTATACATAACCTTCCCCTTCAAAACCCGGTCCTACTATGAAGATGCATCAACCCAACGACATCTATTCTTAGAAGTTGCATTGAAAGAAGCTTGGCAGGTTTAAAAATAGATCAAAGCAGAGAAGTCTGTCTAATTTTCTAAGCAGGGTGCTTATTTTTCTGCCATCTGAATGTATGATATCCTATGGGCTTTGGGCAGGAGATAATGCTGAGCACATCTCCCTGAGCACATATTTCAACCTGCTCTTTCCTATATTCATCTGCAAACCTCAAGAGAATTATCTTACTCTACATCGGACTGTAGGGCTGTAACGATACACCAACCTCACGATTCGGTTTGTATCACGATTTTTGACCCACGGTTCGATACGAATCTCGATTTTTCTTTTTTTTCCCCTTTTTTTTTTGGGGGGGGGGGGGCTAGACATTTTATTAAATAAAATTTTAATAGCCTCCCTTAGAACACCAGAGGATTACAATATAATATATCTATTATTTTATATCCTGATATAAAAATATTTTTCTGAATGACTGATATTTATGACAGCACACTTTATGCAGATTAGCCTATAGCCTAGGCCTACTATTTTTTATTACAACTCTACCTCTTTAATTCAGCTGTCTGGTTGAAGCCTGGAAATATTGTAAACAAAGTAGCATATAGCTTAGCCTATCATAGTGTACTGATTGGACTGTTCAGTTTCCCCATGTGTGTTTAAGTTTCAAGGTAATACTAGTTCTCCTTGGGACAGGCCCTTTTGGGAAACGTTGGTATTGAGATGATCAGTCAACTTCAATGCAAGAGTTTTAAACAAATATGTGCAGCATGCTAATGATGCTAAGCGGATTTAATAGTAATTTAGCTAGTCGTCTTCTATGCGTCCTTGCTTTCACGATTGTGAATGTTTTATTTAAGTCGCGCGTGTTCATTGAGCAGGAGAGGGAGGGAGAGTGAGAGGGAGGGAGCGCGAGAGAGAGCGGGGCAAGGAGAGGGGGTTTACTTCTATACTGTTTGGTAAAGTTGCACACATAGTCTACAATGAAAGCAAGGAGAGGTATGAAATGAGTATTTATTTATTTATTTGTTTTTGGACAACGTAGGCTACCGATAAGTAAAGCGGGAGTTGTGGGTTGCTTTTGCGGCCGCCTAAGCTGCAATGCACTGCGTGAAACACTAGAAAGGGTGTGTCGCGATTCTGCCTTTTCACACCGCGACACAGTATCGTGGATATGAATGTCGCGATTTCGGTTTCGAATCGTAAATCGTTACAGCCCTATCGGACTGGCAGACAAATAATAAAAAAGATGTCTTATGTGTTATTCATATTAAAGGTGCAGTAAGTTGTTTTTGTTGTACATAAAATGCATATAGACTTCAACAGGCGGGACAATAAAAATACATTATTTAGCAATACTGCAAAAGCATACAGATGATCGACGAGGCTAGAATCAAATGACATCTTCAAACAAAACGTAGACCTCTGTCATCATTACAATGCTAAACACTGATGACTGCACAATACATCAGACACATTCACAGAACACAATTAATTCAATTAAATGACCAAATAAACATCGGTAGGCCTATGTCTTTGATACCATGGTCACTTATGGAGCTTAGGTCAACAACATTCCAGTAAGGGCCACAGCTCTGGTGTGTTGTCCAAAAGTGACCTTCCCCAGCTAGAGCTTCAGTGCTGGGTGGTGGTGCTGGGACACACTGCCACAACGCCAGCACTCAGCCCGTCACAAAGGAGAGTTAACTTGCTACCTAATAGCTTACACACAATAAAAGAAAACACACACAGGCAGGAGAGAAGGGAGGTGGTGGAGTTTCTCTGGAAATACTGAAGGCAGGCCACCACACAAAAAGGTGATTCACCCAAAATACAGGGAGCAACATATCAGCTCATGGGGTGGTTCTATTAACATTGAAGCTTATGTGCTGTAGGCTACTGTGGTGAGCAAATTTGACTAAATGTAAAAATATGAACATGTGAAAAAAGCTGATACCTGTGAGCCTGAGGTAGCCTACATTTTGGGACCCATCAGTAAACACCATCTCTCTCTCTCTCTCTCTCTCCCATATATGAATGATGCAGACTTGTGTTGAGTTGCTTGTAAGAGGACACTGCAGTCTGGTAGAGGTAGGCTACCCTACCATGACTGCAATGATCAGCACTTGTAATTGTAAAGAAAACATCCTTCAGTCCAGTAACCCAGCATTCATATATCTGTAGTGATCTGCTTGGTCATCAATATCAGGGCCTGGCTTTTCTGCCAGGCTTAAACCATAGAAAATACCAAACAGGTTAAGGAAAGGATATAGCCTATGTATGTTTGTTTGTTTTCTACTTATTTTCCATTACTTAAAGTTCATTACACTTTAGGTATTACGTTGGGGACATTATACGACAGATGCCTCCAGCATATATTAATGCTGACTATCTGTTTGACCCTGAACTGAAAAGCTGCAGCAGTCCCAAAACGAACCCCATATCAGGAGGAAGAAGGTTTAAATGGTGAAATTCAGTATGAGGAGCAGATACTTGGCATGCAGAATGTAAACGAATGTAAATTTCCCGCAGTAGGCTATGCAGTAACTTCACCCACAGTTTACATGGCTAAAGCAGCCGGCATCAACACAAAAATACTGCTGAAATTCTATACCTTTCCAGTACCACGCAGACGTCCTCACATCAACACGGGAATGCGCCGGGCTTCTCTTTTGCGGCTGGTGATGGTCGCGCACAGGGGCATTATAGTGTCATTTTCCCGTTAGAACGAAGAGTTGAATACGTCTGTATCATCACTTTCCGTTACTTAAGATAACACAGCTTATTCCTCTCTCTTTCGCTCGCTCTCTCTGACTCTCTCTCGGACCTTCGAGTCTCTCCCCAGCCAAAGCAGCAGATGACATCACATGCAGATGAGGCTGCGCACTGGTCCAATCAGATCGTTGTAATCAAATAATACTTATAGCCGCCACACAGAGAGACTTTGTGACTTGGTTATAACTTATAATTATACAACTATGTAAATAGGATTAGACATTTCATTTTCAAATAAAGCCTTTGTTCTTTTACGGTCTAGAGTTTAATTTCTTATCAAGAAAATCGTTTTGGCGATAGGGACCTATAGGTTAGGATGGACTGTAACATTTACATCTGTCGGCTTCGGAAGCTTAAGGAGGTTCGTAACCTGATCCCAGCCGGCAAAGACTGTCTGGGTCACGGTGAGTGAGGAAGGCGGTGAGGTGATCACATTGACCAATGGCTGCGCTGCGTTGCCTGACGTTCGATGTCTGCAGTTGTGATTTCTGTTGCACGTTGGGGTTTTTTTTCTGTGACTGAGCAAACCAGCGTGGCAGCGTCTGAGACGCAAACCGCAGGTTTAAAAAGACACAAGTCTGAAAGAGGAAACGAAATGTTGCAAGAAGGAAGTTGGGCCCCATCCATTCAGTAAATTATTTGATTTAACTAAGGGTAGGCTATTTTACTTTTTCCCCGTGTAACGTCTATTATGCATTTTAGTAAAAATGTTAACTTAGAGCAAACATTGTAGCCTAAATCACATAACATTGTAATAGAATTCAACTTAATCTTATTTCACTAAATCCAAACCAACTAAAGTCCTGTGTCTTCAAAGGGACCATTTAGCATTTTTGCTGAAGGAAAAGTAGCCTTTCCACCAGTTCAAAAGCTGGTTACTTCTCCCATAATACCTCTATCCTTAGGCTACTCTCTATAGTGTTCTATCATACATTCTTATAGTAATTTTATACCCTAGTATACTAAAATACTATAATACTTCTACAGTATGTCCGGAAATACTACAGTATTCCTATAATTTTGTGCCGAAATACTACAACATTCCTATTGCTACAATTCCTGGCAGCTGTTTCTGCAAATGAAATGTATAGCCTACGAAACCTCACAGTCTCGTATTCATGTTAAAATCTTCACTGATCACTGAGCTGTGTTGCTTGCACATACAAGCATACACACACACACACAGACACACACAATTGCACAGGCACACACGCAAATGGCAGTAAGCTATGAAGACATGGCCTGGAATGACACAAGAGAGAAGTCAAACGCACTGCCCTACATTGGCCTGTAGAGCTGCTGGATGCCTGAACATGTGTGTGTGTTTGGGCATGCAACCAACCTGCATGAGGGGATAACAACAGACTCTTTGCAAGCAATGAAGTAGCTATACATACTGTAACTAGGTTATATTTAGCATCTTTATTTTGCCATAGAGAAATTGAAGGAAGTTTGTCATTTAGAAAATCCTCCACTTAATAAAAAATGGCACTGCTTCATTTTCTAACATATCTCTATTGAAAAGGGGCCACCATTCTTAATTTATATTGTATACATAATGTTTAAATTTCCAGTTCAAAATAACTATAAAAAGAAACTCTGTTCTTTTATAAGTGTTTGTTGCACAGTAAATAAGTAATTCCTCTCAAGTGGATCTTGCGGGCTATATTTTAGGAAATTCACTCACGTGTGTTTCAAACGAAAACATCTCATGTCTGCTCTTTCACTTAAGTGCACACACTTCACTTTCCCTCACCTCTGGCCTCGAGCCCCGCTACAGTCAAACTCATGCGCTGCCTCGAGACGAGAGAGGAACCACATGCTGCAAGAGAATCTGGCCGTATGTGTCCCAGTGGGATTTGTGTTCGATATGATACACACCACATCGTAGTTAGGCTTCCATGAATATTCAGTGTGGTTATAAGGTCTGTGTTAGGAATGGAAAGGACGCTTGCTAGACACTCGTTTCAGTCAGGAGAAGATATCTCATGAGGATGCCCATTGCTTGCTAGACACTTGTTTCAGCCAGGAGAAGAGATCTCATGAGGATGCCCATCGCTTGCTAGACACTTGTTTCAGCCAGGAGAAGATATCTCATGAGGATGCCCATCGCTTGCTAGACACTTGTTTCAGCCAGGAGAAGAGATCTCATGAGGATGCCCATCGCTTACCTGCATCAATGAATTCTCTCATCCTTTTAATGGATGGCCTCACTGGACAGGTTTGTCAACGATTTAATGGTTTTGTCAAAGGCTCAAAGCTTTTTTGGCTAATTACATCTAAACCAGTTTTGAACAATAGTACCAAAACAGTAGGCCTACCTCAGGAAAAACGTTGCCCTACAACAACAAATATATTGCACATGGCATTGTTTTTGTTCAGAAGGTTTTCAACTAAGTCTTAGGGGTTATTTTCTATCATCTGTTTTCAAAGACAAAGTGCTGAGTCAGAGGAATTTAGTGCCCATGTCCTCCTGAACAGAGAGACAAATGAGAGGGCAAGTATGGCTCTTAAAAACGCAGGAATGCTTTCATTTCAGCAGCTTATTTCCGTAGAGAGCACTACGCATTTCAGCTGAGATGAGTATGAACAAGGGAATGGCATGTCCCTTTCTGTTATTTGAGAATGTGTTCTTGCCATTTCCAGTAGTAAACTAATGTAGGCCTACAGTTTGCCTTGTCTTTGTGTATTTCAAAATAAAATCTTATCAAGGGAAATGTATCAGGGAATTCTGTGTGCAAAACTTGTTTGTTCATCATGAGTTTTTTTTGATAATATTACGTTTGGGTTAGAATTTGGTTTGAGTTTAGTTTATTCATTCTCTCATCACATAAACACCCACCCCTTTTCATTGGAACAGTGTTATTAACATCAAGGGTAAAGTATGATTAAGCTTTCAAACTCATCGCACGAGCATGCGGCCCGTCATTATTTCATCAGCTGTTCAGCAGAGCTTTACAGCCTCTGGTGCAAATAGGAGCAGTCTAGACCTGTTCTTTACAAGCATGCGCTGCAGAGTTGTCACAGCATAAGTGACACTAGCACGGGGAGCGGGACACGCTGTTCTCTGAATGACAGGCAGCTCAGCGCTTTCTATTAAGGGGACTGGCCCCATCAGTCAGGGCCGAGGTCCATAATCGCATGTGTGTAGCCCGTGCGCGTGTATGTATGTGTGTGTGTGTGTGTAGATGCGTGTGTGTAGCCTGTGTATGTGTGTGTGTGTGTGTGTATAAGAGTGGGGGTGGGGTGATTAGCAGTGCCTAACCAGCACATGCCCATTGAGTTGAGTTTCGGGGCCGTGCACACGACGCCGGTTTTTGTGAAACCGGTGAGGTTTTGTTAACGGTTACGCCTTGCATGTACACGACGCCGGCAGTTTAGGAGACTGAAACCGATAGCTTTTGAAACCGGCGTCCGAAGTGGGAACTTCTGAAACCGCCTTTAGTGGCTAAGTTAGAAGCACACGTTAGCTTAACCTAGTTAAACATTAGCTTACTGCATGTTAGTGTTTTCTCCAGTGGTGCTCAGACCTAATGCAATGCGTAGGCTAAGCATTTGAAATTTCACATAGCAGTCACATACCTTGAAAATGAACTTTATTAGTTTAACAGTTGAATTGAAAACCGAATTGTCTGTAGTCTCCTTATTTCATGCGACTGCTTAACCAGAGCACTTATTAGATATTCTCTGGCTTAACAAACTGTTTCAACAATTTTTTCTTCTACGCGATTCACGCGAAAATATCGTGAAGCTTCTGCACAGCGGCGCCATCGACTGGTCTGGCATATGCACTACGCACATTTAGCCGGTTACACCTCTGTGTGTACACGTGAGGTTTTTTCTTGCCGGAGTCGTTAAAGGTGTGAAAGCGGTAAGAGAAAATCCACCCGGCGGTGTCGTGTAAACGGCCTCTGAGTAAGTGCGGGAGGCAGGCGATCCCTCTCCTCCTACAGTCAGTGTGATCTAACATTACAGTCAACGAGCTTCATATGCCCCATGCAGCGGTGATGGCCGCAGCCTATGAGGTGACCTGATGCTTCACCAAGGCAAGGTTGTGTAAACGTGTTGTTACTCTGGAATAACTGCAGTCTGTGAGCTAAGGGGGTAACACTTTATTTGACAGTATCGACATAAGAGTGACATGACATTGTCATGAACACATGACACATGAACCCTAACCCGAATCCTAACCTCTAACCCTAACCCTAACTCTAAGCCTAAAGGCCCATTCACAGGGGCGATTCTAGACCTAGAGCTTTGCTGGGGCACAGGCCCCCAACTCCCAATACATTAAAAAACAAAAAAAATTAACTGTGCGCGCAATATGAAATAAATGGCTAGCCTGATTTGGACCATCACATATCTCCCCTAGGCTCCCCCGACATCCTCCTCCATACTCTGAATAGTTTTACGTCTAGCCCCCATCATGTTCTCATCCGTTTCTTGCCTGTCTCTCTCCTCCTCCTCCTCCTCCCCCTGCCTGGTACTGGACTGCCCAGCCTGTGCTCTTTCTCCCCTCTCTTCTCCTTCTCTTCGACCTTCTTCACCTCCTCCAGCACTCTCTCCCTCAATTGTTGTAGCAGCCACTATCCAGCAACATCCAAACACATAGGCATAAGTAGGCCTATACTCACTGCATGAATTTAATAGGCTTTCCTACTAACACAAGGGAAGCTTATTTTTAGTCAAAATTGAGATATACTTCCCTCCCAGGCAAGGGTCCTATAGACATCCTGGCAATACCGCAGTTTTTTTAGCTTAAATAGCCTACTAAAGCCTTCATACTGACTTTTGGTGATAATTAGCAAATGTAGCCTATAATAATCTACACAGATGTCTATTCTGATTCTTAGGCTACATTTGCAAATGCAGTAAACTTATTTAAGTTTGCCATTAAACAATTAATCAAATCACAGCACTGGCTATTACCAGCATAAATGTTAATGTTACCTTTAATATGGACAATTATCATACCTCCCTCATCCTCCTCATCTCTCCTCACTGTTCCTCTCCCTCTGCCTCTGTTCAGGAAGAATTTTCTGATGTCCATCTCTGAATAGTTTATCAGAAGGCTATGTTTAGTTTTACAGTAGGACAGCTTCACAAACAGTATAGGCTACTTTTACAGGACTCTCTCTACAGTATACGTATAAATCATTATTAATTGTTCGCATGTGTGCATGCAGCCAACTGTAGCATGGTGTGTGTGTGTGTGAGGGAGAGAGCACAAGCTGGTAAACTGTTGCTAAATTTAGGCTACAATGACGCTAAGCATTGAAAAACAGATGCTATTTATGTGGGCAACACTCTCTAACAGCAAACAAGTTGTGAATTTGTTGTAGGCTAACATTAAACATGGGATGACTTACTCTGCTCAAAGTGATGTAACGAGCTCCAGCGGATTCCACAGTGTATGTGTGTGCAGTACAACGAAACACTCGGAAGAATCATGTGAACGATTTTCATTGGTTGTTGCGTTCAATCTTACCCAGCTACATAGGTGCTATTTCCTGATTAGCTATTATGGCCCCTTTCTTTATTCCTTGTTTTATTTTATTGGCTGGTAAGTGACCGGCTCGAGCCATGATTAAAGCATGCACGGAGATGCGCCCATGAATGACGTTTCCAGCTAGAGCCGCGCTAGAATTTTACTGGGGCACTGGAGACTTTTACTAAGTGCCGCAGTGAATAAGGTCTAGTGACGCCCCTGCCCATTCACACCAAGAACGATAACGATAACTATAAATAAATATCGTTCTCGTTAATATGAATGGCGACATTCACACATAAACTATAACGATAACGACATGAAGAACGATATCGTTGGGGATCACTTTCAGAGCGACTTTCAGAACGATTAAAAGCTAATAGCCAATAAGAACCCATCGAATTTTAACCGTCACATTCATTAACACAAGGAGAGATTTTGTTTATCGTTGTTCAGTGTGAACGCTTTTTTAGTTATGGTTATAGTTATCGTTATCGTTCTTGGTGTGAATAGGCCTTAACCCTAATCCTAACCCTAACTTGTTATGACCAAAACCGAATGTCACTTAATAACAGAAGCATTATGTCATAAATGTTTATGACTTGTTTATGACACGTTCATGACAGTGTCATGTCACTCTTACAGTATGTTGATACTGTCAAGTAAAGTCTAACCGAAAAGGGCACCTGACATTTCCAGTGGAGAGGTGTCTGCACTTTTTTTTAAGACCTCTTTAGCTCAGTAGCTTTTCCTTTCTGTAATGTTACTAGCGCAGTGAGAAATGTGGTAGTGCATCAAGAATAAAAAAGAAGACACAAATATTCTGATATTTATGCACCAAAATTTGTGTCTATACCAGATCGCAGCTGTTATTCATCAGCATGTTTTTAAGTGTTAATTAGATTCATGTCACTAAGCTCTAACTGCTTCATGGTCACTGGTTCCATTCTAGAACATTAGGCTGAGACTCAGGCTGTCTGAAGAAGTGGCTGTCGTCATGGATGTGTCATGTATTGACCAATCAGAGCTTGACGGCCAAGTGATGTGACAAACATCAAAGTTAATGTAGTTCTGCTTTTCACTTTGAAAACACGTAAACTAAGCTGCACCTTGCGTTCATTACTGTTTGATTAGCTCATTCTCTGGCCTGAGTGTCAGGAGGTACAAGAGGATTTGTGTGTCAAAACCACACTACACATTATGTCATCACACATCATTCTAATGACTCATTTTTTGTTGTTCCCAAACAGTGGGTTGAATGAAAAATCTGCTTAGATTTAGTGGAAGGGTGAAGTGCCAGGATTATGGACCTTGAGTTTGGGTCAGTGTGGGGAGAAAGCCAGGGTCAGCTAAGGGTCAGTTTACAGTTAAGATCTAAGGGTAATTTCCAGCTGTTTTAGTATTGTTTCAGTTTAGCATTTGTTTGGTGACTACTCTTTAAAGGTACACTATGCAAGATTTTCACCTTTACGAAGCCAAGTTGATGGTAAACGAACTTGTAATAGGCGAATCGTTCACCTAGCATATATACAGCATAGACAGTCCCTACCGAGAATACTGGCCATGCAACTTCCAAGAACGGCGGCCCGCCAAATCTCGCGCGAAACATTACCTTGTCAGTATATAGCTCTTTGGAGATTGTTTTTGCATGTTGTTAATCCTTCACCTCCACAATAAAAAGCTTTTGCATTGTGTACGTGAGAAGTTTGATATTTACAATAGCAGAGTAACATATAAATACATCGCGACTCTAGAGGGAGCTCTACAGTCGCCAAAAATACCTAAACCTGCATAGTGTTGCTTTAAAAAAAGACCAGTTAAAAGAAGGAATGCCCAGTTTTCAACTATAGCCAAGTGACATATTGTAGTAATGTTCAGCTTATGATAGTGAGATGTGTGTTTTAAGCTTTCTGTCTCCTAAAGGAAGTGCATGGCTTGAGGTTTGCTGTCAGCATCGTTGGATAATTTCCAGAAGGCCTCTCTGCTGACCTTAAGTTGACCTTGACAAACATCTCTGTCCCCATGCCAAGGACTCCCTGAGACGTGTTTTGGTCGTAAATCATCGACGGTGGCTCATGGTTACATGGGTGGCATCCAGGGGCTTGGTTCAGGAGGGTATCATCCTTTCTGAGGAGGCAGCAGGAGGAGGAGGACCAGGCGGTATCTCCAGCACCCAGGGGCGCCTTAATACCACCCGAGGCCCCTGGGCTATATGTTTTTTAAGGACCCCCCCCCCCCCCCCAACCGCAAATATTAATTATGATTAATTGATACCCGGCCCGCGATCTGACCCGACACATTGCGTGCGCTTTTGGTTAATAACATGCAGTGTAGCCTATCATTATTCAGCATGTAAAACCTTTACATAAACAGGAACAGAAAGCCCTCGAATCACGTCAGCCTACCCATGATATCGCTTATCAAAAAGGCTAGCCTACTGCACGAAAACAAGCGTTGAACTTTTACAACACTGGCTGTAGGCTAAGTTAAAAGATGGGTACACATGGACGTTTAAAAGCTTTTCAAAAGTGCATGTGTTTGTCGTGTCGGGGGGTTCCCCAGGAGTTTTTTTGAAATTCTGTCTACTTAACACACCAGTTTAACGCAGTTTGGGAGGGACAGAAATTTAGCCTACAGAACAAGCTGGCTCATGTGACGTTAACATGGCTACCTTATGCATTATCACTACACTACATGGAGACATATCTCACGTTAACAATGGAGAAAACATAACATAGACTATTATATGTGCGAATGGGTTAGCACAAACTTAGCTGTTGGTGAACGGAGATGCAGATCACTAATTCATTTATTTGCGCCACAGCCCATGTTCTGCGTTCACTCCAATGAGACAAGTGAAATACATGTTTTTAAAGCCGTTTCATTTCCAGGCTATTTGTTACGATATTTACCTGCTATGCCTTCTGTTTTCATGGACAGTTACAGGAATCCACGTAATTCGTTTATCGTTGCTTCAATCCTACCCACGTTATCTCCAGAGTTTGTATGATGAGTTTGTCAGTCAGTTTCAGCCTCTCCTCTAGCTCCTCTACACCCGTTGGGATTTATTACGTTTTGTTACATTTTGTTACATTTTAGAATTGGAGAAGACAAAGGGGGCCTCTGCATGGATGTAGCCTAATTGTAGAGCAGTACGATGTGCTCAATTATTTAGGCTAGCTCCAGAGTAGGCTAATGACGCCGCGAATACGGACACAACGTTTATTATTATTGATTATCATTATTATTATTAGGAGGCCCTCATTGGTCGAGGCCCCTGCATTAAGGCGCCAGTGCCAGCACCCCTCAGCCTCGCGACCCGTGGGCCACCAACGGGATCACCCAGCACACTCACCCCATCAACACACCCCTCTCTACCCACATCACCCCACTGCTATCACCTTACTCGCTCTCTCTCTCTGTCTCACTCTCTTCTGATACTAACTCCACACATGCTCTGTACCCCCTATCCCTTCTTCTCTATCATTTGGGCTTGCCTCCCCCTGCTCTCTCTCTCTCCTCCATTCCACACATCCCCTCTCTCTTTCAAATTCAAATCTTTATCTCCTCTCTCTTGCTCTCCACATGCCACTCACATGCTCTCTACCCCTGGCCTATCCTGTGTTCTCTAGCACATATGGTCTTGCCCTCTCTGTCTCTCTCTCTCTCTCTCTCTCTCTTCTGATACTAACTCCACACATACTCTGTACCCCCTATCATTTGGGCTTGCCCTCTCTCTCTCTCTCTCTCTCTCTCTCTCCTCTCTCTCTCTCTCCACTCATATGGCCTATCCCGTATTCTCCAGAACATTCAGTCTTGCCCTCTCTCTCTCTTTCCTTCGTTCCACCCCCCCCCCCCTTCTCTCTCTCTCTGTCACGCTCTCATTCCCTCCGCAGGATCACCTTACGGGGGATTACTTGGTGACTGGCAGAACACCAACTGCTGTCCACGGTGCCAGTGTGCTGCCCTTTCACACAGTGCCACCCGGGCTGCACGCATGCACGATTCCCTGCAGGTGTGACTGACGATGCCTGCGCCGGTGCCAGCCATGAAGAGACGCATGACTACCAGGGCAAACACGATCCGGCGGGGTGGAATGGATGAGGTGCTGTAATGGACCTGGTCTACTGATATGAATCTCTCATACAAGAAGAATGACATAGCAGATATAAATACTGCTTGGATGTCACACTCCATGATGCACAGTTTGATGGCACAGTTTGAAAAAAAAATGTTTTCAGGGTTCTTATTGACCTTGTGATGCCTTTTTTTTTCATTACTGATATAACCAGTTTACAGTAAGAGGAAACATTCTTCAATACAATTTTTTTTTACGTTTCCAAGGTAAAATAAAAATGTTTTGAATTGTCATTTATAGAATGGAGTGTTGGAATATAGGATTTGATCTCATTCTTCTTCTAAGTATTTCATTTCCCTGTAGAGGGTAACCAGATGCTACTTAGGACTCTCTGCTTCATCTTCATTCATCATGCTAATTATTTTCCTTTCAGTTCTGACCTTTAGGGCCGCTGCCAAACAAACTGTAACTATAGAAACAGATTTGAAACATGCTTTTGCACTATGTCCATGCACTACAAATACAACATTTAATTTTTTATGTGTTTGAGATGCAGGGGCACACTTTACATGCTGAGAAACTTGGTTTGGGTTGTCATGCTTTTTAGAGTTCCACACCGCATATGGGATCATCATTAGCCTGAGACACAGGCCTGGGGATGGGGGGGGGGGCAGTGACACACAGGAACATTACCCAGGACCAGGTGGAGTCCATGGCATCTTCCATGAACTGGACTTCATCTTGGATTTCTTGGATTTCTTCTGTGTGCTCCATAGATGAATCCATCATGAGACCATTAGAACCTTAGAACCTGGAACTCAAGATTCCTTGGCTACCGGTTGTCACAGTCCCCGGGAGTGTGGCATCGCACCACACTAGGTCCGCAGTGAAAGTACATGAAGATCAGTAATAAACTGGTAAATCCCTCCGTGGAGGCCTTCCGCTAAAGTCCTATACTGAAAGACCTTATCCTCTTAAGGGTCTTCAAATGGGGATCTGCCTTTCCCAGAGTAGAAGGTGTCTGGCTGTTGGTGTGTTTGCTCACTGGCTGTTTGGTGCAGGAGTGGAGTGTGGTGCTCTTAATGAATATGCGTGCTGAGGGGAGGAGTTGAGGGTTGGTGACAGTGATAAGTGTGTGTGTGTGTGTGTGTGTCTAAACGTCTTGCTAAAATTACTTTAGACCCTCTGTAAGTAATTGGAGAGGTTCTGACGTTTGACTATGCTGACTCGTAAAGCGTCACACACACACACTCAGACACACAAACACACACAAACACCACGCATACACACACACTCTATCATACAAACATGAGCCATAACTTCAGGTGATAACAAGGTCACGCACACACTCACACACACACTTCTCATGCCCATTCCTCAGGTGCTTTCATGCTGTTGACAGACATAACTGTTGTTAGATAAATTATTTTTACATCGGTTTAAAGCAAACATGCATTATCACATGGCTCTTGACTATATCATAGGATATACTGAAAGTATGTAAAATTAACATTTTATCACTGGCCAGGAAATGCAGTAAAAGAACATGCAACTTTAGACTGCTGCTGTTGTAATATTAGGCTACATCAATTTAATGAATGTGTGTGTGTGTGTGTGTGTGTGTGTGTGTGTGATTATGCATATGTGTTAACAGCAGTTACAGATCACGTGTTATAATCATGTTGAGGTGTCAGGTGGATGTCAGTCTCCGGGTGAAAAACTTCATTATCATCGCATTTCAGTACAATTTGTACTATTTTAAGGTGAACCACTTCAGCTTGTGACAAAGCCTTCTTTTGTTCTTTTGCTTCAATGAAGATTTTTTGTAATTTATGAAGTTTATTTTTGCTTTAATCTTTGCTCTATTTTTTCTATTCTTTTTTTTATTATTATTTTTTCAGCAGATGAAAATATGTAGTATACGTATATGTATAATGATTAATATTTCTGACCAATTGAGAGTCATGCTATCATTAATTTGGTGTCTGTTGAAGAGATGAATAGACTTGATGAATAGACTTGGAGGAGATTGTATGTGGGTGGCTATGTGGGACTGAATTTAGGTGGCAGCCGTTGCCACTGGTTAGCGCTTCGGACTTGTCACTGGAGGGTTGCCGGTTCGAACCCCGACCAGTAGGCACAGCTGAAGTGCCCTTGATAGATAGATAGATAGATAGATAGATACTTTATTGATCCCCAGGGGAAATTCAAGGTCACAGTAGCATACAGACAACACACACACACACATTCACTAACAGCAGAAAGTAATTAAAAGTATATAATATAAAAACACAACTAAGCAATAAGGACAGTAGAAGATAAATATATACTAAATACTAATATACTAAAATACAAATTATACTAAATAACACAATTCTAAAAAAACAGTATTCACATAGTGGGTGATTAATCAAACAAGATGCGCTTGCAATGACTGAGGCAGGGACTGAGCCTGTGACTCTCTGTGCATAAGGTAAGGTAAGGTGCTCTGTGTGAATGAGTGTCATGGTGATGGTGCAAATGAGTAAGTCAAACAGTGCAACAGTGCAAGAATAAAGTCTATATATCTATATAACTATATTAAGGAAGTGTGGTCACAGTTCGGCTGTGGCATGGAGGGAGGGGTTGTGCATATGTGCTAATATAGCATGCACACAGTGAGGCAAAAGACAGTGGTAAAAAGTGGCTAGTGGACAGACAGTTCAAGACATGGAGGTGGTGAAGAGGCAGACAGACTATGCGGAGAAGTCTATTTCTCCTCTTCCCTTAAAGCGATGGTTCGGAGTAATTTCACCCTATAGGGTCCTTTGCACCATGACCCCGAGCCAAACACCCTCCCAGAACCTGTTTTCCCTTTGTCGAACCCTGGTCGAGTAGCGCTGTCAGAAACTAATGAGTTTCTGCAGGCGTAATGGAACCAACTTTTATCTCGTAAATTACCCCACTAATAATGTCCTGAATGGTACGAAACTTCTACAGTATGTTCTTTACTCATAAAACGAGGCATTGAAAAGTTTGTAGGTGCACCAGGAGTTTATTTAAATAACACTTGCCTGATGGATGCTACTATCTGCTACTATACTGCTGTGTCGACGTTACTTTCGTGATTTGGGAAAAGCCCACTTACTGAATAGGCCTACTTACAAACTTTTCAATGCCTCGTTTTATGAGTAAAGAACATACTGTAGAGGTTTTGTACCATTCAGGGCATTATTAGTGGGGTAATTTATGAGATAAAAGTTGGTTCCATTACGCCTGCAGAAACTCATTAGTTTCTGACAGGGCTACTCGACCAGGGTTCGACAAAGGGAAAACAGGTTCTGGGAGGGTGTTTGGCTCGGGGTCATGGTGCAAAGGACTCTGAACCATTGCTTTAAGTGAAGCATTGAACAGTTCAATGGTCCTGGGGACGAATGACTTCCTCAGTCTGTCTGTTAAGGCAGTGAGCGAAGTCTCCAGCTGATCAGGCTCTTCTGCTTAACAATAATGTTGTGGAGTAGATGACACTCATTGTCCAAGATTTTGATCAGTTTGTTCAGGGTCCTTTTGTCAGATATTGAAGTGATGCACTCCAGTTCAGCTCCCACTACAGAGCCAGCTTTCCTTACCAGCCCCTCATCCTTCTTTTTTGTGCTTCCTCCCCAACATACCACTGCATAGAAGAGGACGCTGGCAACAACAGACTGGTAGAACATCCTGAGGAGCTTGCTGCACACATTGAAGCAAGCATGGCACCTAACCCCTCACTGCTCCCCGAGCGCCGCTGTAGTTGCAGGCAGCTCACGGCGCCGGGATTAGTGTGTGCTTCACCTCACTGTGTGTTCACTGTGTGCTGAGTGTGTTTCACTAATTCACGGATTGGGATAAATGCAGAGACCAAATTTCCCTCACGGGATCAAAAGAGTATATACAGTATACTTATGGGAATGTCAGCTGTGTTCTAGATCTTTTTTAAGGATTTCACTGTAGGCCCGGAGGGGGCGCTGTTAGTGGGGTGTTAGGATTATTCTAAGGGCCCAGCACTGACAGGGGGGCCCCAGCGAGCACCTATTATCGGAGGGGGGGGGGGGGGGGGGGCAGCGCCCCTGAGAAGGTATGAGAAACTGTGCTATGAGAAGTTGTGCAGGCGGCTAATTGGACCCAAGGAGAGGGTGTAAATGGCAAAGAGAAGGGGCCCTAATACTGAGCCTTGGGGTGTCCCTGTGGTGAGGTAGTGAGATGGTGATATCTGTCCTACCCAAGATACATTGAACATTGAATATCTTGTGAGGTAGGATTCAAACCTCACGCACTGGTTTGAGAATATGGAAAGAATGATGCAGTGATTAAGCATATTGAATGCGTCGGATGGGTCAAGTAGGATAAGACATGTGGGCAAGAAAGAAGAAGGGGAAAAAGAGTCAGTGAATGTCCCTGAGCTGAGCGGGAGAAATATCACTTTGTTGTAATTAGTCTACTACTAGGAGTTTTCCATGACCATGATAGATTCCTACAATACTGTACACAAACAGAAATCACTTTGATTACTTTGTAGATGCACTATGCAGTTATGCAGGATGGACCATAGTCCAGATTTGTTGTCATCTGGGATAATGTTTGGGAAATGTCCATTTTTAAATCGGACTGAGAAATTCTTTTTGGCTTGGTGTTGGAAAGTGTCATCAGCTTCTTCTGCAGTGGGAAAGGTATGAGAAGACTTTGAGACTGGATTAGTCTAGGCTTGGCTATGACACAAAATATGATACTTTCCAAACCATGGGTGACATTATTTGTGATGTGTATGAAGTGGAGAGCGAGAGCCACTGTGAGTGATGTGACAGCTCCCCCTGGTGTTGGCATGGTGTAAATGCTCTGTCTTTCAGAGATTCACACCAGAGATGCGTGACAAACCTGCTAAAAAGATAACGACCTGCAAGCTTGTAGCTGAGTTAGCAAATCTCTGACAAGTGGGAGCCGCCAGCAACAAATGCACAAATCCACATCTACAAATTTTCAAAATAAAGATTCAGAATGCTTTCCCCCACTAAAGCCTGCAAGTTTTCATATCACTATTTACGCACCAGGAGAAAAATGACAAATTTGAAACTAAAAGTGTGTTGGCAACTGGAAAATGTGTGAAAAAAGGGTGAAAAGCAAAAAGTAAAAGAGTGCTGCAGAGATTTCAAGTTTCCACATCTTAGAGAGTCAGATTCAAATAACACAGCATTCTGGCCCAATACAAAAGCTTCAGGAGAAATAACCTCATTAGATGACTAGATGATTAAATGTTGAACATTTCATTTAAATTACCTTCATTTAATATCATATGACCTTCAGTGATTATTCCGTATTATGCCTCCGGTGTGTTGTGTTTCTGGCACTGAGTGCCAGAAAAGTAAACCTACAAGAAATGAAAATGAGAAGACCTGGAGCACCGTCTCAATGTTTATTTCCACCCTCTCACAGGTACTGCCCACACAGGTGTAAAGTCCAGTCCAGTCCAGCATCCTTAGTGTTGGTATCAGTAACGTGGAGAGTGCAGTTCATGGGAGCAGACTCAGTGTGCGGCTCTGTGTGTGGCTACAGAGAGGTGTGTACACCTCTGCACTGGCTGTGGAGTTGTTATAAAGCCACATAGTAAAGGATCAGTTTGCAGAAGCCACAGTGACACAGAGTGCATAGCTGTCCCACCTGCACTGGACAACACAGAGGAGGGTCTGCCCTAGGATATCTGGTAAAGAAATGACAGTCGGAACTAATTCAATGTTAATTTCATTTCTACGTGTGCCAATGGCTTGTTTATATATGTCTGGCTTGTAGAGGAATCAACACAGCCTGTGATGAAATGGGATTCAGTGGCTGAATAAAGTGTTGGATTATCCAGTGTGGTTAGGGAGAGTTTTCCTAGAGAGAGAGTGCAGCAGCTGTGAAGCTTAGTCCTGGTGGGTGTTTGCATCCACTGACCTGAGGTGATGGCTGGAGGGATGGCAGATGAGGACGTCAGAGGTATGGAGGGGGTTCTGAGGACCTTTTAGGTGAGGAGAAGTATTTTGAGCATTTTGAATTCTGTGTTGTTTGACTGAGAGTCAGTGGAGACTGTCAAGGACTGGGGTGATGTGGTCGGGATGGCGGGTGAATGTTGGGAAGATGGAAGAGGGCAGTTGGCATGTGTTATGTAGCATCATTTACAACATGAGTCAGTCATTCTTGACATAACAGAATCATGCAATCCATCACTTTTCAGATATCAACTACAAAAAAGTAAACTATAGTAAACCATTTATTTTGCTTCAAATGATGCAAGGTATTATTGTAAATACCTACCCCACTGTAGAGGGTGCTATTCTAAGAAATTGTGTTTTAAAAAAAAAACAACTGTAAAATTATCATCTAGCACCACCTGTTGGATAAGAGGATACCACACGAAGCCAGTGCAGAGGGGCCTATTGGTGACATTTAATTAATTTACATGTTTATTCTGGGCATAGCTATCAGTGAAACTTAATTCAGACACTACAAGCTGAAGTATGTGTTATTGTTGTTGTTTTAGAAAGTTAAAGTTGAAGTAGACAGATATAGCTATAAAATCAAATTTCAGAAGTCCCGGCCTTCATGCAAGAAATACAGTGCAACCGGAAAGTTTTCAGATCCTCTCAAGTTTTCCACATCAATCTACACACAATACTCCAACAACATTATATTGCTACTCAATGCATGACTGATGTCAGTATAATTTCTTAACTGGATTAGATGTACTGTCACACCCCTGTCCATTCGTAAGATACAATGCACTGATGGAGCAGAATTCTTGTTGTTTTAAAAGGTTTTCCATGGGTTACAACCATAAGGACTGTTCATGTACCTTGTCAATTCAGAAGAATAAAACACAATGAACTGACAGAACAGAATTTCTTCCCAAAGAATAAACATGTTTTTCTTTTAAAAAAATAAAATGATGAGGACTGTTTACTGCTTGTGCAGCTGGTTTGATGTAGGATTGGGTTAGTTGCAATTGTGACATCCACTAGATGGCGGCATAGAGCTTCAGCTGTGCAGGGGTTACCCAACAAATACTTTGTACTCTCTCCCTCTTTCTCTCTCTCTCCCTCATGCCTTGTGCCATTCTCCTTACTGTGGTGATGCATATTCACGGGCGCGCAAACACAAACGCACACACACACACACACACACACACACACACACACATACACACACACACACACACACACACACACACACACACACACATACACGCACACACACACACACACACACACACACACACACACACACACACACCACATACACACACACAGGCTGCAGAGGCAGGGCACTGATATGCCATCTGTGTTTATGGAGAGGGAAACCTCTTAGTGACCTGCAGAACATGCTTCACCAATGAAAAACTCCAGCATAGGATCAACTGGTATTAGCACACACATGCTTACACACACGCACACATAAACACACACACACACACTCACACACACACACACACACACACACACACACACACATACACTCAGATTCATTCAGACTTCTGCTCACTCATTTCTCACACAAACACACACACACACACACACACACACACACACAGAGAGAGAGGTAGAGAGAGAGAGAGATCAAATGGAATTGAAACCATTCAGTGGTATGACTGCTACCCATTACAAAGGTCCATTCATAAAACTAGCCTGGCATTTTTTCCACTTTGCTATTTTTTTTAATGAAAGCAACCTGAAAGAACCTGACTGAATTCAGCTTGGGATCAAGTCGTCTTTACAGGTTTCATAAGAGTTCACAGGCCACAGGGAAAGGCTTCTGAAATGCACACGCACACACGCACACGCACACACACACACACACACACACACATGCTGAAACTCATACAGGCACAAACTCTCTGAAAACACATACAAAACACACACACACACACTGAAACACACACAAGCTCACACACAGAATCATACTAACATCCCATCCCTATCCAGCCCTAACCCATACATTACAGTAACTTTACAGTAATAAGGACCGCAAATGGTCAGACATCTGCCAATATTGATGTTTGTTTGGACGGCGAAACCGCATACTTGCGTATTGATGATGTCATCGCCACACCTCAGCTGCTGGACTTGACACTTATAGTATTGCCTAACAATACTATTTTTTCATACATGACATTACCTACGATTACACTCAGTAAGATAAATATCACAACTGGTGCTGCGCAGCGCCAATAGCTTATGACTTGGTGGACTGAACAGTGTTTTCCCCAGTGTTTTCTCGATGCATTCTAGCTACTGCCAGTGACGCAAGAGAACTAGTCAGAAGTTATTAGGGAAGTGCGGTGTAAGTTTAAATTAATTTGTGAGTAGTGCCGGTGTCATTCATTTATTTTACATGTCTTACAACATAAATAAATGCATTTATAGTCTAGTGAAGTTAGATATGAGCATACAAAGACGCTTAGAACTCATGTTAAGCCGATGGTAGCGCACTAAATGCGAATGCACGATTTGATGCAGGCATGATGCAGGATGCGATACGACTGTTACTAACGAAGGTATTATAGCAATATTATAAATGTGGCGATGGAATAGCCTAGAACTTGGGTAGGCCTAGTGTTTAGTAGCCTAGCCTATGCACTTGCGGTGATAGCCAAAACTAATGTGAATTGCGGACTATCCTACAACCAAAGAAAGTAAAAAAGATGTATCTGCGTTAGCCAAATAAAGGACGGGAGTGCACCCTTCACAAACCGTAAAAATGAAGTTTATTAGTTTTACAGTTGACTACAGTTGACAGTTCACTATCAGTCCACACAAACAATTCTGGTTTCCTTGCACTAGCCATTTTCGTTGTAGCCTATTCTGTCTGTTTGTATAGCCTACAGCGCGCAAGCTTTGGTCAATTTCTGTAAAGAAAGAGTGCCACCTATAGGCCTGGGATATGAAGTAACGTGTTGAGTCGTTGAGTCGATCTGTTTGGACGCAAATATTCTTGATACGGTTCCAGGGAAGACGGAGGAAAAAAGGATCAGTTTGGTACGTGTGGACTAGCCCTCACTCTCCATCACAACCAAAAGACTCAGGACAGATAATGCCAGTGTCATTTGCAACTTGTTAACATTTGCAACTTGAGAAACATATTCTCGATTTGACGTGGAAATATTACACAATATCTTTAGTGAGCAAGAAGAGTGGGGAAATTGTAGCAAGTTTGGTTTAACTGCACCTGTATATCCGCACATCGCACCAGCAGCAGAACATAGCCAATGTGCTTGTTGACGGTGGGCAGTTTAGTTGTCTGCCCACACATGCAAGCAATTCAAAGTGAACCAACAGAACTCAACAGCCAGTCAGCTTCGCAGCGTGTACTTTGAAAACGGCTAGCGCTTCGACCCTTAAAATAGGGCTCAGAGAGTGCATTCGCCTCAAGACCGACACTACCTGGCCTCTGGGGGCGCTGTGGCACACGTGTCCAAGTGCCTATGGGGACCTGGGTTCGAGTCTGACCTAGGTCATTTTCCAATCCTACCCCATCGCTCTCTCCCATTCACTTCCTGTCATTTCTTCACTGTCCTGTCTGATTAGAGGCATAACTCCAAGAGGCATATGTCCAAACTAGATGTACCGCAGAGCGGTACAAAATATGACCGCCGCCCAGTCCAGCACATTTTTTCCACAAAAATAAATCATGCTGAAAGGCCTATATGATTCTAACTGTCTCACTAAATTGCATTAGCCACACTCAATTCTCACTGGTATCTGCTAGACAACAAGTACCAAAACATGATTAGTTCATAGATTTCACATGTAAAATTCATTTTATACAACCCCACCCCCATCTTGCCTGTTCATAATTCTGAGAAATTCTTGAATTGTCTGCATGTGTGTGTGTACACGTTTATGTTTATGTGTGTGGGTGTGTGTGTGTGTGTGTGTGTGTGTGTGTGTGTGTGTGTGTGTGTGCTTGTGTGTTTGCCTGCGTATGTGTGTGTGTGCATGTGCATCTTGCCTGTTCATAATTCTGAGAAATTCTTGAATTGTGTGCATGTGTGCGTGTACACGTTTATGTTTATGTGTGTGGGTGTGTGTGTGTGTGTGTGCGTGCTTGTGTATTTGCCTGCGTATGTGTGTTTGTGCATGTGCATGCATGCGTACATATGTCTACTGTGTGAGTATGTGTCATACGTATGATTACTGTGAATGTATGTGTGTGCGTGTGTATCTGTTTATGCACATGTGTGCACATGGAATGGGTTAACATGACCCCTGGAGGCAAACATACGGAAAAAATTGGTCATCCTAGGCCCTACGGTTCTCAAGATATTCACAGAAAACTGTGTCTGCCCTACCCTCCTTTCGGGGGGTCCAGTACAGCGGGGGGGGCTACAGATCAAAACGAAAAACGATGGTTCCATGCTATCCATATGGGGTTACATGCCCACCAAGTTTCGTCTACCCCGATCTTTCAGTGTCCCGGGAATCATTGACGGAAATTTGGACATGCGAAAAAAAAAAAAAAAAAAAAAAAAAAAGAACAATCTGACTAAACCTATATGACCGCCGCTTCGCTGCGCGGCAGTCATAATAATATAAAAGAAATAGCATATATGTCCTCTGATTCATCCATTCAATGTCATAAAACTCTAGAGCGCCAGCATTACATATTACGTAAAGAAGTCTGTCTGTTTCACAGTCTCTCTCTCTCTTTTTCTATCTCTCTCTCTATCTCTCTCTCTCACACACACACACATATATATATACACATGTTATAAAGACAACATGTCTGGTTTACAGTCAGACTAAACCATATGTAGCACATGAGATTGATGGAATGGATTTATGCTCATAAAACGGCATACATATGTCTGGCAGACAGCCCTTGAAGTGCGCTATATATACGCGATGCATATAAATGGGTTCTCTATGTGCTGAATTAATTGTTTATTTATAAGGGAGGGACCATCAGAGCCACATTTAAACACAAGCCATGTCTTTACATGTAGCTGTTTCCACTGAAGTTCATAAAAATGTTCCCATGTCCGACTCTCTACAGAAAACAGTGAGACCCATACCAGTGCAAATACACACACACACATGCACACGCACACGCACACACACACACAAACATTTACACACACACACACACACACACACTTACGCATTGACACACAAATACACATAGACACAGACAATCACTCACTCTCACCCACACAGGTACAAACAGACAGTCACTCTCACTTGTAAACATACACCCACCCACCCCTTCTCTGCACACACACACACACACACACACACACACTACACTTGAAGCCTTACAACAGCATGCATTTTCAATTAGGTGGGTATTTGCTTAAGGATCTGCACTTTCCGTCTGTGGGGGCCAAGTCATGAAGCTTTGTGTGCATGGAAACATCCGAGATAAATAAAGCTTTGCAGCTTGTCAGGTCAGATCGCTGTGTTCGCTGATCCTGTCACATACAGATCTGTTGGTTGTGTGTGTGTGTGTGTGTGTGTGTGCGCGCGAATGTGTGTGTGTGTGTGTGTGTATGCGTGTATGTGTGTGTGTGTCAGCTAAACCTGATCAGGGCCACATGGCCTCTGGAAAACTCTGTTTAGAATTCTTGCTAATTAGCATTGCTACCAGGAAAATTAAAATACATACAAGTAGACATGTGATGATGGGATGTTACTGATGTGATGTTGGAATGTTAGGCTAGACTTTTACAGAGATGGAAAGTCAAACTGGTGATGGTTGTCACAAAGGTGTTGGGGAAATGTTACATATGGACAACCGGCACATCCGGGAACTTTCCATGTGCTTCACGTACAGTTGTACATGCCCCCTTTTAGGGGAAATATGACCGTTTCGATTGAATGGGAACCTATGGAGCTGCATCAAAGTGGGGAGCGAAAAGGGCTTGTACTTAATCTTCAAACAAACGTGAATAAAAGGCACAGAATAAGGTTGGTGTGAGAGTCACCTGCGTGTTCATGGGATTAAGGTGACCATTACATTTTTTGCTATTTCCAGTTTAGAGTGTCACAAACAAGTAGTCACAGTCAAGCTGCCCGTGGCTGATTGTATAACTAAGTTTGGTAAGATGTCATAACCAGGGCTTTGAACCGATTTTTTTCCCCAAACGGAATTATAACGTTTCCGGTTATGAGCTCCACCAATAAATTGACGTTCCCAAACCGGTTAGAACAAAAAAATACTGTTCCCGGAACGGTTAATTTCGTTCCTGTCAGCTGTTTAATGCTATAGAATTATGTCACATCTTTCTCATCCAGCTTAAACCAAATGTAATAATATTACAACCATTATTACATAATAATAATTATATTATTATTAATAATAATAATTAAATAGGCCTACAATTATTTAAAATGTGTAGTTTATTGTGAAAAGAGAAAATTTCCACACAAACGTAACAACATTATTAAGACACGTGGTTATGCCACTCGGGCAACAACAAATTGCAACTGTCGGGGGGAAAGGCCATCCAGTAGGCCTAATGTTCGCTAGTCCATTATTAACGCGGAGTCGACAAATATAGCTATTGATATTGTGTTTGGAATGAGCGTTTTAATTAACGATGGATCGTAATTTACCTCTTATTTAAGATGTGGAGTGGAGACTTTGTAATCCACCGCTGTCTCTCCATTCAGTCAGCGAATGTCTGATGTGATGTCACACAGGAAGTGAACCTCAGCCGTCATGGTAACGTGTGCAGGAAAATAATTACTTTTTCTTTTTTAGTTAATTAGGCAACGAAAACTTTGAGGAACGAAATAAAACCGGTATTAACCGGTTACCATTATTTTTAAATAAGTGTTCCTGTTCCAGAACATAAAAAATAATAACGTTTCCGGTTTCGTTTCTATTCCCTGTAAAATACAAAAAGTTCCCGGTTTTCGTTTTCGTTCCTTGAACCGGTTCAAAGCCCTGGTCATAACGTCAACTAAACATAAGTCAACCCTTAATTCTATCACTTGAAATACGAACGTATTTCCTACAACTAGGTGAGATAATTGGCTATGTTATACTATAGTTCCACAGTTAGCTAGCAAGCTAATGTTTTACATTGGACATTATGGTAAGCGTTAGCTACGGGCTAAATTTGTCCTCAACATTGGGGTATTGGAAACGAATTAGGTCAGTATAATGTACATATGTTCGACATGAGTCAGTTAAATATTTCTTCATAACTGTTGTGTTAGTAAAAGGATTGAATGTCCTGTGAATTAATAACTAGAAGTAATGTGTGACTACTAGCTGTCTTTCCCATTGGAATCAATGATATAATGCTAACATGTCTTCCTCTAAAAAGGGACGTGAATCTGTTCAAATGCATTCTAGGCCTATGACGTTGCGCCGGTTGTGAGAATATGATGGAATGCTACTCATGTGATGTTGGAATGTGACACAGGTGACATAATGGGTCTGAAGGTTGCTGCAGCCAATGTGGCTCAGGTGATGAACTGTTACAGAGGTGATGGTGGTATGTGGCTCAGGTGATGAACTGTTACAGAGGTGATGGTGGTATGTGGCTCAGGTGATGGACTGTTACAGAGGTGATGGTGGTATGTGGCTCAGGTGATGGACTGTTACAAAGGTGATGGTGGTATGTGGCTCAGGTGATGGTGACACTCAGGTGTGTGCTGTTAGACTGTGGGCAAACTAACAGAGTGCAGGAGGTGTAGTTTTTGTATGCTAGAGAGAACATTGAACCCTTGAATTTCCCCTAGGGATCAATAAAGTATCTATCTATCTATCTACATACACATACATACTGTCTTTACACCTTTTGATGTTATTTTGCTTTTTATGCCTAAGCAACTCGCTTTTCGTCATGTTGCAGTATCACTGTAAGTGTTGGCACAGCCTGAAAAGGTGTACATGTGTGTGTGTTTGCATGTGTGTGTGTGTGTGTGTGTGTGTGTGTGCATGTGTGTGTGTGTGTGTGCGTGTGTGTGTGTGTGTGTGTGTCTGAGGGTGCAAGCGGGGAGATGGAGTGAGGGCTAAGCCACGCTGAGCCTTGTCTGTAAGTGGCGCTGGCTGTGCTCCGGCGTGGGGGTTGCCTTACAGACACTTCCACGGGCCCAGGTGGCCCTGAATGGGCCCTTTGTGACTGGAGGCCTGGGGCCAGGACTGCTCGCTGTGTCTGAGGCCAGTTCATTAGCACCTTGCGCCGTGTTTGAAGGTCTGGACGCCTGGCGTTTATGGAGGCCCTGTGGGCCGGGAAAGCCCCTTCAGATGCAGAGCGCAGGTTGCGAAGAGCTGCGGAGAGCGACTGTGAGGAACCACAGAGGGCCTCCACATGGGGAATTTCCAGTGCAGCACTCTCAAAGGCAAATAAAACGTCCACAGGGTAATAAATAGCTGGGGGGTAGGGGGTGGGGGGCAAAAACCAAAGAGACAGTTGGGGGGTGGGGGGATGTTGAAGAAGGGTGGTGGTGATATGAAATGTGAAAATGACCCCTCCCCGTAGTTAGGTTGTGGAGGTAGGTGTGGAATACTCCAGAGAGCTTCTTCATGTCGTGGCTGATGTTTTTGGACCCATAAATACAGTATGTGGTTATTCTGTTACTGCTACATCACACCCTTTTAATAACATCTCTTTTCCATTTATGTTTGTATCAGACTGGAAACACACACACACACACACACACACACACACACACACCTCCTCTCTCCTCTCCTCCTCCCACATCCTCAGTTCTGTTCTCTACCACTCTCCCCTTGTTCATTCTTTTCCCATCATCTCTCTCCTCTCCTCATCCACCCTCTCCTTTCCTCCTCTCCCTCCTCCCTCCCTTGTCATCTCCTCTCTCCTCCATTTCTTATTTCATGTCCTCCACTTCTGTCTCCCATGTCCTCTCTCCTCCTCTCTCCTAGCTGCAGGTGTTTGTTGTTGTTGTTGTTGATGATGATGAGTTGTCTCCTGGCTGGAGGTCTTGGTCCTCCAGTCAAGTCCAAACCAGCTAGAGCACAACCTCTCTCTCTCTGTCTCTCTCTCTGTCTCTCTCTCTCTCTCTCTCTCTCTCTCTCTCTCTCTCTCTATCTATCTATCTCTATGTGTGTGTGTGTGTGTGTGTTGTATGGCTCAAGTGGGCTGAGCTCTCTTCCCTTCTCTTTCTCTCTTCTCATCTGCCTCTCTCTCTGTCCATAGTGAGTCCAAACCAAGGTCACTGCCCAAACATATCCTCCTCCCCTCTCTTTGGCTCTCCTCCCTTCTTCTCCTCTCCTATCATCCTCCTCTCCTGCTCTTTGGCTCAAAGCTCCAAGATCTTCCCCTCTCTCCTCCCCCTCCTCTCCTCCTCCTCCTCTCCTCCTCCTTGTTTCCTTTCCTCCTCCTTCTCCTCTCCTCTTCTGCTGGAGTGGGCTGGGCCTATTTGTTCCTGCTTAGGCAAATTGGAAGAGCAGCTGTGTGCTGGCCAGTGCAGGTTTTTTTTTCTTCTTTTTCTTTTTTTTTCTTCTCTTAGATAAAAATACATTAGGGTAAAACCAGTGCTGCTCCATTCCTGAAATACACAGAAGTCAGAGAGAAAGAGAGAGAGAGAGAGAGAGAGAGAGAGAGAGAGAGAGAGAGCAGTCGGAAAGAGAGACCGAAAAAAATGAGAGATAAACAGAGAAACAGAGAGAGGAGTTTGTACTGTATTTACAACCAGTGTTTCCTCCCTCGAGTGGAAAGACAGGGAGAGCGAGACCACCCAGACGGACACCGGATCTGGCACGACCCTGGCCCACATCCGGCACCGACCCGCTTCCAGACTCGGCATCTATCCCAGCGACCTTTGCGGCCGTTTTCCTTGAACAGGACACCGCAACATGCCAGCAAGCACCTGCTCTTGTGCTTCTGTTTCCTCTTCGTAAACACTCACACAGATACAAAAACAATCTTGCTTTATTTACTGCTGAATGTCAGGCCACAAGCAACAGGAGCAGTCCAGTCCCAATCAGCCCACAGACAGCAGGAGGCGTTCCCGAGTGTGCAAGGCCGTATTTCACAGTCCCACCGTGGCCGAGGAAACCAGGAGAAGCTTTTCTCCTCACTCTTGGTCCATGTCCATGGCTATTATTCAGTGTTTATGAAACAGAACAGACATAAATGTTCCTCCGAGCCCCCACCACACTTCCCTGATTTTGCAGCGAGCCATAGGAGGTGATGAAAGGAAAGACAGAAACAGAAACAGACAATTCTGAGGTTCACTTTGCACAACAGACAAGTCCTTTTCTTCCTCCTCTGGCTCTGAAGTCCTGCCAAACAGAAACATATTCTTTAGTTTTGGCACTTTCCTTTCCGCGTTGTTGTTTGGTTGATCGGTATTGTATTGCGCCTGACTGACCTGTGGATAAAAGCCTCGGTTACACTTTACTTGACAGTATCAACATAAGAGTGACATGACACTGTCATGAATGTGTCATAAACAAGTAATAAACATTTATGACATAACGCTTCTGTCTGTGACATTCAGTTTTTGTCATAGGGTTAGGGTTAGAGTTAGGGTTAGAGGTTAGGCTTAGGGTTAGAGTTCGTGTGTCATGACAGTGTCATATGTTCATGACAATGTCATGTCACTCTTATGTTGATACTGTCAAGTAAAGTGTTACCAAAGTCTCTTCAAGATAAACACTTACTATTTTCAAGCTGCCTTACTATACGAGAACACGTGCATGCACCATACACTCTATGCATCAACGAAATGCACTGTTAATGGAAAATCATGAAACAACAGACATGCTCAAGGTGTATAATTAACCTCGGAGCATTGGAAACTTGTCTGACACCTGGAGCTGCTGTTTTGACTGGGTAAGAGCTGGTGTGGCGAGGCGACGCTGACGAGTTCTCAGTTCCTTGGGCTCCGGGCCTTCACACAAACCCTCTCATTCACCTGCTGAGGGATCCCCTTTTCGTGACCTATTTTCAGATGGAAACTATAGCAAATATTCCTGTTTCTGCATCTATGGAAAAGGCATTTCACAGTTGGCTTCCGAGCGCTTCCTCGGAACCTCGGCATAAAGACTGTATTCTTCCCAAAACTGTAGCGTTTCTGGCAGAGTGGAATGATGCTCTCCAGCTGAAAAATAATAACAGTGTTGCTGTTTTACCATATTACAGTGGTAGAGGTTTTTATGGTTGAGTTTGTCCCATTAAGGAATCAGCTTCTTCGGTATTTGAGGCTCCATAATAGTGGCTACTTCACCTGACTATAACAAACACCTGCGTTATTTCCTCCACCCTCTCCTCTCTGTGATACATAACTGACCTGAACAGACATTGGCAGTTAAAAAGCCAGTGGACATACAGTATGCAGACATTATAGCTAATTGTTCATGCTCATTGTTCATGCTCATTGTTCATTTATAATGCACCACACCATTGTTGAAATGCACTACAAAAAATGGTTGTACACTCATCTTGAAAGTATTCTCAGGCAACAGAGGACATCTTCTTGAAGGCACTGATAATAGTTTTCCCCACATAAAATCTATTATACATGACCACTATACTGAGAGAAGTGGACAGAGAGGAGACAATAGAACGGAAGAGGTGAAGAGACGAGGGGAGGGGAGGGGGAGAAAAGAAGAGAAGAGAGGAGGGGAGGAGGAGAACAGAGGAGGGGAGGAGGAGAACAGAGGAGAGGAGGAGAAGAGAGGAGGGGAGGAGGAGAACAGAGGAGAAGAGAGGGGAGGAGAAGAACAGAGGATGGGAGGAGGAGAAGAGAGGAGAGGAGGAGAGAGGAGAGGATGAGAAGAGAGGAGGGGAGGAGGAGAACAGAGGAGGGGAGGAGGAGAACAGAGGAGAAGAGAGGGGAGGAGGAGAACAGAGGAGAGGAGGAGAAGAGGGGAGGAGGAGAACAGAGGAGAGGAGAAGATAGGAGAGGAGGAGAAGAGAGGAGGGGAGGAGAACAGAGGAGAGGAGAAGAGAGGAGGGGAGGAGGAGAGGAGAGGAGAAGAGAGGAGAGGAGACAAGGGGAGGAGGAGAACAGAAGGCAGGGGAGGAGGAGAACATGGAAGAGGAGGGGAGGAGGAGAACAGAAGAGAGGAGACAGTGGGAGGAGGAGAACAGAGGAGAGGAAGGGAGGAGGAGAAGAGAGGAGACAAGGGGAGAAGAAAAGAGAACTAGAGGAGTAGAGAGGAGAGTAGAAGAGAGAATAGAGGAGAGGATGAGAAGAGGACAGCAGATGAGGGGAGATGGGAAGAGAAATAGAGGAGAAGAGAAGAGAGGAAGGGAGAGATGAATGTGTGGCTGGGATTTTCAAAAATAGGCCAGAAAAATGACAGGGAAGCAGAGAACTAAGTGAGAGGTGGCTTAATACAGAGTGCTACCGAATGTTCTGTTACTCAGGAACAACGTCCAGTTCCTCCAGAAAATAATTCCTGAAAACACTAGTCTGGCTGGACGGACATTTGTTTTCCAGTGTTCCCTGTGACTCACAGCTGACCTGTCAGCCAGAGAGTGTTGGTGTGGAATCCAGCATGGCTTATTAGTGTTAGAGTGTGGAGTGTGTGCGTGTGTGTGTGTGTGTGTGTGGTGTTAGGTGGTCACGGTTTCCTGGTTTGCTGCTGGGAAGTTCATTAGGTTTTAATTGTCCCTTGTCAGCAGGCCATATCCCTGAGCTTCTTAACGCCCGCTCTCATCTCAGAGCTGTGGTTTCCCGACGGTCAGTCGCAGCTGAAGAAACAACCGAGCCTAACTACTATTTCAGGGTTATAGTTGGACATAAGCACACGGCTTCTTTTACTCCCCCTGATATCAATGAAACAGATTTATTTTCTCTTCGCCACGCAGGCTCTCCCTCTCATTATGCTCTGCACACTTGGAAAAAGTGACTCCCGTTATTTTTTTAAGATGTAAGTACAGAGGTGAAAAAAAATATGGTGGCCATTTTACTTCTAGATAATGATATTTATAGTATATTGCTTCCCCCATAGAACGGGAGGGAGTAGAGTGGATGTTAAAACAACACTATGCAATAATTTGCAACTTTTTTAAGTATGTTTTTTTTTATGAGCAACTACTTTTGGTATCATTTGGGGTTCTGCTTCTCAGCCGTGCAAAGGGGAGGGTGGACAGTTAGTCATTTTTCCTTCTTCCCTCTCTGCCTTCATTCCTTCCTTCTACTAAACACTCACACGTGTAAAATGAAGGCTAAAAAATGATGGCTCATATCACTTTTAGATGACAATATTTGTACAACCCATAGCGCTGCAAGCTAACATGATGCTGCTTCTGCTAGCACCTGTAGCATTACTGTAGCCTAAGCCAGGGGGGTAGAAAGGACATAGGGCCGGGGCCAGTTAAAAGAACCACACACACACACACACACACACACACACACACAACCACCACCACCACAAATGGAGTTCCAGGGTGCATTCGCTTCCAGGGCTACATGTTATGGACCAGCAGTGTTGGGAACGTTACTTTAAAAAAGTAATTAGTTATAGTTACTCACTACTTGTTCCAAAAAGTAACTGAATTAGTAACTGTTTTTGAGGCAGAAAGATCTAGCTTTTGCTGCTTGGAGGACTTTGCTCCGAGTCCTTCTTTGCTAGTGGATGGCGAGCTATCATCTGTGGTGGAGGTATCGGTGTTTTAGCCACTAGCTTTAGATGCGTGTGTGAGATGCATCATTAAATTAGAGTTGCTTACAATGGATGTCGACAGTCTTCGCTCCTGGACATAATGTACACATTACATGCACGTTCTTGCCTTGATGAAGTAGTGCTTATATCTCCACCTTGAAAATCCCAACTTTTCTTGCTCCTGACCTTTGCTGTTTCGTCAAATCTCTATTTCAGCTGTTGCGTGTGTGTGTGTGGCACGTGTGCTGGCAAGTGTGTAAAAACACTGGCTCTGATTGGCTATCATGAAACTCTGCCTTAGCCAATCATAATCGCTTACGTCGTTATTAACCCACCTCCTCACTAGCTGTGAGCCAGAGTGCGTTCGGTAGTGATGGGCAAATGAAGCTTTGGTGAACCACTGAACCACAGCAGTGTGAACCTAGCGACACTAGCTATAAAGCAAAAAGATGGCCGCCACACATACATTTTTCAACATAAAAGTCCTTAGCAAACCAATATTTTTGGTTACATATACTGGTTTGGGTAAGGACTTTTATGTTGAAAAATCTACATGTGGAAGCCATATTGGATTTTTTCATTAGTGTTGCTAGCTTCACACTGCTGTGGTTTAGTGGTTCACCAAAGCTTCATTTGCCCATCACTAGCGTTCGGATTACACAGTTTATTCAATCAATACATAGTAACGCACCGCTTTTAACGTCCAGTAACGTTAACGGTGTTGTAACGACGTTCTTTTAAACGGCGTTATTCCAAACGCTGTGGACCAGTGACCAGAGGTGGAAGCTACAGAGGAGGGTGGACAGCCCAGGGATTGATACTGTGACAGAGTAAATTCTCACACTTTCTCACTCTCACACACACACACACACACACACACACCTCTGTTCTAGTTGTTGGGCTGCTTCATGGACTAGTGAACAACGGAAGCAGCCTAAGCAGACTGGAGGACGGTGTCCTTAGACTGAGAGTGATACTGATGGAGACCAGTCCAAACACTCACCGCCTCACTGCACTGCCACCATGTGCACACACACACACACACACACACACACACACACACACACACACACACACACACACACACACACACACACACACACACACACACACATACACACACACACACACACTCCTACACACACACAAATGCACACACACACACACACACACACACACACACACACACACACACACACACACACACACACACACACACACTCCTACACACACACAAATGCACACACAAACAAATGCAAATGTGGGACTGATTACCAGGGCCCCAAGGGTGGAGGTGGCCCTTCAAAAGTCTGGAATATATTTAATTTTACCTGAACATTTTCATTTCCAAACTAAATGTCATAATAAATCTCCAGCCTGAATAACTTGACTGACTGAATTTTGTATGAAAAAATAGTGAAGACTGTGTAAGGTCACACTCACCCCTTGCTAAAACGCCAAATGGTTTAGTCCGCCTGCACTTACAATTCACATTTTGTTTGTCAGTTTAGCAGTGCTAGTGGTAGAGTGCTTACTGCAGTGCTGCTGGTGCAATGTCTTTCTCTAGGAAAGCTAAATCAGGTTACCAAAAAAGAAAGGAAAAACCAGAGAAAGGTTGAAAGCAAAATGAGGACTAAACAATTAACTGCTAATAAACTTATTTTCCAAAGAAAGGTGAGCACGATAAAACCCAAAATCCCATGGTGTAAAAACTGCTTGAATATCTTAGCAATCTTTAGTGCTAAAATCATTGAAACAGCGGAAAATACACTTTCGAATGATACCTTGGTTACACATGTAATCTGAGGTAAAAGCTGAATAAAATGTACACTAACTGTTTGCAGTGAGGAGAGAGAGAGAGAGAGAGAGAGAGAGAGAGAGAGAGAGAGAGAGAGAGAGAGAGAGAGAGAGAGAGAGAGAGAGAGAGAGAGAGAGAAAAGGGGCGGGGGTCTGCTGGTTACAAGAAGTTATGTAAAACACACCAGTCAGTCTGAAAGAATGACAGATGGATCTTCATTGTGTATGTGTGTGTGTGTGTGTGTGTGTGTATGTGTGTGTGTGTGTATGTTTGTATCTGTGTGTATGTGTGTGTGTGTGTATGTGTGTGTGTGTGTGTGTGTGTGTGTGTGTGTGTGTGTGTGTGTATGTTTGTATGTGTGTGTGTGTGTGTGTGTGTGTGTGTGTGTGTGTGTGTTTGTATGTGTGTGTGTATGTTTGTTCTCTGTTGGAGTCTAGGCTCAGTGATGTCGGTGGTTTGCTGGCGTTTGGTTTGGCACAGTTGGGTCCAGTGGCTCTGGGCCTCCAGGGCCAGACGTTCCCACATCACTCATGCTGGCCTGATAGGTGGTTTTCCCGGCCCGTAATGACAGAGGGCAGAAGGGGGGTATTAAAGAGCTGCTCCGTGCCCTCTGTCCCTCTCACCCCCCTTCACCTCGCCCGGCCGGGGGCTGACGTCAGACCTGGAAATGCCCAAATGATGCCAACTCACTCACTCACTCCCTTGCTCTTGTAATCACTCTCTCATCCTTCTTCTCTCCTTCCTTTCATCACTCCATCATTCACTCACTCCATCTCTCTCTTGATCACTCACTCTCTTCTTCCCTCTCTCTCTCTCTCTCTCTCTCTCTCTCTCTCTCTCTCACAGTGTCTGTCACCCATTCCCTCCCTCTCACTCTCACATTCCTGCTGTCCTGCCAAGGATGTCATTTATGTGTTGCCCTTGAATGATGTCCTTACATATTTATTTTTGTTACACTGTGATTTCGCATAACCCAAGGACTGGATACTTGCCGAACTGAATTAATTGAATTGAATTCAATTCAACTTAATTTATACTGTACCATAACATATGAAAATTGGTCTGTCTGAAAGATTAAGGCAGCTGCCAGCTGCATTGCAGCCTTCAACTTTCTAACGAGTGACTTGCTGTAGCAGACACCAAGTTACCAGCTATGAACTTGTTTCAGATGGCCTAGTAAGATCGCAACACAGAATGTTGTCGGCTGTTTATGTATCCCCAACATACTTAAAGCACACTGCCCCCCCCCCCCCCCAATACACAGCACATTGTCTCATGAGGAAGCTTCTCCAACACACATATTGCACATTGCCCTCTCCCCACATACACAGCACACTATCCCATCTCCCCTGTCATCCCCCCAACACACACACCAAGACCTTTGACAGTTGGGTTAGCCCCTTGAGCCGTGGATCTGCCCAAGGTTTCTTCCTTGGTAAGCAAGTTTTTCCTTGCCCCTGTTGCTCTTGGGTGCTCCTTGTTGGTGCCCCCCCCCAATCCCAATCCTCCCCCACCTTTCTTATGCAGCCCTTGCCCCCCCCCCCCTCATAAATGCACAAATAGGCTGACACCAGACATAATTTCACTGCATTTCTTACTTCCAGTAACTATATGCATGTGACAATAAACTTCCTTGTATCCTTGTATCCTTGTATTGTTGGGGCACCATTGCCAAGATACAAACGGCTGACATCATAATTCTATAGAATAGTGGAAGGCAGTATAAAGGATACATGTTCGCTGCCTTTAAAATTCGGCCAAACAAATGTATCTTAGAAAGCAGGATTTTCTCCTTTTATGATAGAGCCTATGTGTCCAGATGCTTGACAGAGCCCAGCTTGGGGCCTGTGTACTTGGCTTGTGTCTGGGGCAAGAGAGGGGCTTGTGTCTGGGGCAAGAGAGGGGCTTGTGTCTGGGGCAAGAGAGGGTCTTGTGTCTGGGGCAAGAGAGGGTCTTGTGTCTGGGGCAAGAGAGGGGCCAGTATCTGGGGCAGGAGAGGGGCTTGTAATGACACCTTCCCAGGGTATATACCACACCTCTCTGGGAGGGCGGGGCTGAGGAGGGACTAAAATCATGCCCTCTGAGGTGCAGGAGCTGAGGCGAGACGCTGAGATTTCTGGCTCAGAGGAAGCACAACAGGGCACACCGCAGAATTTAATTTGGGAAGAACGGCCGAGCCAGACCGACCCCATATTTAGGTGTATTTTCACAGAATGCCCACACTCCAGCCACCGCTGCAGTTTGCCCAGCCCACACCTGCCCATGGGGGGTACAAGCTTCTCACCGCAGCCCCATGAGGTGCCATGCCAAACCCCCCCACCCCCCTTCTGTTTTCTCAGTCCACACCTGCTCTAGAAGGGTATACATTGCCCACCACCACAATCCAACGAGGAGCCATGCCACCCCATGCCACCTCCTCATGCCCATGGAGAGATCTGCCAGTCTCCCTCCACACCTGCATAGAGTGGTTAGGGCTCACCGCTTCCAACCCACCCCCCAACCCCCCTCAGTACTCATTGCCCACACACACACACACACACACACACACACAAACGTACACATGCACACACACACAAACACACACACATCACACACACACATACATACACACACACACCACACACACACACGCATACAAACTCACACAACACTCACTCCTTGACTGGCAAGATGGCGGCGAGCAGAAAAAACAAGTGAGTTGTTCCTTTCTTTTAGTAAACTCTATGTACACAAACAATGTTCTCAATGCTCAAGTTCATGTGTAGAGACACTGATGATACTTAGATCAAAGATTCATGTTGTGTCGAGCCTTCTTAGTGTTTTAAAAATAGCGATTTTGACGCAATCATGTATCAAATTAGTAGTGCCCCTACGATTCCCATTCAAAAGGCCATTTGACCCGAAAACGACAACACAGACAAGCGTAAAAGTGGCGCTTCGGATGTAATTATGGTTTTAAACGAAAGTTTGACTCGGGTACATTCACAAAAACACCCTAGGATGCATTTTGGCGAAAGTTACGCTTTAAGCAAAATTCCAAAGAGGACGTGCTGGCAGCATTACAGACTATGGCTGGCAGACGGTTTTGGTAACATTGCCTGCTATCGCCAATGACTCGTGGGCCTTTGTCCACCCATTGCGTTTTTTGCAAACAGTACACACACACACAGTGCACACACACACAAGCTGCATCTGCCAATATCTAACACAGACAGACCCTTGCAATACATCTAAACAAACAGTCACTAACCTTTGACACTTGCCCTGGGGGACTACACACCTCCAACCCAAGTCCATTGAGAGGCTGTGCCACACTGTGTCAACCCTGTGTGCCCACAAAGAGACCTGGCAGTATATAAAAAGAATAGAATAGAATAGAATAGAATAGAATAGAATAGCATAGACATTATTGTCATGTCAGGCATGAAAATTGTCTTCGGTCTCACCAATAAATATACAATACACACACAACACATACAATGTAGACAGTAGACAAATGAATGAAACAGAGTTCATTAACAGCTCTCAGCAGACACCTTTATCCAGAGGGACTATTATTTCAGATTTTTAGTATGTCTCCATCTCCATCAGCAGCATGGCAACACATTCTCTAAACACCATAGATTTGTTCACAACTTGGGTTGTTAGCAGTGGAGCCACAGGTCTGGCTCTAAGGATGTGAAGTTTTGGTAGGCACAACTATAGCGTAAACAGCATTTAAATATCTAAACAAATCAATCCTAGTGACATTTGAGAGCTTCTAAACTTAAGACCTCTGTTTCAATACTTCTGACCTCTTTGAGCATACATAAACTAATGTTGACCTCTGACCTTTGTGGATGCATGTAAACTCCTTTTGACCTTCGACCTCTACAAACATGTCTAAACTCATTTTGACCTCTGAACTCTGTGAGCATATTTAAACTCATTACAGAAGTTGAGTGTTGTGTGTGTGTATGTGTGTGTGTGTGTGTGTGTGTGTGTGTGTGTGTGTGTGTGTGTGTGTGTGTGTGTGTGTGTGTGTGTGTGTGTGTGATGGGGAGAGGGGGGGTTAGTGGGGACCTGGAAAAAGGGAGGGAAATGGAAGAAGAGAGGGAGGAAGAGGGAAATAGAGTGAAGGGAGGCATCCCTCGTTTTTAAAGGCTCAGCAAGTTTGCTTCCGCTGTTTGAAGTCCTGAAGTCCAGTCCAGCTTCATCAGCACTGGGCTGTGTGATCTGCAGCATGTAATTGGACTGACCCCCTCACCTCTTTCAAACAACCCCCCCCCCCCTCCCCTCCACAAATGCAGTCCTCATTACCTCACATTATCAAAGGGGGTCCGGGAGTTAAACCTATGAAGTCTCATCCAGTCCTTAGGATATGTCACCCACCCACCCATCCACACACACACACTCTTCTTTGGCCCAGAGCGGATCTGAAAACAAAGACCGTCTTTGTGAAGCGTCGTTAAGCACTGATCACACACTGTCACCTTAGGCATGCTCACACCTCGTCACACACACACACACACACACACACACACACACACACACACACACACACACACACGTGAACCTAACACACACTAACCTAACACACACACACACAGACTCAGTCCAAACACACTCCCCCACTTAGCACTAATTACATGTCGTCATAATATTTTTTTCTGCTCTGTAGAGATGTGGTAATGGAGCTGTTCACTGGGCGTGAGGGAAAGGCCATGTCAGAGGTTAATAGAGTGTTTGTGTGTGTGTGTGTGTGAGAGAGAGAGGGAGAGAGAGAGAGAAAGAGAGAGAGGGAGAGTGTGTGTGTGTGTGTGTGTGTGTGTGTGTGTGTGTGTGTGTGTGTGTGTGTGTGTGTGTGTGTGAGGATTGGATCAAGGGGTAGAGATGATCTGATAATGTACAATTAGTGCGGCAGCTACTGCAGCCGGAGCCACTCTGAGTGAGGAGAAGAGAAAAGAAGAGAGAGACTCTGACACACACACACACACACATTTTAATTCTTTCAGCCTTAACCCACTGAAAACAAGATTGTGGACATGCCCCAAGCTGCCAAAGATCAACACCCCTAGCTTGCATTGATAGCCTAGGTCACATAGTTTTGTCCGTATGGGTTGGTACTTTTAATTTTATCATTAAAAGCCATGTCCATGTAGAGATCGTACACACATCCTATTTCAAGTATAAGTACTTCCCTTCTGTCTCGGTCTAAAAACACAA